>NC_089761.1:17480643-17530643 GCF_040412425.1 Macrobrachium rosenbergii
TATCAACTTTATTCAAAATTCGAGAGGTGAAACAGTATCAAACTAATCCAAAATTTGCGAAGTTATTAGCCTCAGTAAAAAAAATTCGAGAAGTAAAACTAGGTATCAGCCTTATCCAAAATTTGCGAAGTAAATAGCCTCAATAAGAAAAATTCGAGAAGTAAAACTAGGTATTAGCCTTATCCAAAATTTGAGAAGTAAAACTTGGCATCAAACTTATCCAAAGTTCGAGAAGTAAAATTCAGCATCAAACATATTCAAAATTCAAGAAGTAAAACTTGGCATCAAACTTACCCAAAATTCGAGAAGTAAAACTTGGCATCAAACTTACCCAAAACTCGAGAAGTAAAACCTGGCATCAAACTTATCCAAAATTCGAGAAGTAAAACCTGGCATCAAATTTATCAAATTCAAAATTGGCATCAAACTCACCCAAAACTCGAGAAGTAAAACCTGGCATCAAAATTATCCAAAATTCGAAGTAAAACCTGGCATCAAAATTATCAAAATTCGAGAAGTAAAACTTGTCATCAAACTTATCAAAAAAAAGTTGGCATCAAACTTATCCAAAATTCGAGAAGTAAAACCTGGATCCAAAATTCGAAGTAAAACCTGGCGTCAAACTTATCCAAAATTCGAGAAGTAAAACTTGGCATCAAATTTATCCAAAATTCGAGAAGTGAAACCTGGCATCAAACTTATCCAAAATTCGAGAAGTAAAACCTGGCATCAAACTTATCCAAAATTCGAGAGGTAAAACTTGGCAGTAAAGCGAAGCATGAGCCTTATCCAAGATTCTGGAAGTAAAATTAATATCATCCAAAATTCGAGGAAGTAAAATAGCAACAACTTAACCCAGAATTCGAGAAGTGAAACATATCATCAGCGATATCCAAAATTCTATTAGTTAACCACAGCAGTGACCTTCATCCACAGTTCGAAGGACTGTGGTACGTGGTGGAGGCCTTCGACAACGGAGAGAGGTGCATGTCGCTGAACATCACGAGATCGGATTCTCCCGACACCTGGTCGATCGTGGAGGAGAAGGAGAACGGACTCTTCAACGCCCTCAGGCTGCCCCACTCCACCTTCAACACGGGCAAGATTTCGGTTCCCGACAAGAACAACTCTGCGGCCATGGCAGTCATATGGAGGTTGTCAGGTACGTCCCGTTGGGGGGAAGTGCGGTCAGTGCACGGTGCACTGTAGGCATTACTTAAGATTCTTTGCAGCGTTCCTTCGGCCCCTAGCAGCAACCCCTTTCATTCCTTTTTACTGTACCTCCGTTCATATTCTCTTTCTTCCATCATGCTTTCCACCCTCTCCCAAAAATTGATTCATTGTGCGACTGCGAGGTCTTCCTCATGTTATACCTTGCAGACCTTTTTGCTGTCAATTTATGTTTCGGCGCTGAATAACCTCATAGGTCCCAGTGCTTGGCCTATGGCCGAAATTCTATATTCTGTTCTGTTCTCCTGTTGTCAGGTATGGGGTAGCTTTGTTGTGGACTAGTTCTATATAGCACTATTTCTATTATTTAATTTCGTGGTAGTTTCTGTTTTTGTAGAGAATTATTATTATTATTATTATTATTATTATTATTATTATTATTATTATTATTATTATTATTATTATTATTATTATTATTATTATTGTAGTTGTCTTTGGTGGTTTGTTTCCATCATCCACTGCATAACCAGTGTTCTAGTATAAAACGGAAGTTATTGCTAAAAATTTCAGTGTCATGATCAGATCAGTGATCATTAAAAATCCACAATTGTGTCAATAAATTGTATTACTGGCAAAAGTTGAACTAGACTTTCGAGCACCGTTGTAAAAACACCGATGAGGAACAGCGTTCAGGTGTTCGAAAGTCTATGTTTAAAGTTGTATCTTTTACCATTAATACAATTTATTGATATAAAATTTCCATCTATTAGTATTACTTTCATTACTGTTGCTATCGTTCAGAACAGAACTATTGTTCGAGTATGAAAGAAAAGTAATTATTTTTAGCTGGTACTTCCAATTACAAAAGAATCGAGTGTTCTGTTATGAAGGAAAAAGGAATCATCATTGTTATCTTGTTGTTGCTGTTATACAGAACAGATCCAAAGTTCTAGGGTAACCAAAAATATTGTTGCTCATGTTATTGCTGCCCAAAATAGCACTTACGTTATTTTAAGCATTTCATATATTTTTTGTTTCTACTTTCTTTCGTGTTTCTATTTTTTGACAAAGTTAAAATGTTTACCTAATGATATCATGTTCTTTATTCATTAGACAAAAATTCCTCTACTTAGCTGTTGTAAGACATTGTCATATTACTAAAAAGTTATATATAACATTTTGGTCTTGAAGCGCAAAGAAAATATCAGAATTAATAAGGCATGATAATGTAATTGTCTGGCGAAATGTGAAGCCAAAATCAAACCTACTTAAAGGTGAAATTATTTAGAAACTTATGATAAAAACAAATATCATATTTCGCGTTCTTATCTAAAATTTAGATAAAAAATATTTTCAAATATCAGGCGATACATCTGTGTCTCTGACGTCATACGAAATACACCTGATTAATGATGATAAAGGATTTTCAGGATCCCAGTACTAACTTATATCATGAACTCCTTTGCCATTATTTAAAAAAAAAGTGCTAAGTAGAAAAAAAATACATTGTCCCGTCACGTATACTAACCTAGGCTTTCACACATGGAGTAATCCGCGCTTACCCATCTTCGGCTGTCATTGAATCGCCTCCGAAAAACAAAATCCTAACACTATACCTAGGTCTGGTTCCTCGTTGGACGAGTCGGTAGAGTTCTCGGATAGCACTCTGCTATGCCCGAGTTCGAGTCTCCGACCGGCCAATGAAGAATTAGAGGAATTTATTTCTGGTGGTAGAAATTCATTTCTCGCTATAATGTGGTCCCGTTGCTAGGTAAACAATTGGTTCTTAGTCACGTAAAATAAGTCTAATCCTTTGGGCCAGCCCTAGGAGAGCTGTTAATCAGCTCATTGGTCTGGTTAAACTAAGGTATACTTAACTTTTAACTATACCTGGGTCACGTGGTGTGACCTGGATCGACCTAAACTCTTCTATTGTGTTTGCAGCCGTCCTGCCGTTCACGCGTTTACCGAGGCGCCTCTCGTGTTCGTTCATACTGTTCTATGTTCTTTGTGATTGGGAGTACGTAAATAGCAAAAAAATATATATTGTTACTACTGTATTTACCTCTCTTTACAAAACAAATCAATAACATCTTTAAACGGCTTTGAATATTATATATACATATATATATATTATATATATATATATATATATATATATATATATATATATATATATATATATATATATATATATATAACATATATATATATATATATTATATATATATGTATATATATACATATATATATAATATATATATATATATAATATATTATATATATATATATATATATATATATATATATATATATATATATATATATATATATATATATATATATATATATATATATATATGTGACTGTTACTATTTTGTCTCTCTTTAAAAAGCAAAACAAAAACACTTTTAAGAATGAAAAATATATCAGTTGTTAATAACCTCTCTTTGAAAGGGCAAAAAAAAAAAAAACTTCGTGACAAAAACCATATATTAGTTATTAATGTACGTCTCTTTAAATAGCACAACAAAACCAGTTTTAAATAGTAAATAATATATATTACCCTGTTACTGCAGGCATAGCTGGGCATGCGTCGTTCACCGTCCACAACACCGACTACGAACAATTCGCCAGCGTCTTCGAGTGTCAGAACGTCGGGTTATTCCATCGTCAGACAGGGCTGGTTCTCTCGCGTACCCCTATGCTGCGAGTTGATCTCAGGCAGATGGTTAGTATATTTCCAGGTGTATATTACTTTACACACACACAGACACGTATGTGTATATATATATATTTATATCATATATATATATATATATATATATATATATATATATATATATATATATATATATATATATATATATATATATATATATATTATATATACAATAATATATTACTTCTACACGCACAGACACGTATGTATATATATATATATATATATATATATATATATATATATATATATATATATATATATATATATATATATCTATATCTATATTATGTATATAAATACATATATTATATATATATATATATATATATATATATATATATATATATATATATATAATCAGAAAGCTACAAACGTCCTTTAATATCCAATTCACTCTACCTCCCGGAAATAATATATTTTCATATATGTTACCGAAGGGAATTTTTAGTTGATAATAAGTCCACCGTCCCGTGGGGTCGAACCAGCGACGGACGAGAATCAGGACTACAGTGACGCACTAACGAAATCGGCCACAAGAGAGGTATAAGTGAATAACATCTCCCATCAACTCACCCGTCGAACTCAGGTGTTTTGCGTTTGGAGACGATATCCACCCACCTCTGCCATGTTGACCGTGTAGTGCGTTTGTAGCTTTCTGATTGTATATGAATCACGATGATGTGATAAATAGTCATATATATATATATATATATATATTGCACTGTTTAAGTGCAATTGCCAGTTGTGGACTAGAGCCTTCGTCTTAATGACTTCTCTTCGGGTGGGGCCTCAAGGGAATAAAAAACATAAGATTTCCAAGAAATTGATAAAATGGTAAAAATAAATTGACAATACATTATAAATTTTCAAGAAAACCAGCTTCCTCCACGAACTTCAAAATATCCTCTCCAAGATCCCAGGAAAGACGATAATTACCCTCCTCAACAATGAACTCTGAGAAGAAACGATTTCTCAAGTTCCAAAGGTTACACAGATACTGATGGCAATAATACGAAATACACTTTCCCCTAAATGAATTCTTGACATGGGAGAATTTTGATACAAACTAAATGGTGCAGAGTACAGTACAAAAATAAGAAAAAAAATATTTTAATCTTCTAGAAAACAGAAATTGAGTAATAAAGAGCATTCTGTTAATGGGAACTCAAGCTGTAGTGAGTTTCTTACCAGATCTTATAAGGAACCTGACCTTCCTCTTCTGGAGAGGACTCTCCCCTTCAAGGGTGCCCTCAAAGAACTGGTCTCCCTAAGGAGCCTTTGGCCCCCCACCCTTGGAGCCCCTCACCAGGCCCGCTTCACCAGCATGGCAGGATACCTGCCTGTCTTCCGAGAAGGAGCCTCTGGGTCGGACCCTTCCCTTCAAGGCTGCCCTCAGGAGACTGGTGAGCCTTGGGGGGCTTTTGGCCTCATCCTTGAAGTTCTTGGGCCCTCTCCAGGCCTGCTTCCCCAGCCTGGCAGGATACCTGCCTTCCTCTGAGAAAGCAGCCTCTGAATAGGACCCTGCCTTCCTTTGAGAAAGCAGCCTTGGGGTTGGACCCTTCCCTTCAAAGCTATCCTCAAGAGACTGGCAAGCCTTGGAGGCTTTTGGGCCTCATCCTTGAAGTTCTTGGGGCCCTCTCCAGGCCCACTTTCAGCCTGGCAGGATACCTGCCTTCTCCGAGGAAGCCAGCTCATCCTTGAAGTTCTTGGGCCCTCTCCCAGGCCCGCTTCAGCCTGGCAGGATACCTGCCTTCCTCCGAGGAAGCAGCCTCTGGGTCGGAACCTTTCCTTCAAGGCTACCCTCAAGATACTGGCGAGCCTTGGGGGCTTTTGTAGCTCATCCTTGAAGTTCTTGGGCCCTCTCCAGGCCCGCTTCCCCAGCCTGGCAGGATACCTGCCTTCCTCCAAGGAAGCAGCCTCTGGGTTGGACCCTTCCCTTCAAGGCTCCCCTTAAAAGACTGGCAAGCCTTGGGGTCTTTTGGGCCTCACCCTTGAAATTCTTGGGCCCTCTCCAGGCCCACTTCCCCAGCCTGGCAGGATACCTGCCTTCCTCCGAGGAAGCAGCCTCTGGGTTGGACCCTTCCCTTCAAGGCTGCCCTTAAAAGACTGGCAATCCTTGGGGTCTTCTGGGCCTCATCCTTGAAATTCTTGGGCCCTCTCCAGGCCCACTTCCTCAGCCTGGCAGGATACCTGCCTTCCTCCGAGGAAGGAGTCTCTGGGTCGGATCCTTCCCTTCAAGGCTGCCCTCAAGAGACAGGCAAGCCTTGGGGTCTTTTGGGTCTCATCCTTGAAGTTCTTGGGCCCTCTCCAGGCCTGCTTCCACATCCTGGCAGGATACCTGCCTTCCTCCGAGGAAGCAGCCTCTGGGTCGGACCCTTCCCTTCAAGGCTGCCCTCAAGAGACAGACAATCCTTGGGGTCTTTTAGGCCTCATCCTTGAAGTTCTTGGGCCCTCTCCAGGTCCGCTTCCCCAGCCTGGCAGGATACCTGCCTTCCTCCGAGGAAGCAGCCTCTGGGTCGGACCCTTCTTTTCAAGGCTGCCCTCAAGAGACTGGTGAGCCTTGGGGGCTTTTGGGCCTCATCCTTGAAGTTCTTGGGCCTTCTCCAGGCCCGCTTCCCCAGCCTGGCAGGATGCCTGCCTTCCTCCGAGGAAGCAGACTCTGGGTCGGACCCTTCCTTTCAAGGCTATCCTCAAGAGACTGGCGAGCCTTGGGGGCTTTTGGGCCTTATCCTTGAAGTTCTTGGACCCTCTCCAGGCCTGCTTCCCCAGCCTGGCAGGATACCTGCCTTCCTCCGAGGAAGCAGCCTCTGGGTTGGACCCTTCTCTTCAAGGCTGCCCTCAAGAGACTGGTGTGCCTTGGGGGCTTTTGGGCCCCTTCCTTGAAGTTCTTGGGCCCTCTCCAGGCCTGCTTCCCCAGCCTGGCAGGATACCTGCCTTCCTCCGAGGAAGCAGCCTCAGGGTCGGACCCTTCTCTTCAAGGGTACCCTCAAGAGACTGGTGTGCCTTGGGGGCTTTTGGGCCTCATCCTTGAAGTTCTTGGGCCCTCTCCAGGCCCACTTCCCCAGCCTGGCAGGATACCTGCCTTCCTCCGAGGAAGCAGCCTCTGGGTCGGACCCTTCTCTTCAAGGCTGCCCTCAAGAGACTGGTGAGCCTTGGGGGCTTTTGGGCCTCATCCTTGAAGTTCTTGGACCCTCTCCAGGCCCGCTTCCCCAGCCTGGCAGGATGCCTGCCTTCCTCCGAGGAAGCAGCCTCTGGGTCGGACCCTTCTCTTCAAGGCTGCCCTCAAGAGACTGGTGAACCTTGGGGGCTTTTGGGCCTCATCCTTGAAGTTCTTGGGCCCTCTCCAGGCCCGCTTCCCCAGCCTGGCAGGATACCTGCCTTCCTCCGAGGAAGCAGCCTCTGGATTGCGCCCTTCCCTTCAAGGCTGCCCTCAAGAGACTGGTGAGCCTTGAGGCTTTTGGGTCTCACCCTTGTCACCATACTCTTTGCTTTCTCTTACCCAGCTTCTCAAATATGACACTTGCTTTCTCTGAAGGCTTGAAGACGATTTGAAGCATCTCGGAGATTGTTCCTGGAGACTTTGGAGTTCGGCGTATGCGCTAATGGCATTTCTCTCGTTCTTGCAGGAGCTGGAGACCGAAGGATTCCAATATGTCTTTAAGGAAAATCCCGAAGGTTTTAGATCATTTGAACATCGCGTTAACCATTACCTAGAGTTCTTTTCTGACACATAAAAAGTTTGTTTTCTTTAATGAGTCTTCTTCTGTAATATGGGATTCCCTCTTACTGACGATATTGATCATCCCTTCGATTTTACCTTGCTTCTCCAAAAAGTAATTCTGTGAATCCAAAATTTGTCAGTTAGCTTCTAACACCTCAGGTTCTCTACATTTTTCTTCATCAACATTCTTCAGTTTACCTGCACGCCGATTTCCTCTCTTTTCTTTATTCCTTTTCTTTCTTATTTCGAGCGAAGAACTGCTCCAAGTGGTAATTTTGGACATCCAAAATCTCTTCTCAATCAGCTTAGAAAACACCTCGAGTTCTCTTATTTTTATTTCGTATAAATTCTTCAGTTCCTCTACGCCGCTGTCTTTCTTTCCTCTTGATTATTTCTTTCCTTATTTCGAATGAAGAACTTGCGTCCATAAGAGACAAAAAGCTGTAGATCTGCTGAATAAATCCATAATCGCAGAAAGCATGAACCTCGACTCCATACTGCTCCGCGAAGTAGTCCATATTTTCATCAGTAAAAAATTGTAGACTGAAGTTATCTGCCATTCTCCTGATGTACTTTTCCCTCTGGAAAATCTCTTTTAGTCGATCTGCTTCGTCATGCAGTCCATTTTAACCATAGCCTTCGCCTTCTTAGCTCACATGCTATCTCTGGAGGCTTCAAGACGACTTGCAGGGTCTCGGAGATGGCCACCGGAGGCCCTGGAGTCAGTGCACCTACTGAGTTACGGTGCAATACGCATGAGCGATTGGCATTTATCTCGTCCTTTCAGGAGCTGGAAACAGAATGAGTCTAAAACGACTGCAGGGAAAACACGAAGATATTACGCTACCAGGCGACGATGATGCTTTCTCGCAGCAGATGCTATGAAATTTTCTTGAAAGATTTGTTGCCACGAAAATATCAATATTTAAAAAAAGAAAGAAATATAAATTTAGAGAAAAATCATCATCGTATCTTTTTCTCTCGTCATCGGGAGATATCTGTCTGTCTGTCTATCTATCTACACGACTAGAGAAAAGGATACGGTGATGATTTTTCGCTAAATTTATATTTCTTTCTTTTTTCAAAATACTGTTATTTTCGTGGCAATAAAGCTTTCAAGAAAGTTTCACCCGGAACAGGTTTTAACAAGTTCGTAAATATGAATATGTACATATGTATGTGCACATACCGGTGTGTATATGTACATATATACATATGTATAAGTGTATAGATGTATTTATATATGCATGTACTTGTATTTATATATACACATACATAAATATACATGTGTATATATACATATATACACCTATATATATAAACATATACATACATTATACATGTATATATATACATATACACAGAAACACTAAATGTTTTCCATTCTGGATGGGAAACAAATAAACGGGAAAAAGTGTTTGGAAACAGTTTGCAAACAGTTTGTAAACTTTGTTTCCAAACAGTTTGCAAGCTCTGTTTCCAAACAATGTTTCCTAGAGTGGACAGGTCTTTAGAAGGTGTTACCTTTCCGGTTTTCAGCAGATATCGTGGGATGAGGTTGAAGTCCCAAAGCCCTACCTTGGAGGTACTTAAAGGGTTTATGTGCTATTGGTATATATGTGTGTATATATATATATATATATATATATATATATATATATATATATATATATATATATATATACATATATAGTATATACAGTATTACCAATTGCACATAAATCCCTTTTGGCATGTATATATATATATATATATATATATATATATATATATATATATATATATATATATATATATATATATATATATATATATGTATGTATATAAATATATACTGTGCATATATATGTATATATATACATTATATATGTGTGTGTTTGCGGTTATGAGATCTTCCTCGATCCAGAAGTTGAACTACGAATATAACACTGACGTTGACTTGCTGTTTTCTTAAAGCCACGCCTTTTAAATGGAAATTGGCTGAACGTCTAAATTATAATTAAGGTGATCCACAACGATATCCAACCGGTAGTCAAAATAACCAGTGATAAAATTTTGTTTTTTCCTACAGTGTAAGCTCTTTGTACACAGGCGACCAACAGAGGCATTTGCCTGTGTTGTGGGTAAATGAAGCCTATCATTCACTTGTTTTCAGTAATGGCACAACCAGATATTTATTAAAGTTAGTTTCTTACTTCATTAATCTGCTCTTTACGATTCTGCATAGTAACAATACAGCACACTATTAAGGATGAACAAACGATAAACTTTTTAACTGATTTTTAACAGAATTTAGTTTTCTGTAAAAGAAAACTATTGTGACGGCTTTGTCTGTCCGCCAGTACTTTTTCTGTCCGCACTTTTCTGTCCGCACTTTTTCTGCCCTTTTTCTGTCCGCCCTCAGATCCTAAAAACCACTAAGGTTAGAGGGCTGCAAATTGGTATGTTGATCATCGACCCTCCAATCATCACACATAGCAAATTGCAGCCCTATAGCCTCAGTGGTTTTTATTTTATTTAAGGTTAAATTTAGTCATAATCGTGCTTCTGGCAACGCAACAACACAAGCCACCACGGCCGGCTGAGAGTTCCATGGGCCGCGGCTCATACAGCATTATACCGAGACCACCTAAAGATAGATCTATTTTCGGTGGTCGTGATTATGCGCTGTACAGAAAACTCGATTGCGCTAGAGAAACTTCGGTGTATTTTTTACTTGTCTTTTTTATCCCAAACAGGGAAGTTGGGCTCAGAGTAACCCCTATTTCAAAGGCCATAGGGCGAGTTCAAAACAGAATTAGCGTTATGTGACTTTTTTTTTGTCTCATACAAGACATCATGATTTCTAAACTTTTAAATAAGTTTCAGCTATCAGTTTTAGATAAGGAGTAATATCGATTTTACTCGAAATATGTTTTGCTCGAGCTTAAATAAGCTTTAAACCTTAAATTCACTTTAGTGAAATAATCATATAATAATCAATCCTCAATGCATCTTAAGAGCTTGAATCGTATCAGTATTATAACTGACATAGTTTTAAATTAAACAAATATTTTAGTGTCCCTGAAATGTAACAGACATTAACCGCCTCTAACCATCATCTTACAGGCTCGAATTCACACACCTGACATAAAGGTGGCCTACTACAAGAGAGTCAGTCAAAGCCCCTGTAAATACAGGCGTCGGCAGCCGGAGGAGAGCCGACCAGCCCCGCCTCTCCACAATCAAGACGACCAGTGGGCAACCTTCAACGGAGTGCCCAACTCCTGAGCTGGTCATCACCAGCTGACCCATTTGAAAAAGGTGTTCATTTTCTTGGTATCAGAAATTATGACAAATGCAATAACAGGAAATGATATCTTGAGTTTATATTGCCTTTCGTATTTAAGCGATTTTTTTTTGTAGAAATGAATGAATGTGTGATTACCAGTATATATATATAATTATATATATATATATATATATATATATATATATATATATATATATATATATATATATATATATATATATATATATGCACAACACACCTTTACCTTTTTGTCAATACTCATTCATAATATTCGCCTTCAGAATGTGACATTATCTGCATTATACATATGTGTGTGTGAGTAGCATTCTGTTATAGAAATGTTTAACTTATTCAGAAGAAACTGGTATGTTATACGGTTGCTTTGATTTTATTCTCAAACTATTTTTCACTAAGAAATTTGTCTGCTCTTGGTTTTTATATTGGAGAAACTTTTCTTTATTATTATTATTATTATTATTATTATTATTATTATTATTTATTATTATTATTATTATTATTATTATTATTATTATTATTATTATTATTATTATTATTATTATTATAAGGATTTGCTGGATAATTCATTTGTGAAGGTAAGTAAATGAATAAATTGTAGAGATAATTCATTGAGTACATTTACAGAAACTTAATATTTTTTTTATGATTTGCTTTATTACCTTTAATTATGAAATCCTTCTACCATACACTCAAAGAAAATAAAGATTATAGTATCAGTTTATTAGTAAAACCCCTTATATTACATTTCATATACAGTTTATTTTATACTGGATTGTCCTATGGGACTTCGAACTACATGAAATGAGGCTAACGGCCACCTGTGACAATTGCTCATTTCACTCAAAGCGCAACAAATGGACGTTTGTGCAGCACAAAAAATTGCTTGGCATTGCTTCACCGTTACCATGCAGAGTTGATGACCATAGTTACAAAATGGTAAATAAAAAAAATCTCGTTATAAAATAATCAAAACTAAATTGATTAGTTCATCTGGGCCGTAATTCTTTCACCGCCTCCTTTTTCCCTAATTCATTGGCGTCAACTTCCGAAAGCCGTACTAATGGCTCTCTCATTGTTAGACCCACTCCGCCTCCTTTTTTCGTCTACATCTGTTCAATAGACAAGTGCATGCGGTTGCCTTGTTCCGTTAGTGGACTGATTTGTAAACGCAGATGACCTCACTAAGCAGTCAGTCTTATAGATAGTTAAGAAACTATCATACTAATTTCTAAACTATCCTGTGACAAAACTGACTGCTCCTTTTTCCTTATGTGGAATTTGACGTCCTAATATTGTGTATTCTCCAGCCTTTCTATTAAACCTTTTTATTCAGCTTTTCCGAAATGAAGGTTCGTCGGAATATCTTGCCACTTGATACTTTACCCCTCAAAACTTCCAAAACTCGGTATTAAACCAGTCTTAGAGCTCCAATCCCGATATGTATAGTTACTTATTGTCATTTACTAGTGAATTCAGAGTATATTTAAAGGACCTTGAGTGGGGTAAGAAGGGCGCGCTTCGTGGTTCGCTGTTGTTAATAATAATGCATTATGGGTACAAGACTTAGTAAACAGAGACTGGTTGTTCTTGCTGTGGTGGTATGATACAAATTACGTTTCTCCGTCGTTCCCCAAGGCATTTTCTAGGTATTTGAAATTCTTTATTAGATATTTGTGATAGATGACTTCACTATATACTGTCTTGTTAAGTTTAGGCCTATATCGTTCACTACCCTTCAGCGTTGGTTTCCAGCCAGCTATTTCCCGTGCACTATAAAAAAATATTGCACTACAACGTACGTCCTCAGTTAAGAAAAACTCATCGTAAATTATTTAAACTTAACGAGAGGTTGCAACGAATAGATTAAGGTTGTGCTCTCTTGCCAGATTGGTCAAAGAAGGTCTAGGCAGAACGAGGCACCCAGACACTTGCTAGGCTAGGATGTGTTAGGTTAAGGGATCCCACAAAAAGTGAAGGAATATGAATGGGAAGAACCCCACGGTTGACTGCACAGTAATTTTGCCAATTTTTACTCAAATGAATTAATAGTAGCCAAATTGTATGTTGCCGTTGATTGTCTTAGTTCTCTTATTTGAACGTACACAAATAGACATTGAACTCCTACCAAAACATTAAGTATGAGACTCAGGATTATGCATAAACGAATAGTGCGAAAACAACTGCAAGTATAAATATGCCCCTTTGAGTTACTGTAGATAAACCTGGGCAACAATTTTGGGGAAACTTAAGTGCAGTACGAGTAAGAAATACTTTTAGGTTTACGAACCACCACAGAAGTAGCCGGACCGCGGGAATCTAACTAGATATTTTGGATTCAGAGCTTCAGCTGAAACTGGACAACCAACAATTTTATCCTTTCTAGTTCATATTTTCAACATTTATTGTCCTTGTTGTACTGATCTCAGTATAACAGAGGATAAGAATAAAGTGGGTTAGGCCTATGGTGCACGGGGCGGGGAGGGTCATACAACAGTAGCTCTCACAAAAATTCCGGCCGTAGAACAATGGAAATATCTGTTAACAAAGTCTGCCTATATAATTACGGAAACCGTGTTTATCGAGGCGTAAAATGGTGCAAAAAGATTTGGTTGAAAATAAAAATGTATTATCATTGTGCTTATCCTATGTGAGAAAGGAGCAGCAGCGACAGGTTAACCTAATTAAGCTAAGCATTCCAAATGCATAGTCTCATGCTTTTAGTTTCCTCAGTGATGCTGAAAGATCTCCATTTCTAAGTCTTTAAAATACTTTTCTGCCCTTTTTAACATTCACAATTTATTGACAACAAAGCCCGTATATCAATCGTCGGGCTCACGACTCCGATATCGATCTATTATTTTGTTGACTTTGAGTGGGCAAGTTTAGTGAGAGGTAAAATTAGCATAGGTCTGCCTGCAAGACTACATCCCCCTTCTCTTTTACTGAATGCAGGAAAGCTGAACATAATTAAAAATATATTTGTTAATCAAAATGATGGAAATTTAAAAATCTATTATTGGAGGCGCATGCAGTTTTTTTTATGGTGGGCCGATTTTACCTCAAACAGGGTAACAGTAATGATGGCTAATGCGTAATAAGGAAAAGCTAAGATTAACAGAAAATCCTATGCACTTTTCGATGGGCATTAACTTTTAAAGGAGTGGTATTTGTTACTTAATGTTACAGTTTTTATATGGAAAAGCTATCTCAACTAATGAATGGTAAAAAAAAAAAAAAAAAAAAAAAAAAAGTCATGGCCTAGTCTTATATAACGATACTTATGACAGTTGGATCACCGTCAACTCTCTCTCTCGATGTTTGCGATCACCTCTCTAGCATTCGTTTGTTATTGTCTTCTCGTGTCCTTCCCTCCGCATTTTTTCTCTCTCAGTTAGCAGCCGAGTACATCCCACAGTGTTGTCATGATCCCTTGTCAATGAATGATAATTTATCGGTGCCAGATGAGTTGAAACAGTATAGTTATGGAATTTACTATTGCGTGCTCGATTTCTCAGTGGGACAGAGGTCTTGTATTCGCTTATGCCTCTATGCCTTCCTTCTGACCACAAGATACATCGGACTTGCAATTGAATTTCGGTGAAATTTTTCCGAGAGGTCGGCTTCATTTTAAGAAAAAATCGGAAGTTCTTTCTAACCTAACACGATTGCATCGATGTTAAAAACTTGTAATCGCTCTCAACAACTTATTTTCTATACCATATATTATTAACCCTCCACAATACATTTTGATTTGTCCTTTTGCTTTCAAAGTTCACAAATAACTTTTTCATAATAGTTCAACTACACACCATTCATGTCGTCTAAACTCGTAGCATCCCTTCCCTTTTCTATTATCTGTCTTACTCTGATTCCTCCTACCATGGGATCTACACAATTGTCAATTCTTAGGCCAGGATCGTATGTTATATATATATATATATATATATATATATATATATATATATATATATATATATATATATATATGAAATACCTACAGGAAAATGAAGGCAGAAGTTCAGTATCAGCGCTTTCACGTGTTTATTCACGCCCTGACGATGCCTGAATAAACACGTGAAAGCGCTTGGTACTAAACTTCTGTGTCATTTTCCTGTTGTATTCGCTTATATTCTGAAGTCACGTGCATCTGCTGTGATTTTCAAAGACATATATATATATATATATATATATATATATATATATATATATATATATATATATATATATATATATTATATATATATGTATGTGTGTGTGTGTGTGTGTGTGTTTGTGGATGGATGAACGGGATATGCACCAAACGAGAATAAAGGTAAACAGAACAGCAGTCCGTGTCTCACTAATAACGTTAGGCTTACAGATACAAACTGCATTCTCCGTCGCCAGAGTCATTTTATGCCCTTTAAACAGGACTAAAACATTCGATTAGGTAAAAAAAAAAAAAATCTGAACGATTCAGTTAATCCAATGAATATCTGAACGATTAAGGCCGCCCATTGTAAGGAGAACTACACCCCGAAGTTAATCAATACATGTAAAAAAAGAATCCTAATTGCCACAGGAATTATGCGTCTAGACGAGAAGAAAAGAAAGTTATGCAACTCTCCACGGCTTTCGCGCGCAGGATGTTCGTCACAGGTCGATGAAAGAGAATCAAAGAGGGTCATGCAGTCTCCTGATCCTCATATTAACGAACTTTTTTCTCCTTGCTCTTATTTTATAGAATTAATATCGTAAGAAATTACGGATGGTATGTTTGCAAATGCGAGCTTAACCATTTCAGCATTAAGGTAAATAAACTAACAGGTCCAAAAGGTTTAGGTTAGCTCCTCTCGAAGCTTTATTATATGTATAAAAAATCATCTTAACACACCAGAACGAAATTATCATCTAACCACAGTCGATTTTCTGCCCTACATGGTGATATCAAAGGGATACGCACAGCAGCGAAAATAATTGAAGCATCATTGTTATTCCGCATGGCGACATGCATTAATTAGGAGCCGCAAGAAAGTGGCGTATAAATGAATCTTATCCAGAGGGTTCCTTGCAGTTGGGATAACTCAGACTGGAGCACAAGACATCAGGATACAGGTCGGTGTTCTCTTAGGTGCATGCGGTATATTTTACTGTTTATACTTACTGGATGTTATTGAGTATTCCGTATAAAAGCTGCACGCTCATACTTATGTATCCAACATCCTTTCCGAATTGAATAGTACACCCTAACTAGGGATAGAATCAAAGAACAATGAACAGTGGCTACTGCCACACTCAAACCAAGTTCTGAATGATAGAAGAGTTCCCTGTGCTGAAAATCTCCACAACATTAACACTTAATAGTTTATGTACCTGTCTCGCACGCGTTTCGTAGATATTAATGACCTTCCATTCCAGTGAAACTATTTTGTTGTCCTCGGAGGCACACTGTGTGGGAAACAGTTAACTAGTCATATATATATATATATATATATATATATATATATATATATATATATATATATATATATATATATATATATTGTGTGTGAAATGTTTGAAAGATAATTATTTGTTTTCAGATGCAACATGCTTAGGTTTTACTGTTCCACAACTGACAAGCTTAGAAAAGCTATGAATTTTATCATGTTTCATAAGTTTTTACCTTATTCAAGAAAGTCGAGGGAATACCTATGGTGAACAAGTGCTGTCCTATTTTTGTGGACTTATGTCTGTTCTGATGAATATTCATGAAAGAATTTGTATCAGAAAGACACGCTCGTAATATTTTTCCCATAGTGGCTCTAATATCTAATCCTTCGGGCCAGCCCTAGGAGAGCTGTTAATCAGCTCAGTGGTCTGGTAAATCTAAGGTATACTTACTTTTACTCTATCGAAAATGGCAAAAGCACCGACCTTTGTAAAATCTTGAATGACGTCATGAGTTGCGGCTTGCTGCTACCATGGTGACGCCGGCTGTATTGTTTTTTCCATTGTATTTTTCTTTATAAAAACTAAGTATGTTATATAAAGATAACTTGCTGGCATTTTACTTTAAAATTTATCAACCTTCATTGGCATATTATTATGCAGATCGCTTCATTTCTGGGAAAGACGTGAAACTCTTGTTGCCGGTGTGGAGGTCTGCATAAATCACGTTGTAGTTTTTTCACTGTAATGCGCGTCCCGGTAAGTACACCGCGGAGTGCATCTCACGTGGTGCTCTGTAGGAATGACTGAAGCGTGTTTGTTGCTTCTTTTGGACCCTAATTGCACCCACACTTCAGCCTTTGACTTGATCTCCATTTCCGCTTACTTTCTTCCGTCTTATTGATCCACTCTGATTATTACATATTAGTTAAACTGTGGCGGTTTCTCTCAGTTTCACCTTGAGATCCTTTTTACCTCATATCATTTATTTTTTGGATCTCTTGATCTTGCCGCTAAACCACTCCACTCCCTCTTTTCACTTTATTAATCACTGAACGGCTGAGAGTGCCTTATAGTGCTTGGTTGTATAGCCTAAATTTCATATAATTTGTATCGTTTTGATTAGGGTTAAAACAGTCCGCAAGGATTCGGCACTCATGGATAGTTAAACGATTGTCCGCTTCTTTATGTCGTTTTGAACCCACATCGTATGTTAGACCCATTATTATTTGGTATTTTTAACTGAACAATAACATAAATATGAACTTATGTGAATTTCATATACCGACATTATTTTCTGAGAATTTCTTCGAATGTTCCAGTGGTCTCAAATTTAGTGGAAAATTTATATATATTGTAGCCATCATGTACCTTAACAGTGCTGACAGAAAGAGTTATATCTAAGACAAATTTTGCGAAAGGAATGAATGCACTGTTGTTAAAACTGATTTCAGTGAGATTAGTAAACTTAAGTAGTGCACCGCAGGCATTACTGAAGACTGTTTGCACCGTCCCTTCGGCGCCTAGCTGCACCCAGCTTTTAACCGTTTCCTGTACCTCACTTCTTACTTCCTTTCTTCCATTTTCTGTCCAACCACTCCAGGTCCCTCTTTTTCTCTGATTTAAGCAATGAATGGCTGATTTAACAAAGCAGATCAAATCAGATAAGTGCGTCACAACTTTTCATTTTCACTATGGGTTAGAGGCTGAACTCTATATTTAGTGAAAGGTTTTACTCGGTTTGCAAGACATTGGCGAAGATATTCCATTGCGGTGTTTGTGTCTTTCTTTCATTTCCTTGTGAAAATGGGAAAGTCTCCCAAACGTTGATACACTTAAGCCTAAGGCAGGTTGTTTTACAACTTTAAAGACTGTATTGCTAATTAGAAACATCATGTTTCTAAGCATAAATTTTTCTGGTTTATTTCTGTATCAAACTGATATTTTATCAATGTGTATGAATAATTTATCGTTTATTTATTTGTTTTCGCCTTAGTCTGTTATTACTTGGTTCAGGAATTAACAGCCTATTTTTCTTATCCATTGTGGACGAGTGCATAACAGTGATAATAATGTAATCCGGTTTATTCCTATCACACAAACAGGATGCTGAAGTATTCCCTTGTATTGCTATCTGTGTTGGTCAGGACAGCATTGACAGCAGAGTATGTTTGGGGAAGATGCCCCACGCCAACAGCTATGGAAGATTTCGACATGGCAAAGGTAATTTTTAAAAGCTGAATTCTTTGTTCCTTCCTTTAGCTTCCAGTGTATGACGGTATATCGAAAAGAGAAAAGATTGTTACTTAAAATATCTTGGTAAATTGCCATAATAAAGACAACACTTAGATAATGGGTCAAAATAAATAGTATACAGATGTTATTGTCTGCTCTTCTATAGAATTAACTTCGTTTGACAGTTCATAGGGAGATGGTACGTCATTGAGGCCTTTGACAAAGGAGAAAAATGCATGACATGGACCGTCTCTCAGAAAGACTCTCCTGATTCTTGGCAAATTGTCGAGGAAAAAGAAAACGGAATTTTCAGTGCAGTGGGCCTCGCGCACGCTACTTTCAATACTGGAACCCTCACCCAACCTGATAAGAAGAATCCTGCCAACCTGAGGAGTTTCTGGCCAATGTCCGGTGAGTGTGAAGATTCTGGTACAGAGTATGGTTGAATACAAGGCCAAGAGAAGGAGAAGGTCTGCTCACTTTCCCCCAAAATCCCCCATGTAGGCGGAGCTTTGTCTACCTCCTTATTGCGTCAGCAGGTGAATTGCCATAATGAGCAGGTACCTCTAAGATACGTCATCGCCTACGTAGTTACCTCAGGTGGGAGGCGACTCCACTCAGTTGGGTAGACCTTGTCTCTCTTGGCCTTGGTTGAGTATATGTTTGTATGCCATCCAGTTTTACGCACTTCCCTTTAAGATCAAACTATATCAGCACTTTACCACTCGTTCTATGATTCTCCACATTACTCATTATATGATTCTCCACATTACTCGTTTTGTGATTCTCCACATTATTCGTTCTATGATTCTCCACATTACTCGTTCTGTGATTCTCCACATTACTCGTTCTATGATTCTCCACATTACCTGTTCTGTGATTCTCCACATTACTCGTTTTGTGATTCTCGACATTGCTCGTTCTATGATTCTCCACATTACTCGTTCTGTGATTCTCCACATTTCTCCTTCTGTGATTCTCTACATTACCGGTTCTGTGATTCTCCCCATTACTAGTTCCATGATTCTACATTACTCGTTCTGTGATTCTGCACATTACTCGTTCTGTGATTCTCCACATTACTCGTTTAGTCCTTGTTACTCTATATATATACTATGCAAAAAAAATTAATCTCACCAGCCTCAGTCATTTTTCTTTCATTCGTATTGAATACCCAAGTTTCATTTCCATAAATGAGAGTTGGATAAAAAGTCCTTTGGTACATCCCAATTTTGGCTTCCATAGACACTCGTTTTCTCTCCCTGTCTTTTTCATACTATACCTTGCTTTCTGAATTTACACTAACAGCTGTTAGAATCCGCAACTCTGTAAACCATTTACATCTGTCTCTTCATTTGACTTCTTGTATCACTTCACCCATAATTCAGACTAACTTTTACACACTTCGTTTTTATCATAAAAAAGTTTTAACCACTCGACCAGTTACCTTCTACACAGCACATCATCACAACCCCTCCACATTTTATCTGTATCAGTTAGATCATGATAAGCTTTTTCTAAGTCCATATATGACACTTTTAACTATATACTGAAACTTTTCACTTTGCTCTTTCAAAAGAAACACTTGGCTCACAAAAAATATCCGTCGTCTAAGTTCACAAAACAGTACTCTTACCATTAGCGGATCCGGGGTGGTGGGGCCACCTGGGCACGTGCCCCCCCACATGAAAAATGATGACAAAATAATAATATTGTAGATGTAGATAATAGTAACATAAATTAGAAATATAAAAATGGGAAAAAATATAAAATCTGTTATAGAAATAATAAAATTTTGAGAAAAAAGATAATAATAACTCTTGAGGATATAATGAAGACAACGAAGAAACTGAAGAACAGGGGTTGATGGTTTAAGATGCTGAGGAAAAGATGAAGTAATGACACTGAGTGACTTGCCAAGATGTGTGAAATATTTCTGGATGAAGGAAAGAAGCGCCAGAGGAAAGGTTGAGAGACTAATTAGGCCTTTTATTAAGCGTAAAGGTTATAGAAATAGTTCAGAGTTATAGGGGAATAACATTACTTAGTATACAAAGAGGGGATACGGTAAGATTTCGATTAGGACAGTAGCAAAGAAAGCAGGACTTGTTGAGTCACTCAGTGTCATTACTTCACCTTTTTCTCAGCATCTTAAACCATCAACCCCTGGCACATTTCTGTCCTTCATTTTCTTCGTTCTCTTCATTATATCTTCAAGATTTACTTCCACTATCATTGTCAGATTTTGACTGTTACCTTTAGCCCCTGTAAATTCAGATCCAGATCCCTTCTATCCTCCACAACCACCAATTCTTCAAAGTACTGCATTGGCACAACTGCAGTCTCTCCAGAGAATACTTTTCCGTTGTCGTCTTCTATTCTTAGTAACATTTGTCCAGCACCATTCTCGGTATTTACTTCCGTTATGGAAAACTTTTTCTCCTTAAAGAGTTTCCTTATTATCCATAATTTATCCGTTTTTTTTTTCTTTACTGATATATTCATTTTCTTTGAATATCGCTACATAATCAAATTTTCCGTGCTGCAGCGTTTATTCAAAATCTCTTTTTATTTATTTCGACAACTTTATTCCTTGCTACTTTTATTATTTCATTCTGTCTTCTGTACTTACATAAACATACATTTCCTGTTGGTCTGGAGAGAGAGAGAGAGAGAGAGAGAGAGAGAGAGAGAGAGAGAGAGAGAGATACAAGCATAAGGGTAAACCTAAATTTTAAGGCTATTTATGTGTGGTAACGTCTCTAAACCATGAACTTCAAGCAATAATCAAATCATCGTTCATTTGGAATATAAATTTTGAATAGTCAAAGCACATCATGGCTGCAATTGATTGAAGACACTACAGCATTTAGAAAAAAATTGTAGAAAAGTTTAGCATCAGATATTTATTTTTTTATGAGAACAACTGACTCAAAAGTCAGACGTATGGAACGTTAACTTAATGCATTCATTAGGCATACACCGTTTGTGATGATTATCTAGGACCCAGCTTTATGTTCCTTTCGAGAGGAGAGATGAAAAAGCATCATAGTCTCCGCTAGTTATTATTCGTTTTCTTTATTATGTATATTTGGTTTAGAAAATGTTAGTAGGGATAACTATATAAGTTGAATTGAAGACTGCACAAAAACAATTGCATGTGGTTTTGAGTGTGTGTTTGAGAGAGAGGGAGGATGAATAGAGGAGAGACATAAACTGGCACATCACTAGTCAGTAATCCAACCAATAAATAAAACGAGTCACTTGTTAATATCACGATCTCATTAGTTAAAGCACAGCTAGATAAAAATTAATGGTCATTCTGATCATTAAGTTTCCAGTGGTTTATATATTGTATTAGGCTCATTGTGTAACATAGAATTTTAAAAATAGTGATAATCTGTTGGATAAGAAATTATTCGATTGTACACAGCATATGTTTATTACGTATGTCTACGACTGAATATGACTAACAATAGGCTACACTGGGCATTGGCGCTCTCCAGGCGTTTTCGTGAGACATTATCAACTTCACGCTCATTGAGTAATTAACTCCTCATAATCTCCACCCCACGTCACCCACAGAGATAGAAAAGTAGGTCAAATGAAGATGGTCCCAAATATTAATATAAAACATAGATATACCGTACATGTAGTGGGAAATAACATTGTCTCGGTCATAGGAAAGGGATAAAACACACAATAAAAGGATACGCTAGGGAAAAGAAAAAAGAAATAAACACATTTTATGTCATAAGGTGTAGTGCCTTACATCTGATCCAGGAACGGATTTAGGCAAAACATAATCTTTAATGATTATCCCCAGTAAGTTGCTGGGAGGTTCTCGATGTCTCTGGCACGTATCGAGAAACCATTGATTTTTATTACCATTATTTTAGCACATCATTTGCTGTTCATTCCTACAGAAACTGGTTTGAATAATCTTATCCTTACATTGTGTTTAGATATGCGTATAAGAAGAGAGTTACCCCTCATAGGTAGCTAGGGTTTGTTTAATGTTAAATGTCGCTCCCATGAACCATTAAAATTACCAGTTTTAATAACGGCATATTTTTCTCATTATAGGAAATCAATGCCTAATCCTTTATGGGTGTATTCTTGGTTATAAGAAGGGAAATCTGTGTCAGCCAGACTTAATTGTTTGCAGATATTCGTTAACATGAATAAGTTATAGATAACTATTTTTACACGGTTGATTCATCAGCAAATTTGAGTTTGAATACACGTAACATGATTGCCTAGGAACTACTTCTTATCACCAATACATGTTGCAAATCATCCCCGGAAGCACATTTGTGTCACAACTATGGCAATGGAGCTGTATTGTCTGGATGTATTTTGCCCACTTTTGGTATTGGTTTGACCCTAAACATGGCACCGCTTCGCCTCCTTGTACACCTGACCTACTGTACAGTCTGCTGGCCTCCTTGACAGGTACCAGGGTAGTGTTGCCAGGGCTCAGGTTATATTCTTGCTTGTTTTCACCGTGACAAGAATAGTTACCTTCTTTACCACGTGCTGTATATATGTTAGATGCTGGGCAATTAATGAGCATAGTTCATTTTTCGGGCCATGGTAACCACACTTAGTACTTTCGTTTTGAGTAGTGAGCTTTTGCAGCTGCCATTGTTTCTGATGTGTGGGTTATCAGGCAAGTCTTTTTCTGTATTGCAGTGTACAGATTATTAAATTCCTGCTCGCCCTTTTATAATGCACACTGACCGATTTTTGCTCAAACCACTTGCTCTCTCATGTTATAAAATAGTGGTACTCAGCTTGCTGGCACATATGGGGTGTGGGGAAGGAGAAGACACTGAAAATCACAGTCAGTTGCCTGCTTCTGGCAACAATAAATATAGGCCCTGTCACACATGTTGAATCTGTGTATGGTGCCAAAGAATTTATCCTACAGCACTGCGTCATTTTTAGACTATGTACTTTTTTCGTATTGCAACATACAACTGTTTAACTCATTAACACAAATGCATCCCACTGGCTAGATAAGAACTGGACACGTAAAGACCTCTTCAGCTTATTCCAGTTTAGACAGATAATTAACAGATCATCTGCTTGTCCAGTACGGTAACGTTTCAACCAAACATTCCTAGAATTCAAACATCTGTTAAAGTCACCTATAGTTATTTCGTACATTCGCTTATCTGTTATCTGCCTGAGGTGCATTTTTGCTGTGGCATGTCCAACATCAGACAGCCAACAGCATTTGTAATTTGGCTGAAATCGAGTCTTCTGCCGCTGGTTTGGGGCTGCTCTTAGGATACTTCCAAATGAGGGTTTTGTGTAATGCCTTATCTTTTTGGCGTCTTCAAATGATCATATCCATAGGTTCGCTGAGCCATCTAGGATAAGAAATGAGTTGGATCCATGAAACTATGTTTGTAAGATACTTCTGCCACTGACAACAGCCACCTGTACACTGACCTTCTTCATAATTCTAGAGAGACAAAGATAAAGCTGCTGAGTTGGCACTAGCTGGGTTGCTGCTCCATAGTAAGCTGAAGAAGCAACCCTGGTCAGCAGATAACAAATAACCAGATAAGTAGAGGGTAACTACACAGATCATTAGCAGAACTAAGAGTTTGTGACCATGTGTGTATGTGTGTATTTGTGTGCAATAATATGAGTGTCTCAGCGAGAAGAGGGCAGGGTGAGAGAGAGAGAGAGAGAGAGAGAGAGAGAGAGAGAGAGAGAGAGAGAGAGAGAGAGAGAGCTGATGACGAGCAGTAGCAGTTAAATATTAGATCAGAAGAAAATCGAAGCACTTTGTTAAATTCAAACATGTAAGAATTTGATTTATATTAACAGGAATTGCAGGAGATGGGTCATTCACGGTACACACAACAGACTACGATAATTACGCGGGTATCTTTGAATGTCAGAATGTTGGGCTGTTCCGCAGACAGAACGGTTTGGTCCTCTCCAGAACGCCTGTACTAAGGATCGACCTCAAGCAGATGGTAAGTGGGCCAGTAGTCTTTACTTGATTTAAAAAACTAATTTTCCGTCTGAATAGTTTGGTGAAGGATATTTGCACTACCCATCTGTATCAAAGGTTCCCTAACAAACTCTTCTATTTTTTTTTTTAACTAAAACTAAGCCAGAGTTTGCAACCTTTTTTTTTTTAGTGATATAGAGATCAGTTAAACTAGCACAGCTGTAGAAACCTCTCATGTATAATGGTCTAATAGTTCTTTTAAAATTTACCCTCTCCCCAGGCTCGAATTCTGGCTCCTGGCATTGAAGTGACCTCCTACAGTAAAGTCCTACAAGGAAATTGCAAGTACAGAAAAAACTTAGAGAGAACTGACAACATCATTGTCCTTAAGCCGGGTGTTGCTGGCCATGGCCACTAGATTTTATTCACGTAAGGATATTAAGTACTGGCTTTTTACACTCACATGAAAAATCATAGTATATTTAAGAGAATGGAATCCACGCGTGATTGGACCAGTGATTAGTCTTATCTTCTAGTCTTCTGTAGTGACAGTGTAGCAAAACTCAGTTTGGTGTAGTGGCAAAGCAGCAAGACTCAAGTTTTCTAAAGTATCTAAGTAACACACTTTATTCTTTAGAAGCAACTAAATAACAAAATTCATTCTTCTGTAGTGATAAGTAGTAAAAACGCCTTGCTTAGTGACATAGTAGCAAGGCTCATTCTTGTGAGGTTAAACTCATTCTTATGTAGTGACAAAGTAGCAAAAATCATTCTTGTGTAATGAGTAAATAACAAACTCTGTCTTGTGTAGTAACTCTGTAACAAAGCTCAGTCTTGTATGATGGCTAAAACCAATAGAACTCTGAAGTCTTGCTAAGATTGAAATGTTTCGCACTTCTTGAATTATATTTATCATATTTATGGAAAGGTTAATTTTTGTTTTTATACCCTCTAATTTGATATCTCGGAAGAGGTTAGTGACGATATGTTCATTACTGCATTGCAGTTTAACCGGATGATCATACATCATTGCTTTACCATTGAAGTGAGGATTATTCGTCAAATGCTCATGGGTTAAAAGGACGTGATCATTATAAGGAAGAGAATTTTACTTCAGTGTAGCCCTTATGATATTAAGAATGTCTGAATGCAACGGTGGTTGTACTCTTGTTAATTTTATTCTTAATATTCATTACTCTGTAAAGCTTGTTGTTTATTAGCGAGGGTTTTACTGGTACTAAACCATACAAAAAACAGTCATGTTCTGTCAGATCAGAATAGATAAACCTTTGGCTACTTTATCTTGAAACAGAGATGACAGCTGCGGATGTTTTTCACAAATCAGGATCCGCTAATTCATTTGTGTAGTGTGTAGTAGGTGCTGTAATATTGTCAACTGCTGGTGGAGATTACCAGAGTCTCGGCTTGTTGGGAAGGCTATGAAGTTTGCTAATGTCAAATTTGGAGTGTTGTTGGCTTATGGGTGCCTCAATGTAAGTTTCGTATTGGAAGTCTTCAGTAGGTGTGTTGTTTTTTTCTTGTATGATAACCCTTCTTAGTGTTGCAAAACATTTCCCAGCACGAGTTTTAAGGGACCCATATTCCGCTTATAATTCAACGGGGTCATCATCATCCATCGTCTTTCATCATCATCAAAAGCGATGTTTCGCCACCTTTTCCCTTAATGATTTTCAACTCGAATTGAGTTCTCTCCACTATCATCAGTCTTGTGAACTCTCTGCTGCAACACATATCACATGTAGGTCTTCCCCTTTATCCATGATTTTCTGCTTTTAGTTTTTTTTTCTGGCTAACTGTTCCTCGTTCCTTTTCATCACATTTTCAGACCACATAAATCTTTGGGATTTCAGTCTTTTTTTTTTTCAGTCCTCTTACAACTACAGCCTTCTGATTCATAATGGAGTACTCTGTACTCAGTTCATGAATTCCATTATATGATTTTCCTAGTCAGTGCGCATATTTTTGTTGGATAGAATAATACACGCCTGATGTACCCATCGTAAGTCTCTCTCTCCATGTTATTTGCACTGTCAATTATAACAGTTGTCTTCCTCCATTTATACTTACAATAAATTTCAGGCATTGAAAATATCTTACTCCGCCTATATACAGTATTGTAATTCAGAGCACCTCTGCTACATTTTGGCTCTGTACAGAGTTCACCCCACCACATTTCCAACAAGAACCGTGCATTTTTGCTCTTTGTTGATTTTCAGTCCTTATTACGATCTCGCCTCTCGAGATCGACAGGTTCTTTAAAATAAACAAGCAATTGGGCTGTAATGACTGACGAGAGGTGACAAACAAAGGAGGGAGGAGCAGAACAAAACGAAAAAGTTCTTAAAATTAATTTTACAATAAAGTTATATCAGTACATATTTACAGATGAGTCAATTGTTAATTTATAAAATCCATATAGCAAAATCAAAGTAAACAATGAAACTGCCAGTACAATAAAAAAACATTAAAATGGGAACAAGAATTAGGTTTCATAAATTTTGTAAAAATAATCGTCCAAAATATACATAATAAATAATGACAGCAATTAAAGCACAAATGACCATTACAAATAAATAAATTTGAACAAACGGATCATAAACAAAGGCATTAAAGATAAAAATGAAAAACAAAATCATATGAAAAATACAGTCAGCAAGGCATAAACAATCACACGAAATACGAAAAGTTATTGTAATTGCAACACAGGAACACTGCGGGACAACAAAGACAGCGCCGATACGGCTCAAACACATTTGGCTCGATGACAACCATCATAGCCAAAACAACCTCCACGCTGCTCTGCTGACGTCCTCTCCAATAACGACCAAGACAGAGCCGACACGGCAACCATCCGTCCTCAAAAATTCTCCACTGCCGCCGGGACCTCTCTACGGATACTGCTGCTACCCCAGCAGACTCGCTGCTGCCCTGACCATCGGTCGTTTTGCAGAACCTGGCTTGTTGCTGTTACGAACCTGACTGACGCTGTCAAGCACTCCATGACAGACGTCAACTAGCACGAAACCAAAGGAGGCAACAATCCACCAAGGAACAATCAACAAACGATTGTTCCTAACAGTCCTTTCTATCCATTCTATTCTTCTACCTTTTAAAATTTTCCACCACTCTTTCTCAGATTTCTGCTGTTAACACTAGGTCATCTGCATAAATCAGCTCTCAGGATCCCTCTTATTTACAATCATTTGTAGCCACTTCCATTGCTATGATGAACAGGAGAGGGCTCAGTGTTAATCTTTGATGAACACCAACATTTTTTTGAAATTCCTGTTACATCTGCCATATCTTTGCTGTAGATGTACTGTCATCGTAAAGGAACATCACTAGCTTAGTGGGTCTTTCCGGTGCCCTCTGCCATCATAATACCAATTTGATTGTTTGTCTCGTTACTCTGCCAAAAGGTTTTTCAGGTTCCTTAAGTATATGATGTAATCTCTTCCTCTTCCACTTTCTTGTTGTTGCTGCAGTGTCAAGACTGTAGCATGAAGCGAAACTGACAATTATTCTTTTTAATAACAGGCTTTCGTAGCCTTTCCTGTAGCACCTTTTCTAGTATTTTCATAGCATGCTCAAGTAGTTTATTTCCTCTCAAATCTCCACATTTCAGGTTTTCCCCGTTTCTATTGTATACTGTTAATGTAAAAGTTTTTTCCACCATTCTGGTCCTATCTCTTCCTTTGTCAGGTTTTCATAATTATACTACAATGCATTCGACTTTGCTCATTGATGATTGCCTCTTGCTGCATTTGTTGAGTCACTTGTTACTCCGGATGTTCCTGGGGCTTTTCCATTTTTCATCTTCCTAATGGTCCTTTTAACCTCATCAGCTATGTTTCTCAGCTGTTTCCTCTGTTATGCTTCGGTTATTCTGGTATCTTGTTTATTTTCAACTTTAATTTCTCCATTATCATCTTTTGTGTGCTTTGCCGCTCTACATCTTTACCCAGTTCTTCATTGGAAGGGAAGGTAGAGCTTTCGGCTAGCACGCTGTTGGCCCAGCGTTCGACTCTCCAAGCGGCCAATATGAAATTAGAGGAATTTATTTCTGGTGATAGAAGTTAATTTCTCGTCATAATGTGGTTCGGATTCCACAATAACCTGTAGGTCCCGTTGCTAGGTAACCAGTTGGTTCTTAGCCACGTAAAATAAATCTAATCCTTCGGGCCAGCCCTCTCTAGGAGAGCTGTTAACCAGCTCAGTGGTCTGGTTAAACTAAGATATACTTAACTTTACATCTTTACCCTTTCTCCTCAGCTATTTTACTGTTTAGCTTATTTCCTCTTTTCCTCTGCTGTGTTGAAATTCAGATTCCATTCCTCCCAATTCACATTTTTTAGTATCCCCCCCCCCTTTAACCTCTTGTGGTGTTGCTAGGGTGTGGTGAACTAATTCAAGGATAGTGAACAGCCATAATTCTACACCTAAACTATCCCTAGATTAGTGTTTTTTCGGTCACTGTAATTCGTCACTGCTTAATTTTGATGATTTCGAAACCATAATTTTTCACGTAAACTACATCTAGATCACTGAAACAATTGTCTAGAATCTATTTGTTAAACAATCTCTGCTTTGCTTTTCTTTTAAGAGGGATGTGTATCACTCAAGTGTGACAAAATAGCATGAGTAGGTGTTTAAGCTTATCTTTAGGGACTCGACACTTTTTCCATGCAGTCAGACTGCGGTCTTTTCTTTAGAATTTGACGATTTGGCTTTGTAGGTGATTCTGTTGATAGCAACAGGAAGGTATGCAAGAAGAATGTTTTAGTTACAGGCACAGACAAAGGTGTAAGTATATCAGTGGTTGCGTTGATGGTATCTGTCTCCTTTCAGGTAGTCATGTTTCGGACGCAGGCCTGTAGCATGCGTGGCATATATGCTACAGGCATGTATCCCATGTTATTGGGAATGGAGTATTGTGTGGCCTGCTTTTAATATATTTACCCTCTTGGTACTTTCTGCTGTAAGTGGCAAGTGCCCCATGCACCTGCCCTAGTGGTCTTTTCCATAGAAAAAGATACTTAAATCAGTGTAGGGCCTCTTAATTTTCCACCAAATTGGCTGTGGGAGACTTTTGTAATTAACCATGCATTGATTGTGTTATGCGGGATGTCCCTTACTACAGGGTAGAATGAATTTGAGCAGAGCAAAGTTTTTTTTTAAACCTTTTTCCTGGATTGCTATTCAAACCTAATTTCAGGGTTTATCTTTATAGGTCTAAAGCAGCTTTAAATTATCTCTCAGCAGGCTGTGCACTGGCATAAGTATTCAAGTCCCATTGGTATTTGTAAATAATGCTGCGTTCATTTTCCTTTTTTGTCGTGTAGTTGCCTTTTAACTGAAAAAAAGTTCCAAGTTCAACGGTAAACTCTCAGAGTCATCTGTATTACGTACTGTTGGTGTCAAAACTGTCCTGCACGGCCCATCTTCAGAGGTCGAAGTTTTTTTTTAAATTACAATCTCGAGGTTACCTTTCAGAGTTTTAACTAGTGGTTCCAGACTAATGAAAATTTAAAGCTCTCCACCTGTCGTGAGGGTTATTTCAAGTATATTATTAGATTCGAGTCACTTTCAGATCGGTTTCTAATGAATTATGTCCTTGGCATTCCGTATGCCCATAAAGAGAGCATATCTTCAAGAAACTAAAACGCCTTTGATAAAATAAAATTTAAGAGGTCTGGTCACAATAGTATAAATTTTTCTGGCAAGCAAGTTATGATTATTGTAACAATCTTCAACTTCGAAGTCTATTGCTAGAAGTTTTCACTGCGCATTAGTAACTTGTTTGCAGGTCGGAGCTGGTTCAGGAATCTAGGTCGGAAAATAAACTTATAAAGTTTCAGGTCTGTAGTTTTAGTTTGGCACTTGAAGTAAGGTAACTTAAGTTTAGTTCAGCAAGAGTTTGTAAAATAGATTTACTTGGTCAATGATTGCCCCACTCAGTTATTTGCCGTGTTCTCTGAAACCAAACACCCAAGCACTTTGAGACAAATTTAAAGTGACAAACTTAAAGTTAAAATTAGTAATAGTATCAAAATTGTCTTTAGCTTTTTTTTAATCTAGTCGAGCGTTAGCTTTAATATATAGTGAGAATGGCTTACTAAACCATTTTCACGAATGTTGGGGCACTTACAGAAACTTTGTAAAACCACCTGTTTAGATCTCAAATACACACTGGTCTTTTAAGGTTTGTGATCACGAACAAACTTTTCCATTCCAAATATAGTCAAGAGAATGGTTATGTTTCTGAATTACTATTCTAAAGTTTTCAGAAACAGAAAAGCTAATATTCAGCAGCCTTATAAATTGGTTGTTTAACAGGGTTTCTTCAGCCACCAACTAAATAAAGTTATTCTTCTTCTTAGAGCCTCTTCTTGGATTATAACCTGGCCTGATTTATAACCTGGCCTTCCAGTATCAGTAATTTGTCTACCATAACTAACCAATTACCCATTTTATATTTAATTCACCAAGCCTCTGCGTAGCAGGTTCTGCAAAGCTTAATTTAAATTTGACTTTGAACTAAATACTCTTATTCAGGCATCTGGGGCAAGAGGTTGCTTAACTAGTGCAGTTTATCCTGTAGTACTAGGATTCCCACCATCCGAAATCTAGAATAAGACTTTAATGCAATTAAGAAATTTTAAACTTTCACTGTATCCAGTTCTACATGCCACATGAAACAGTTTTTTTTTAATAGAAGTTTCTTCAAATTACCTCCTAGGCTGAGAATTACAGATTGCTACAAGAGTTTAAAACAGTGGCCAAAACAAATTTAACCACTTCAAGACTTTATTAATAGTTTAAAAACAGCATTTCATAATGTTATTAATTTAGAAAACAGGTTACAAAATCATTTTATTCATCACACTGTATTTACAAGACAGGAGACTCCTAACTTAAATTATCTGTTACATCAAATGCCATTCACACTACAAATAAATACCAAGAGTTAAATAACTCCATTCACTTCCAACAAAATCAGTGTACATTCAGCCTTGAAATGTTCCTTAACTATCAAAAATCTTTAATAGTCTGCTATTTGTGTGGAGAACTCGTACAAAACATTTGACTAGAGTTCATAGTGTATTATTGAAGTTGCTGGGACTATTATAACCCATGAAAGACATTTGCAACGACTGTACAACTGAAGGGCTTTCACAATTTACACAAGCTTTTCCTGTACCAAGGTTTGCCTAATATGAAAGAGTTGGTAAATGGCACTTTACGAGTTAGAATTTTTTACACATTTTCTGCAGCCTTTCAATCTGCATACAGGTTCTTTGTCAAGCCCAAGATGGAAACATCTTCAGTCTACGCTATGTTCAACCTTGAGAAAAGAGCCACTTCATCCCAGTCGAACTAGTCGAATGTTACACTTGCAAGAGTAAACAGTATTTTATTAACCTTACCCTTGAGCAAATCTTAATGATTTTACAACACTTCTTAATTTGATACTTAATTCACTACATTTCGGTACAACAGTACTATCTCAAACAATTAAGGCAGTGTGGGGTGGAGCACTTACATAATCCAGAGTATATGCCATTTAAAAATCTGGAAGCTATTACTAGTTTTGTCACATTAAAAACTTACATTAAAATTCTATACAAGATTAAAATTCTATACAAGAGTCTACAAAGACAATCGGCTTCGATCCATTATAAAAGTATGTTAAATACCGTTGGGTCAAGTTAAATTTTAAATTTACACTAATATATTACAAGGTTTTCAGTTCCCCTCAGTCTGAACACAGATTTCCATTAGTTCCACGCTTTGTCTTCTAATATTGGCGACTAAAACTTAAGAACTTCAGCCAAGTGTCCAACCTAACCACATACTGATCTCTATGCAAATAAACATCGCTCCTCCCATTACTCCTATTTATGCTCTGCAGATTCCAGAGTTCTTTAATTCATATGAAGCTCTCTCAGTAAAATGTACTTATATGAATTCACGCGCTAGCCTGCAAATATTTGACAGCAATGCTCACATACTCTACATACCAAACTCTTATTCTGCAGTCTTGTCTACAAACTGAAATAATCTTAACATTAAACAAATTCAGTCTATGTCAAGCTTCCTGAAGTTCTTTTGAATGGTTTCAAAAGCTTTATCAATTTTCTTTGTTTTCTTCTTCTCCTCCTCTATGGCCATTTGGTCCATCATTAGCAGTCGCGACCTCACTGCCACTAGTTCCTTCTTGTACATTTCTGAAAGTATGAAAGGGTTAATATACTATCATGTGGCAAGTTCAGAGGAAAGTTCAGATTAGGTTGGACCAAAACACCAATCACTAAAATAATATCGAGTGTAACTTGTTAAGATTCTTTGGAATAATAAATTCACACAAAACGGTCAAAAGAGCATGCATATCTCGCACCGATAAACATTAAAAATGGCTTTCCTAAAGCCGTAGGTTTCACTTCCTTCAAAACTTAGGAACTAAACTGTACCACTTTGCAGTAGAGAACAAGGCACTTTAAGGCTAGGTTACTGTGGCTTTTGAATCTTAAAAGGAACACCGAATGCTAGACTAGAGCAATTATCTAAACCACCACAACATTCATGACGGAAAAAAGTAAAGTTGAAAAGAGTTAGAATGTGGTATCAAATGTTCACACCACTGAACCTTCAGTTATCCCACTGGAGGCTTAATACTTTTTAATTACTGTAGTTTTGTTTCTGTATTTAAGTTTATTATGCCATCTACCATGGAAGAAAAACTAACAACTGTCCTCCCTGATTAGGTATTGTTTACAGAAATACTATAAAAAAGTAGCTTACTGATCATTTCTGCCATTGGCACAGTTCCTCCATACTCTTTGGGCAAGATATGCGTTGGCACTTTCTTCTTAAGCTTAGTCTCGTCACTATGAACCTGCAAGAAAATTTCAGCAAGATTTTCAACTCTCCGAAATAAAGATTGATATATATTTATATAGGTCATTATAATATGGAGAACTTATATTAACACAAAAACCCATGGAGAAGATGAACAGTACAAAACCATAGAATATCTTCAAACACGGCCAATTTAGTTGATTTACTCTTTAATACTAATCATTGGCAAGTAGTTTCTGATAACATTAACAGCCACAATTTCACTGAGAACACCAAGCAGTCGTTCACAATTACCTGGAATCTGCTTTTGATCTTGTCTGAAAGGAGAGTTTTGGAGAACTCAAAAATTGCGTAGAGAGCAGTAGGCAAATTGACAAAATGGATTTCCTTGTGTCTGGCTGGAATGGTTTTCTGAAAGAAAGTAACTAGTTAAAACTAGAATGAAGTTTATAGGGATAGTAGTTTTTTTAATGGAACGTTATAGCTTCTGCAGCTCTTGTTTGATACTGTGCCTGGCAGCAAACTATCTTCCTAAGCAAAGTTTGAAGCTAAGGAAGCTACTACAAGTGATACTTTCAAAAGTAAATCGTATTGCAGATAACAAAGAACTGCATACTTATTATTAGTTAAGACTACAAAACTACTAGATTAAACTTCAGTATTTTCAAGTTTCATAAATTCAGTTTCGTGTTCCTTGCAAATAGTTTCATTGTACCGAAACTACCCAACACTTCCATTCGCACTTGCCTATGTCAAAAACCGCTATCATCTGGTTTAAGCACAAATTTTTTCAAAGCTCACTACCAGGTCAAAAACCCACCCACTGTGATAGCTAATCTTAAACTAGGCAAGATTCCCAAATTGAATGTTACCACAGAACAAAGTAACAAACTCAGGTGTTACCCCAGATACACACCTCACAGCACTGGAAAGCTTTGGAGACTTCAGCTGGAGTCCATAGGCATATCAAGTTCAAGCCAACGTCCCTCTCGTCGAATATATAAGTGAATCCCCTCACCTGATTCTCTTCGTCTTCCAACAAGGATTCAAGCCCAATCATGGTTGCTCTAACCTGATCTGCTGTCGTATGCCTGTTAGGATCCATTTTGCCTGGGAGAGAGAGAGAATGGTTTTATAAGAATTATTCGACAAAGTATGTAGGAAGGCTTGAAGTGCAGGGGTTATTGTACACAAGTGTCAAGACATAACTAGTACAGAATCGCATATTAGTCCATGGCTTTTATGTATGTATGTATGAACTTAAACAATATCTGTCTTCTGCTTACAACATAGTTTTTCTTTGGCGAGAATGTTTAAGACAATATCTGTCTTCTGCTTACAACAGTTATTCTTTGGCGAGAATGTTAAGATTTAAATTAGTTTATTTCTACACAAGCATCTGTACCCGTAACTATACAAAGATCTTTTGTCAAATACACTTGCAAGCATTTGCACTAAGTCAACTCACTAAGAAGATATTCCTAAACTGCTTAAAAATAACCAATGCCTTCAGTTAGACCACAGTCTATACACAATCAGCTCAGATAGTTATTGCATAGCATATTTGTTTAAACTGTTTTATTGTTCATCTAGTAAGAATAATTGTCACATCTTACTATTTATACAAAACTAAAATAATTTCAATTAAAATCCTACTTTCACACAAAAAGTATCGAGTAATGCAAAGTTACCCTTGTGGCTCCTTGCTCTTTTACAAATATGCAGCTAATATTTAGCTGTGATTAATGTGACTAAAGGTTTTAAAAGCTATATTAATCTACCCCCTTGAAGACTGCCTGATCACTTATACACAGTGCGAATGCTTCGAGATAATTTACCGCTCACGATCATCAGTTCCCTTTAAATCTTACTTGCAACACTGAAGAACACTCTGCGCCCAGATTCGTCCCTTTCCGGAAGGGCGAAGAAATATCCCTGATCGATGAGGTCCTCTAACATCCTGTCACAGATGTCCAAACGTGAAAACCAGTTTGAATGCTCCTGGCGGATGCGCAGGTATTTCTCCAGGCACTCCTTGGATTCCTTCATGCGGAATTTCTTCAGACGAAGAAACCGGAGAAGGAAGTTCGCGTCTGGAAGAGAAATTGAGGAGTTTCATGCTAGGTTTTAGATAAAACTTACTACGGCTGTGACAAATTAAATGCTACGGTTAAGATTAATACAGAAACAAGATTAGATTAAATTATGGAGTGAAATCCAAATTAACCCTACTACTAATAGAGCTTTAAGAAAACTTTGAAATTACTTTCAATATACAAAAGAGATTTTCAAGCATCCAGATTTTGCAACAAGTTATGGCACGTTAACTTAAATCTAAAAATAAATTTTATATTCAACCACCGTTTAGAGTAAAGTGAGTAGTTTCTAAATTTAATACTGAACCAGACACTTGTGCATTCCACTTAAAATAAAACCCAAGGTCAGTGATTAAAAGACACTATCTAAATTCAGTGACAACATAAAACTAAGACTGAAAAAGGGGAATCAACTTAAGACACGCTTAGCAAACAATTGCTTTGCATAAGTTACCGAGGCTAATGCAGAACCAAATTAAAACTGGTGCTGCTTCCTAGTACTGGTTTTTCGTCAGCCTTTGACCCCGGTCCCTCCCCAAAAGCATTTAGGAACGTGAATTTACAGTTTTTGACCACTTTAAAATCGGTCAAGTGCCAGCTAACCTTCAATTTGGGGCCAAACATTTCTTGCCAGTTTAATTTCTTGAAACAATAGAACTTCCTTCAGAAGTTCCGTACTGTTCAAACTTAATTTCCTTTAATTATAAATTAGCCCCTTCCATTTACTGATACAGAATGGCAGCCAAAGAACTAATATTTAGTTTATTATACTTAAATCTAACACGTAAACCAAGATAACTTTAAATAACTTTAAATTACTTTGTTGCTTCGTGGTCTAAAAATAATTTACTTAACTATTTTCTACTACCGGAACCTGAACAACCTCCTCTTACCAAGCCTGCATTTTGTGATGGCTGGGTTTCTCCGGATGTAGTCCCTCATTTGCTGAAGGCCATTTGTCCTGGACACTTCATCCTCGCATAGATCTTTAGCAGCCAGTTTCAAGACAGGCGGGGGAAGGGTACATACGTAGTCATCTTCTCCCAGTACTGTAGACAAGTCATCGCAAGCTCCGTATGGGCTACCCATTGCGTCTGTGGAAAAAGTAGTATTCATTAGTGGTAATATGAATTGCGACAGCCCCAATGTATGGACAAAGCCTATAAAAATGTCAATACCGACAAAAATTTTCCTTTAAGAAAAACACGTTATATAGGATTGTAGTTACCTTACGACAAGGGGAATGAGCTTTGCAACCAATACCTCCAACAAGCTCCAAACAAAAGATTTCTGGAATCCTATCAAGTTTCATTAAGACTTAAGCCTATTGCCTTTGGAGAGATTGTCAGCAAAGCTTTACCAAACTAACGGAAAATTTAAATATCAAACAATGTATAAGGTTTGATGCACAATTAACAGCCTGAAGTTATGGCAAGACTAAATTAGATGCCTTTAGACAAACAGATTAATACAAAATATTAAATTGGTTTTCATAAATAAGTATTTCAGTAATTTACATTTCAGGCTGAATAGTAACCAAACCGTGTTGATAGCATTTTAGTAATGCTCAATACACCTTTATTTTTTACTTTTACTGAAAGCAGAACCAGCAAAGGCTGCAGACAAAACTCTGAACAGGGCAAAGCGAGGCACAAGTGAAAGTGCAGGGGGATAGTGCCGTCAGTGCACCTCGTGCGGCGCACTGTGCGCATTATTTAGGGTTCATTGCAGCGTGCCTTCGGCCCCTGGCTGCAACCCCTTTTGTTCCTTTTACTGTACCTCCTTTCATATTCTCTTTTCCATCTTACTTTCCACCCTCTCCTAACGATTGATTCACAGTGCAACTGCAAGGTTTTCCTCTTGTTACACCTTTCAAAACTTTTACTGTCAATTTCCGTTTCAGCGCTGAATGACAGGTCCCAGTGCTTGGCCTCTGGCCTAAATTCTGTATTCAATTCAACAAGTGAAAGTGCAGATAATTTCTCTGAAACATACATCACCCTGCCTATACAATAGCTGAAGTACTCTTTAAATTTCTAAGAGCATTATCAGTTAAGTACCCCCTTCCCCCCCAACTCTACACAGTTGAAGAGTTTATATTCTCTACTGCAGGTAACTGACATTACATGCATGACATACCTTGTGTATTAACAGAAAAGCCAAATCTTTTTCGATCCATAGTACTTAGCTTGTGATCCCTCTATCTTTCAAAGGGGTTGGTTGCGGGGGGGGAGGTGCCCTTCAAACAAATTACAGTCATGTACCAAATTGTTTTAAAATAATTCTAAGTGTTGTAAGCTGTACTGGTACATTTATTTAGAACTACATTAGCAGTTTAAGTAGACACTACGAGCAACGAGAACAGGCAGTTAATATAAAGATTACCCCCCCAGTAGTTTTGATCAGTATAAACTAACTCCTCTGTTCACTGTAAACTACCTAGTGCCTAGGTAAATAATGTTGGGCGATAAGCAGTATTTACAATATTTGTCTGCTAATCAAATCTTGACAAGTAGAAATTTCTGGTTAATAAAATTTAATTAGGAGCCTTAAGAGAAACTAGAGTTAATTAACTGCTGTAAGCCAGTGAGAATACCTAAAACTGTATCAGGATTAGTGGATTAGTCTCACTAAACCTTTAGTTAAGTCATTTTAATTAATCTGAGAAAGCAGTAGCACCAAGCTCTGCACCTAACCTTGTTTTTACTCTTGTGCACCATACAGTGATCACTTTGCTTCATATATTTCAGGTGATAAAGAAGCCATGGACTGCCAGAGGCCTAAAGTCGGGGTAGCAATGGGAACGAGAACTGCAGATCTTCATAGCAGCATATAGAAGTCCTGAAGACTTAAGGTCACAGTGTCAAAACTACGAATTCAACTGCACTAAGAATGCTACACAACATGGTATGGATCTGGCTTTTTCTACTTAAAAAATTTTGCAAAGATTCATTTTCAGGAAATTCTCCAGTCAAATTCAAAGATTGAAACTGCAGTAGAGGCTATGACTTGCCAAGATTACAAGACTTACGTTACAAAGCTTTCAATTAGTAAAATAGTTATGGTACAGATTTAAGGGTTTTATAACTCATTATGCAATTTGAATCCCATGCTACGTTTAAGTATTTCTAAGATTCAACTCCCTCTTAACAGGACCCTCCATTCAAACCAACACACTAGATCTTCCGGGCAATTTTCTCTTCCACTTCCGTCTTGGAAACTTAAAATCCTCACACATACCACTTCGAATGCTTATCATTTGAAGTTCTAATTTCGGTATCTGTAAACTGTCTAAAATTTTAGTTTTTGAAAGACTAGCTAGAATTACATTCATAAAGGATTATGGTTATTCCCAAATTTTCCAAAAGTGAAAGAAAATCCTCTAAGCCTACCGTCACTCCCGGTTTCAGTGCGACTCCCGAGAAAATTTTTTCTTAACCCTGGTGCGTAACCTGAATATTCTCACCCTTTAGAAGTTAACTTTCAACAAAAAATATAACTCTGTACGTACATCCTGTACTTTTAAAGCTAAACAAATCTAAGCTAGGACTGAAAACTGTAGCTAATTTCATAAATATATAAACTGAAACAATCCAGAGATGGGATACAGAGATTCAGTTTGCCTTCTGAGACAGCCCGACAGAACGTGAGATAAAGCCTAATCGAGATTCAGATAGAGAGATATTAGAAACAGTACTCAGAACAATCTACTATAACAAAGTAAGATCACAGTATCTACCTGAAAATTAACGTTTATGTAAGTTACGTATAAGACAGACAAACCTATCAAATGGTAATACATTAACTCTTGCCTAAATCAAGGTAGCAGAGCTATATATATACCTATCCTTGGCCTGGTTATTGGTCTGCTGAATATACTAAAGCGCATAGCTTATGGTTTGTCCCCTTCACCTGGCCAACAGGTTCACGATCTCATCTGTATAGCCACCAGGTCAGGGCCATCTGTAGTTAAACAAGCGCAATCTCACAGAAAAACCTGGTGTAGCAGATCCATTTACATATTTCATTAGTATAAGTATATATTTTCACGGCGCAGCTCCCTTTCAACCGGTCCTGGTCGTTTCGGCCGTAAGTCACTTTAGGACGTAACACCCAAAACAATGCAAGACGTTATGTTTATGGTATTTACCATTATTATTTCATGTTTTACGTACATCCCCAAGGGGCTGGTACTAAACACGGCGCCCATTTTGCACGTAAACGTGCTTACGGCCGAAATGACTTACGGCCGAAACGACCCGAATGCCTTTCAACGAAGTAATGTGTTTGCACTTTAACACCTGTCATCCTTTGCTCAAGTCATTATTTCCTCAAATCTATAAACATGAGTCTCAGGTTTAAAGTACAAAAATCAAACAGAACGATACAGTAGTTTGATAAAACTATTCATGAAAATCATATACCTAAGTGTACTATAAAGAGATGAGGAAAATTACTGAAAATTTATTATAGTAAAAAAATTAAGGGTGCAATAAATCTATTAACTGTAGAAAAAATTGGACACTAATTCACCATTAAGAAAACTCTAAACTCAATAAATTAACTAAATCTACTGAGCAAATATTTCAAATGCTAAAAAGTTTTTACTAAATACACGAGCAAATATTCGATTTAGTTATCACTTTTGACACCGCAATGAACAGGTCATGCACTGAAAGTAGTCTTTCTAAACAATCCGGAGTAAAAAGAAAAAATCTGACAAATTATGTTCACGAAAGCTATCTTGGATTTCAGAATTTCTCGATTTAAAAGTTGGGTTCTTTAACTTTTAGAAATATACATTCCAGCAAGGAAAGCACAGGTGAATGTATAAATTAGAAATATACGTTCCAGCAAGGAAAGCACAGATGAATGTATAAATCATTAACAATCGAAGTAACCAATGAAAAGCAGCCTGAAGTCTATTGCTAGGCTATATTTTCTCTCTACAGGAGTCCCCCTATAGTGAAGCATAGCGCTGAAGGTTAAGAGTGGTCCATATATGAAGTGAAGTTAATATAACTGCAACACAAAACCGGGACCACCATAATATTGACCGAACCCCGTCGCCCCCACCCCTCCCAGCCTCTTCCATCGACCTTCCTGCCGTTACACAATACTGTTTACCTGCAACGCAACAAGTTGCAAGATCAACATTCTCTTAACAGTGATCAAAGCAGGTTCTCAGAAGGACTTCCAGCCAGAGGAGCTGGCGTGTGCCAAGTAGGTTAGTGAAGGTGGGAGAAGCCATAAGGCGAACGGGAATTAAGAACGGGTGGGAAATTTAGAACGGCAGAGACACGTCACAGCAAAACTATTTATCTCAATATGTCGTTTAAGGGATAGGACTACTTAGTAAGGTAGAGGGCTTTCTAGTAATCAGTTTTGTTTTCTTTGATATAAATCTTAATTAAGCGTTCGAAATAAACCACTTTCGTGTAATCTAAAAATAGTCAACGTTCGAGTGCTGGGATGCCAAGTCTAGACCTTACGTAACTTCATACTTTCTAGGGGACAGTTTTAAAGCCAGGTCCGGACTGGACGACAGTAAATTCCTCAAAAGTAAAAGACTAATAGTTTCAGTACTATTAGTTAAAGTAGTATTTAGATAACCAAACTTAAAACGCGGGTATATTTGTCAATGTGGTGAGCTTGTGTTAGTGGTGTTCTACACTATTCGAGATTTAGGAAGAATTCAGTATATAGTAAAGAAAGAATTATGTGGTAAAGACGTGCTACTTAAAATATTTAGCAACGTCAGCTGTGCCAAGATAAAAACTGCTCGTAAGAAAAGTGCTAGGTATGAGCAAGGCGACAAGAACAGTCTTTAAAGACATTCGACGACAGGGCAGAAAAAGATTGGCCAAGAGCATAAACTTGTTCGAGTCCATGGGTCGTTCACCTCCCACGTGTTTATTCTTCGAACAGTGAATTACTATTTCACCTGTAAACCCAATGACTTGTGTGAACACTAACACTTCATTATAGTAAAAATTTATAATATCAATTACAAGTAGATCTTGGGAATAAAAAGTAAGAGCCTTTTAATGACGCAAGGACTAACGAAGCTGGGTAGGCCTAACCCACGCCCCCATTTTACAATCACTGTTCTTGTAGAGAAATTCCAACCTTCCCTCACAAACAATGACACAGCATGAACAGTATACAACAAACCGCAGTAAAGAGTTAACCGTGACGAAGTTAAAAATTTACTGGCACCTTGAAATAAATCCTAAAAATATCCACAGAGGCCTTTAAATCCTATTAGTCCTATTAAAAGTTAGGACACAACCGAACGTACCTACCAAGAAACACAAGGTAGAAAAAAAATATCCATTAAGACTTGGAGACTCCCCTGGCCTACTAATCTAAGTATTTTATATTAATTCTACAATCCATCATTCATTCTCGTGCCGTTTTCCACTACATGCCAATACGCGAAGTTTCTATCGACACGAGAATTATCAGAATTAAGCCTACTGAAGTATACTGATACTTGTGAACTAGACAATTTTTTCAGCTACCCTAAAATTTTTATCGAATCAATAACAATAACAGTAGCTCGCCAGGTTCATCATGTTAAAATATTACACACCAAGAAACCCCAGCTATATTTTCCTACCTTCATTGTCGAAGTTATTAAAAATCACCACCACCTGACTTTGCAAAATTCGTTAGTGAAAGTACATTCACGTTTGCCAAGTAAACTAATCCCCTAGCAGGGAAACCACTTTCAAAAGTTTAATACCTTCGGCATACAGGCAGACACCCAAAGCTGTCAAGGAAAATATGAGTAACACGAATCAGCACTTATAGTTTTCCAACGATACGAGGGCTCAAAGACAAAGTGATCAGCATATTTAAGTCTCTTACCATATACACAATACATAATACTGTTATGTATTTTAAACACTGCTAGACCAATTAACTCTTCACACCACACGTCACTGTCCTGTGACCACTTTCTCCGACGTCAGCCACAGTTGTCTGGCAGAGCACATACGAACGAACTGACGCCCATAGAAAGCTCCCACGTAATCAGTCAAATTTCTAATAAACTAGAATTTTTAAGAGAGTTTAAAGTTCCGCGAAACAAAGCTGGCTACTTTTAATTATTTTGTCATGAAGAAATATCCTCGTTTTGTGTCAGTTGTGAAGGATAACAGCTTTACTCTAAAGCTCGTTGGCAACTCAAGGCAGCAGACACATAACCAAATTCCTCTCCACGACGGGATAACGAAAGCAAAGAACTGTCCTTAACCGGAGATTGGATAGGGGGTGAGGTGGGGGAGGGGCCCGTGGTTATAAGTGATCATCCTTTCGCCCCATACCAACTCCCTGAAGAGTCTGGCAATTCTAGTCTCCTGAATGGAGACTAAAAATACCTACTTTTTCATGTATTAGCACAATTGAAAAGTATACAAAACTTACATCTAATGCGAATAGGTATGTCTAACTAAACTGTTCTATACTTCGAGTGTGCTGGGAGTTATGAAAATTTTTGTGCAACGTACGAAGACTTTCATGATACCGTAAACAGACTATGTAAAGGAAATGAGACCGAAACAATTCATGAATTGCTTCAGCATCAAGGTGCCCTTGACCTAAAGCTGCTTTGTTTCTCTAAACTGTCAAAAAAATTAGTCGGTAGGGGAAAAAATGAATAAAAATTAGTCGGTAGGGAAAAAAATGAATAAAGCTTTACACAACCGAAATTTTCACAACAATGACCACAAAAGTTAAGTAACTCCATTCAGGTTTCAAAGTCTTAACTATCTTTTGAGGGTAAAATTAAAATTCCCATTTACTAACGTTCTGTTGCAAATTAGTTGCTTATTAGTCAGATGACAAAATACAAGTTAATTAGCTTAGTAAAACTCCTTAGAAAAACTACTTGCACAACTAAAACATAATAAAGACTAATTTTCCTAGTTTTGAATTTATAAAAGTTAGTCCAGCATTTACCTTCAGCTGAAATTTATGAAAAGGGTTGTACCAAGACCTTATTCTGGTACCAAAGATAGGTGTAAAACCTTGCTTAAAGATAGGCCACCTCTTTTACCAAAAAAAAACCTTTTACCAAAAAAAAACTAAAAATCAAAATCAGGTCAAGACCTAAGCAATCTTTTTTAAATACATCACGTTAAGACTAGCTACGATCGGTTTGAAAACAAAAAAATTCCTCAAACAAGTCACGACTGACCTCTATGGCTTAAAAAAAATTAGTCAAGTCAGATTGATTGACCTCTCAGTGCTTTAAGAAATGTTACGAAGGTCAGGACTGGTTTCGGTTTTTTTTTTTTTTTTTTTTTAAACCTTGACCAAGGTAGTCATACTACCTTCTACGATACCTCAAGATAACTACTATTCTAAAAAGACCTGCGGCTTTCGAGACTAATGACCCGAAGTTACATATTTTTTTTCGACCCAAGTTTTTAATTTTTTTCGGAAGCAGCTTTAGAAGATAATATTACTGACCTAAAGGTCTTGAGACATATCAATTTCGTTAACCGGAAAAAAAATTACCGCATTTAAAAGGTTAAATTTTTTTGTTTCTTTCATATACTGAAGAGTTTCTCTGGACTTTTGTATTATTTCACTCTAAGCAGTCTTTGATAACCTTAGTGCACCAAACTTCTGTCGACACAGTTTAATGTATCCATTCTATTAACGGATGTCTTTAAGCCTAGAAGAGTTTTTTTTTTTTTTTACAAATTTTTAATTCAATTATACTTTGTATACATTAGGATACACCACGTAAACACATTAAAGCCAAGAACGATGTGTTAACTTTATTAGCCCATATTTTTTTCAAGCTGTACAACAGGAGTGTGCGGTAATAACATATAAATTTACCTTAGTCTAAACCTGTCCAGCCTCTCAACAAGGGTCCTTATACAAGCTACAAGTTAAGAGGGGCCGTCAGCTTCAGAACTCGCGATACGCCATAACAACCACACTGGTACATTATAGATCTAGCCAGCCTCTTCATGGGGGATTATAGTGATCCGCTTTTAATATAATTACCCTTCCAAAATCCGCAATCTTACTGTGTAGTCACGTACACTATACCAATCGTATTAGTGAATTTTAATATAAAATATTTCTGCGATCTAAAATGCAAACCGTTCGGCATTAATCTTGCTAAAGGCAGTCTGTATACGCTTAAAATGAAACTATTGCGCTTAACTAATTACTTTTTAATCAGGAAGTTTACTTTCAACACGCAAAAGTTACTACGAGGACCACTCACGCATAAAAAACCAAACTCTACATCTATGCAACCAAGGTTCCCTCAGAACCGGAGTCAAACCAGCTTTTACTTTCGACACTAACCTTGACCACTAAACAACAGATCTGTCCCGTATTTCTTTGTTCGTGTGACCCTCGGTGCCATCAGAGATTTAAAAGAAATTTTAAGGCATTATATCTGCTGTTTTTCTTTCTTTAAAACTATTAAACTTAAATCATACTTACATCATATCGTCCTTAAGAAGTATTGAGGCAGTTATTTAAATTAAAAAAAAAAAAACAGTCCACGCAACTTTTCGTGTGTAGGGGCCAGAGCCAGGGATGTTGGGCTTGTGCCAGACATTAATCTCTGACGATTATCGGTAGACTGCAGAAAGTTATAATAGCAATCCTAAGACTTTTACACATACATTGACATTTACTCAGCAGCTAAATTACCTCCCGGAGAGGTGCCAAGGGACCTCTGGAGCATCTTACCGTGCTCGCCATCACCGTGGAATTGCTCTGGTCTATGTTTAATCTATTAAAGTCTGAATAGTAGAAGATTCATTCTAAAGCACAATCTAAACGCATTCCAAACGCTCGGCCAAAGTTACATTGTAAAGTTTGGTTTCACAAAACTACAAAATTGCCATATAACTAGATCTGTGAAGGCTGTAGATGGATGCTTTTAAGTTGGCAAAGTAAAAGCCTAGCGAAATTAAGTTTCGTTCGTAAAACAAAACTAAAACCGATGAAAATTACCGGACCATAATCCGGTTTATTTCAGATAAAACCGGTAATTAAGACTAACACCGTATAGGCATAACTCAACCGTCACAAAATCGCCCACTCCATCGCCCACTCCATACGGACCGTCACAAAATCGCCCACTCCATACGGGGGCCTGTGACAGGCAATTCACAAGTTCGAATAATGAAAAATATGAACGATGTATCCAATTTACTAAAGTGGTATATTTTCATAGATCTAATTTTTAGAGGTCTAATTACAGAGAATGAGAGATATTACTAAAGTGGTATATTTTCATAGGTCTAATTAAAGAGAATGAGAGATGAAGATCAAAAGCCCTTATAAAATATACCATTTAACAAAATCACATCTGAACCATATATTGAAATGTTGTTCGAGCTTTTCTCAAATTAATAAGCATAAACAAGGACTACACAGAACACGAGGCCTCGAGAAACATTACAAGGGTCTAACTTGCAGACAGAGAACAACCTGGAGACAGCGGATCTGGTTTCAAAACCAGATAAACGAGGACGACAAGGTCAAAACTGATTGCTGCCCTTGCTGCTGTAGGCTTAGAGAATGAAGAGTAGGCCTAACTTCGAGACACTGAGGCCTAACCTTAGAGGCGAACAAAAGCCTTTCGGATTTCAAGGTTAAACCTTGAGCTGGACAAACTATCGGCCATGTTTGAAATACTCTTTAAGCTTAATGTCTCCACGGTAAGGATTGCAAAAGCACCTAATTTCAGATCAAGGAAGTGTTTGTGATAAGTCTTAAGTAATTAAATTTTTGGATCGGGGATTCATGTTACACAAGATTTAGATTTCACCTTCAAAAATTATACAATTTAGACTATCCGATTTAAATTACAACATGCGGAATGTGAAGTGTTTAATGGCTACAGAGCAGAGAAAAGGAATATATCAACCACATAAAAAAAATCTCCCCTCCAACAAGTTACGTATGACAGGTAAAGTGACAAAGACTGCCTACCAGTTAACCATGACCCAAAAAACAGCTATAAGTTATGTATGAAAAAAAGCTCTGCATGACTTATGATACATTGAAAAATTGTGTTATGGATATTATTACACTTGAAACCAAAAGCAAGTTAAACTAAATTAATTAGAAAGCTAGAGCAAATTAAACTATTCAACACACAGGCTACTTAGGCATAGCAAAAGTCAGCTAACTAACGAACTTAGGCTAACAGTCAACTCAAAACTAAACGAACCAACATCAGCAGTCATATTTCCCGAACATTAAGAAAATTCTGTGAACACAATCAAAAAATAAAGTTTTAATGTAAATAATATTGCAGTTTTTCACACACTGAACATCTGAATACATTTGAAGACATTCAAACTCCATATCCAAAATCTATGAGTATTTTAAGGCACTGATGAAAACGAGAAATAAAATACCTTTTAAAAGTTATTTATCCAATGAAGCCCTTTCGTAAACAATCTGGATTTAAACTGAAAACCCTTCCCGCACCAAGGGCTTCAAATTTTACACAAAAAGCCGTGACTTAATGGGAATGTTCAAGACCTCCAAGTATTTTTAGACCGCCTACGAAAGGTTAACTTTAAAAATACATCTGGGAGAAATAACCCTCCCCAACCCCACAACATCATAATATTCCCGACCATTTGTCTGTTCAAGACAACCCAAGCTAAGCAAACTCGTTCTGAAAAGTACTAATGTCACAACGTAAATATGACTTCTCATTTAGAAGCATATTTAACTTTACGAAAGTTTAAAATCCAACCCAGTCAAACATTCGCCAAGAGTAAATTTTTATCTACAAACTACTACCATGAAAGAAAAAAAAAGCCGACTAGAATAAATGATTAACAAAAACTTACCTATTGATTGATTCATAGATTTTAGCCATACATGCCAAGCACTGGGGCAATAAGGCCATTCAGCGCTGAAACGGAAATTGACTGTAGAAAGTGTAACAGGAGGAAAACTCGCAGTTGTACTGCGAATCAATTGTTAGTCGAGGGTGGACAGCAAGATGGAGAAAAGAATATGAACGGAGGTACAATAAAAGGAATGAAAGCAGTTGCAGCTGGGGGCCGAAGGGACGTCGCAAACATCCTTAAGGCGTACATTGCACCGCATGAGGTGCACTGACGGCACTATTACCCTACGGGGAATAACTTATTAAAATCAACATTGTTATAAACCAAAAATGAAGATTCTTTTTAGAAAGGGTAAAGCCTCCAAACGACTGAGTACCTACCATAGTAATAGGGATATTCGAATTTACATAAACCTTCAATGCACCTCACTAAACATAAGATTTTCAGACTGAATAATTGAATATGAGTCTTCGTTTCTGTACAAGCCCACAAAATACATTGCAACAACAAACTCAACGCAAACTCAAACTCCGTTTCTTCCCTGTACTTGACCATCCAACAGAAATCACTCAACTCGTCTTACCTTTAATCAAGAACAGAAGAACTAAACCAAAAAGTAACTAAAGAAAAACTTAAATGATTCAAGTCGTAGCGTTGATCACCAGTTTCTAAGACACAGGAAACTACACTGACGACATTTGCATATTCGACTTCCGTCGAAGCTTCCGTAGTGGGATTTTCAAGCGTTCTTTAACTACCAAACTACGATTGCGCGCGAACTGACGTTAAGCAGCAATCAGAGAGCCCGTCCGCTTGCCTGCAGTATCCAGTCCTTTGTGATGTAATGACGAAAATACGCTGCGACCAAATCGATATTAGCTTTGAACACAAAAGCTACGAATCGACTTTCTGTATTTTATTTCAGGATGAGTTTCATCACATCGGGGGTGTAAACCCTCAAGTGTTCTGGGTACACTTATGCGTAGTTATTATTTTTTTAAATAAATATGTCATATGAATTTTAAGTGAAATATGTAAACAGTGATGTAAATAAAAAAATCTTTCATTCAATGACGGAACCACCGAGTAAGATTCTATGGAACAATTTCTACAGGGATTGGAAATGATAATGGATGAAAGTGTTCATCGTCATTGGTTGTTCAGTCTACGTTCTTGGGGATACGTATATGTGTCTATATGTATGTATGTATGTATGTATGTATGTATGTATGTATGTATGTATGTATGTATGTATGTATATGGCAATATGTATAATATATATATATATATATATATATATATATATATATATATATATATATATATATATACATATATATACTGTATATATACAGTATGTGTGTGTGTCAGTTGAGCACGCGGATGTGCCAGTTATTACATTTTGTTAAAGAATGCCTAACTTTCTCTCTGCCATGAACTTCCGGCTCTTTCCCTTCCCAAATCTCATAGTGAATACTCAATTAAATCCTAACAGTTTGTACCGAATATCACAAATGCAGCGCTGAACTCTAATAAATAACAGTTATTACTTTAAATCATTCATGATTGCACCAAGCAACGTTTCCAGATGGCAACCTTGAGCATGGCATTCGAAAATTTCGAATATTTGTCTCCTAAAGATAAAAAACAGATGCGAAATCTTGGAAAAAAAGAAATTTAAGCGTATGCCATAGGGTAGCACAAAAACTTTCTTCTAAGCCTTCCATGAAAACAGTGGCTAATATCTTTTGTGTTTACATTTATTGCGGAATTAGTCGAAGAAGAGAGGAGTTCTAATAATAAAAATGATAAGAGCCTAACAATTTAGTAGAAAATCATGATTTTTAGTTTTCTATAGGTGAAAACTATTGTGCCGGCTTTGTCTGTCCGTCCGCACTTTTTCTGTCCGCCCTCAGATCTTAAAAACTACTGAGGCTAGAGGACTGCAAATTGGTATGCTGATCATCCACCGTCCAAGCATCAAACATACCAAATTGCAGCCCTCTAGCCTTAGTAGTTTTGATTTTATTCAAGGTTAAATTTAGCCATAATCGTATTTCTGGCACTGCTATAGGTACCAACAACACAGGGCACCACCGGACCGTGGCTGAAAGTTTCAGACAGCATTATACGCTGTACAGAAAACTCGATTGCGCCGAAGAAACTTCGGCGCATTTCTTACTTGTTTAATATTGTAGAAAATATGACGCAAAATCTCTTCAAAGCTTCTTCAGTTTCATCATCACTACGAAGAAAAATTCCAGAATTTTAGAAAGGCAACATTTAAAAACTCTAATAACAATGAAAATGAACGCAAGAATAAACTGATTATTGTGATGTCTCTTAATCCGGCGTTCTTGTAATACGAATCAGCTAGCGCCTCGGTCGTCGTTAAGTGTCAGTTGCCTGTTGGGCTGTTCGCAACAACAGATACAAAGTGGGAATATTTTATTGCTATTTTTTACATTTTTATTTCTCTCTCTCTCTCTCTCTCTCTCTCTCTCTCTCTCTCTTTTTGTTTACTATATACTATTCTCTAAATGACGTTCATTTGTGGTTACGCCTCTGCCTTTTATCGATATCTTAAGATACTTGTTAAACCTAACAGGGGTTAACAACAAC
>NC_089761.1:17545643-17548143 GCF_040412425.1 Macrobrachium rosenbergii
ATAGCATGACTCAATCGTTGCTGAGAACGTGATTTAAAGGCATTGTTCAGGTCAGTCGCTGCCTACTTTAATTTATCTTTTTCTTTTTTGCGCGGGCATACTTGTGACCTACGTAGTAAACGGTTTTCATTGAGGATATGTATAGTTACCTGTAACCTTTGTTTTGGTCACATACAACTGCTATTATTATTATTATTATTATTATTATTATTATTATTATTATTATTATTATTATTATTATTATTATTATCCTTTGACAATTATCTATTCCAAGTTGAGTAACCCCATACAGACCGACTTAATAGATATCTCGATATCTACAGGAACCAGTTTTTATTTCGTAGCAATACGTACATTTTGCACTTTTTAATTCCAAATTATATTCACAAAGAAAATTTTGTAATAATGGTAAGTAAGCTAAGACGGCACCAGTTTTCTTTAACAAACGTCTTCTTGCTAAACTAGGCATGATTGCAAATTATGCATCTGGAAGTACGCGTATTCAGCGGTTGTACATAAAAAAAAGATAGATGACTATAAAGGAATAAAGTTTTCCTTATGCATGTTTACGCACACAGGCATAGATAGATAGATAGATAGATAGATAGATAGATAGATAGATAGATAGATGGATATGAAAAGAAAATATTAAGACGAATTCTTATGGATGTATTTCTGTCTGTAGCCATAAAAATCGAAATATGTAAACAATCAAACAAGACTGCTATTTCGAAACTGTTCAGAGAAGTGGAGAGACGTTGAAATACCATCCTTTGCAAGGTAAGGATATAACGGAACACAGAAGAATTAGAAATCCGGAGTCTATTGATGAACGACTTGATTACATATTTGCGCTGCTGTATATAAAAAAATGATTTTAGGAAATTAATTTTATTTGCAAAGTGTCATCGTTACTTTTTTTCCTGCTTTTTTTCTATTTTAGAATGTAGACGGGAAAACGAGGGAAAAAGGAAAGTGATGTAATGAAAACGACGTACGATAAAACGGAGTGAGATGTTTTAAGGCTGATTCACATTATAACATCACGTCACCGACACATCACGTCACGTCAGAGTACGCGGGAATTTCTTACATATAATCAAATGGACTTGTTCATACCATCACGTCACGTCACCATCAAGCACACGGCATCCACCGTCACGTCACGACACGTTTTCTTGGAAAGAATATTTTGACGTGACGTGACGGCGCTTATGCAAGTTTCTTAGCGCTAAATCTGTTGAGTGGCTGAGGTTGGGCACGAACTGAACGGGATTGTGATAGATAGTGTGAATTCAAGGCACGGCAGACGGGACGGTGACGTGACGTGATGTGTTGGTGACGTGATGGTATAATGTGAATCAGCCGTTATACGACTGACACCATCTCCCTTTCAGATAAATCGTCTCTATGTGACCAACAACCACTGTTTTCCCAGAGTCGTAGGTCGTCAGTCGTATAACGGCTGATTCACATTATACCATCACGTCACCAACACAGTTCGTGTCAACCTCAGCGACTCACAGATTTAGCGCTAAGAAACTTGCATAAGCACCGTCACGTCACGTCACGTCAAAACATTCTTTCCAAGAAAACGTGTCGTGATGTGACGGTAGATGCCGTGTGCTTGATGGTGACGTGACGTGATGGTGTGAACAAGTCCATTTGATTGTATGTAAGAAATTCCCTCGTACTTTGACGTGACGTGATGTGTCGGTGACGTGATGTTATAATCACATTTAGCTTCAGTGCATTTGGTTGCTATTGTCTGGCCTAGGATTCTTCCTTTGTATTCTTTCCATGAACGATCTCCTTCCTCTGTACACAAAAAGGCTAGATGAAACTAGCTGATACAAGGAAGAAGCCTTCCTCACCCCGAAAAAAACATTAATGATGACAGCTCCGATCTTCTTTAAAGAATTTATAAAACCGAAAATATAAACAGGCTCTAGTTATATCCAGAAAGCAAAGGATAAAATGTTGTCAAAACTTCCAAACCAGTACAAGGCAGTATGTGCTGGTGTGTGTTTGTGCTTGCCCGCATAAAATAAAGAGGTAGATGTATGCCACGCGGAAGAAAACACAGCAAAGACCCGGGTTTTCCCTAGAACCCACCAGACAGAATCCTTGAACCGGCGCCCTTGAAATGACATTGCATAACTTTGGTTTCCTGTTGGTAGCAGACTAAATCATATGGAAAGCACGCTGCCAGCAGGAGACATCTATAAAAAAATCTCAAAGACTTAACGGAAAATAACTTCAAATAAAGAGAAATTAAATTGTAGAATGGTGATACACATTCCTTGGTGATGGCCTTACAAGTCAGTCATCCATTACTCTACTTTCAAAAAATTTTATAATGAGGAACAGAAACTAGAAATATTAAAGAGTTTTCAAACATACCGGAGAGGTAGGGTTGTCTCTCTGTTAGCTTGCCTTGATGTACCTTTAAGAGGTCAACAAACTATTAATACTTGCTGCAGTAGTTACGCGTTCAATG
>NC_089761.1:17553143-17563143 GCF_040412425.1 Macrobrachium rosenbergii
CTATCGATAGTGCCATTCTATTCCCGGATTTTTCAGTACTCGAACTTCGGTGACACCTAGCCGGTAAATTATCGTACAAGACGTTTAAAAGTTATCGAAATATCATTCAAAATGGCAGTCTTTCACCAAAAGGCTAAGGACAATAACTACTAACTTCCGCGCGATCAACTGCCGAACATTGGTGTTTGATGGTAGCAGGAGGCGCTTTATTTGCCAAGGGTCGAAAGCAATGTACGCGAAGGTGCCTGGGTACAATAATATCTAGCCTGGGCTGAGTGCTGGATTCACCATCTGAAACAGGCCTTGTTGTCAGACGAATCAGCGGTAGAGAAAGATTTTATTCCTTGATCGTGGATCAAGCCAGCCATGTGCTGCCCCGGACTCTTTCACATGGAGCAGCCGCTATCATGATGACTTAGCCGATCGCTGCGCCATCTATAATGGCTTGGATAGGGCCCTCGATAATTGACAGGATTTAGTTATCTGTAGGATATCTAACACCTCACGTTCAGTTAATTAGTTTTAATTTATTTTAGGTGGCCAAAGCAAATCAGAAGGATTTGGAGGAATGGGGATTAGGAGCCTCAGTGGAGGGGAAATTACGAGAACTTGAAATAAGGAGAAAAGATGACAGAGATGGCAGACCCCTTACCGGTCTTCTCAGAGAGAAAGGTAATAATTGAAGGATACATCGATTTGTAAGTGGATGATGTTATACAAAACAATCAATATTTTTTGTAGTTGGAGAAATGTATATACTTTGTAAGATTAAAGCAATTTATAATCAGTCCATTTCGTCAAGGAGAGCCATATCTAGATAGATTTTCTTATGGATGGATTTTAGTGGAGGAGCGGAGGGGGGAGGGGAGGGGAGGGGAGGTAGTTGGGGCATATTTTTTTTCAGAAAAATCTTGAAAAAGACCTGAATTATCTTTTAACATGCCTGTTAACGCTGAGCTTTGTTATTTAGCTCAGTTTAATGATTATATAATTATAGACATTATTCATAAGCGGCAACACTCACCTTCATGTGGGTTTTGTAAAGCCACTTTTGTGACTAGCTATAAACTTTTTGTCGTTGTTTTTCCATCCAGGCTTTTTATGTAATTGACCTTCATCTTGGTCCCCTTCTTTGCAGTTGTGACCTCTGTCACATCATCACCTATATGGCTCTTTTTTATCCTTGTTTTTTTTTAGTATGACCTTTACAGAGTCATGTGGTTTAATCCGCGGTTTTTGGTGGAGCAATTAAAGGCAGACTTATCCATGCCACTTTAACGTACAAGAACATATCTGTCATGTGGTCTTATGAAAGAAGACCTTGTGTGTGTGTATGTGTGTATGTGTGCATTTGCGTAACTGGAGACTAGAATTTTATTTTCTGAATCAGGCCAAAGAAAATGAGAATGCTTTTCTTTTAAGGTTCTGTAATACACAATTTTTTTTTACAGGTAATCATAAGTGTTCATAATTTTTTCTGCAAGAAATAACGCAGTGTCATGCCCTCTCGTTTTTATTTCATCTTTTATTGCTTTCATTTTATCATTTATTGCTTCTGAAAAAGTATATTGCTCAGCAGTATTGTATTTATTTATGGGAAATCTATCATTATCATTCTGTAATTATAATTACCCCTATAAATGCTGTTGTTGTAATTATGGTAATTATTATTATTATGACTAGCTTTTTTGTAAATTAAGTCATCGTTACACAATTATATTTCATGTCTGCATTAAAGTACGAATGGGTATTGGTGTTCTTATTACGAGAGCAACCTTGAATCTAAGTAAAACAAAAAATAGAAGGACAGTCGGACACGTAATCTGGAAGAGTGGTCATTACTGGACGTAAATTATTTCTATGCGAGGTCATATATACTGTATGCTTTTACGTACGTACACATCCCCTCGGTAATGAGGAATAATTCATAGATATATATATATATACATGGATAGTTCATGTAGATAATCGTATGTTAAAATGGGCATAGTTCCTAATCGCACCATGATATTGAAATTATTACCAGCCATTTATATGAATGAACTTGAATGTATTATTGCGTGTATAATTCGCGCGTATGAGACTCTCTCTCTCTCTCTCTCTCTCTCTCTCAAAACCATTGCCATACGTGCGTCAACGAACGTGTTCGTGTAAAACTGAAAGCACTGGTGCACGAATGCATTAACTTTTTTTTTTTTTTTGTCCGTAAGATGCGGACAAGCGCCGGGGAACGTGTTTTTAAGCTCCTGGCGCAGAGAACTCCTTTTTATAGCACCGAAACCGAATAAAAACTGATCTGAGAATTTCGTCGGAAGGTCATTCCTGACCAGAGCCAAGGCGACCACTTTTAAAGGCCTCATTCTAAATGTCTCGCTTTGCTGAAACGAATAAGTAAACAGATGGTTAAGAGTACATTTAGATCTGTAGGCACGTGTGTCTTCGTTTATGTATATATACATATATGTTAACAGGACGACACAGTACACGTTTTAAAAGCACACGCACATGCATGCATACATGTATTTTTATATGTCACTAAATAGCGTGTGACAATATGTATATTCAGCTAAGGCCACAGCTGAACATGCATGTATGTATAGAAGTAGTGTGTGTCAGTATTAGTGTCGGTAGACAATAATTTTTTTTTTCTTTCTGATATAATGCATACATTTCATCAGAAATTTTGAAAGGAAGAAATAAGGACAAAATGAAAATTATTTTCCGGTATTAATTCATTCTCTTAGCCGTTAAGATACATGGCTTCTCACTTACCAGGACATTTTCCAAAATCTATAATCTCTTTGTCCAATACCTAAACGTCTAAACTGCAAATTTTCATTTTCTTAATATTTCGAGAAAACAGCCAATAACGTCCATAAAATTCAATCCTTAACTGAATAAACTTCTGCAGCATTTCTACACAATCTAAGAATGATCATTGTAATTGTAAAAAAATTGATTAAAAAAAATAAAACTTTAATGGCGTTCAAAATCCACATCAAACAATGCTGCCTTTCGACCTCAGGTCTCGTCTCTCTCCTGGATAACCTTTTCGTAGTCTTATATAGCATTCTAATTATTAGGCCTATATCATGAATGATAGGTTGTTCTTTTACGTGCTTACATATATACAGTAAAGTTCGTTTATAGCGAATTCCAGGCTACTGTCGTCTGCAATTTGTTACAGACATCATTCGTTATAAAAGGAGACAGTGGCAATGATTGGATTATCTCCCTCGTTTTGATACAGAATGAAATCCAGACGATAAAGTGTCGATTCTCCTGAGTGTATCAAGATTTCTAATGTATTTCAATAAAAGTAATTGTTAGTTTAAGAACTGGATATGTATTTTAATGCTTAAAACAAAATTAAAGTTATGTTTGAAGTTTTTTTCTTTATTTGAAACCTTTAAATGAGAAAGTGACACAGCATATTAATTCTTCTGCTTCACTGGGATAACAGTCGTTTGTTTGTTTAATAATAAAATTGTCACTTCGTTACAACAGGTATTTTTTACTAATGAAACTGTCACCTTGACGTATAAAACAATTTGTTATATACCTAATTTCGTAATAGATGATTCGTTACGTACATTTATTTGAAGTGGGACGGGGGAATTCACTTTCATTCGTTATAAGCCTGAATTCTTTACAAGCCAGTGCGTTATAAATGAACTTTACTGTACATAGAGACGCCGGTTATTTTTATCTGTTTGTTCAACGACTTCAACATGCTGTTATTTTCTACCTCGAATTCATACAGCAATTCACTTTTTTCCGGTTTATCGGAACCACGGCATTACTTACAGACATTACTTCACACACACTGCTCTCGAAGGTTTTTTTTGGAGTTCATGAACAACTCCTAAGGCCTGATTGTAACATTCTGTGCATGTTAAGTTTTTTCATTCTTCAGATACTGGGTGGAAATCGATGCCAGCTGGATAACGACTTTAATAAGTTTCTTGTGTCTTTCACTTTCAGACTGGAATTCCCTGGTTTCATAAGAATAAGAGCTCGCACCTGTCTCAGCAACTTCAACCTAATTTTTACTAGGTTGCATTCTAGTGTGTTCGAGGCTATCTTGAGTCTGACACAGGCGTAGACATTGATTTATATGTTTAAACTAGCTATCTGGAACAGGCCATTCATGTTATTTCTCTGATCAGAAACTGGAATCAGAGTCACCCTGTTTCTAAAATTTCACCCGGTTTCCGAAATAGAAGTTTTTGCGTTTTTCAGCCGTTCAGTCTTAATGGTCAGGGTAGAAGGTCAAGGGCACTAAAACAGACAGACACTTACGAAGAGGACTTATGAAAGGGTCTGATAAGTCCCGCTTGAAGCTGGCTAGGGCGCTCTGAAGATGGCAGCAGTAAGGAAACAGTGGCATAAAAAAAGAAGATCCCGTAGTGGCGTAGTGGAGTAGTGCCGTCAATGCATCTCACGTGGTGCACTGTAGACATTACTTAAGGGTCTCTGCAGCGTCCCTTCGACCCCTAGCTGCAACCTCTTTCATTCCTTTTACTGAACCTAGGTTCATATTCTGTTTCTTCCATCTGACTTTCCACCCTCTCCAGCAATTATTTCATAGTGCAACTGCGAGGTTTTACTCCTGTTACACCTTTCAGACCTCCTTACTGTCAATTTCCCTTTCAGTGTTGAATGACCTCATAGGTCCCAGCACTTGGCCTTTGCCCTAAATCCTATATTCTATTCTTAAAAAAAAAAACTGCAGTTTCAGCAGGCTAGTAGCCTTTAAGATTTAGTTACAAGAGGCAGTAGTTTGACCTGGCCGCCACCCCCAAGTGCAAAAAAAAAGAAATTTAACAACAGTGGGTTTGTGAACCTGAGGCGCTTGTCCACTGGGATTTTCGCTGTGAGGAATTGCACAAGAATTTATCTCCTCCAGAATGTAATTTTTTGTTTTCACATCCCTGCCAGTAAAATTGAGTGGCAGCCAACATTCGAATTATTATTAGCAAATCTTAAAGGTTACTTGAAAGCAGAAAATAGGAAAGTTTACTCTGAAATAAATGGTGGAAATGACATAAACTGGGCGGAAGAAGTCGTTTAGTCACTCATGTGATTAAAAGGTCAATAGACATTGTGCTCACGCCGCGCAAAGAAGTGAATGCTAACTGTCAGGTGTCACAAGTCGCAGAACAGAAGTTTTCTTAAACAATGGCGCAATCACGAACGTATAATATATATACGCAAGCATGTTATATATATATATATATATATATATATATATATATATATATATATATATATATATATATATATATATATATATATATATATATATGTATATACATGTAATATATATATAATATGTATTTATTAATATATATATATATATATATATATATATACATGTATGTATGTGTATATATCTATGTGTGTATAATATATATTATATAAAGGTATGTATATATACATACATATATATATATATATACTTTATATATATATATATATATATATATATATATATATATATATATATATATATATATATATATATATATATATATATATATATATATATATATATATATATATATATAATAGGTAAGACCAGCTCTCAGATAATTTCTGTTAAATCTAGATTTAAGGCTCAAACATTCCATATCGTCAGGCTCTCTAAAAAAATGAATAAAATTTTCTTGAAAACAACCGTACTTAAGAAATGAGAACAAATAACATAAAATTAAGAATGAAAATTTGGAAAATACTGTTAGTTCAATAAAAGCAAAAATAAACAAAATAATGTAATACTATGAATAGATCTGTGTCTTTCTAGATAAAAAGCAAACGTGTTAGAGAAAGATTATCACGCAGTAGATGGAGAAATGTATAAAAAAAAGGCAAGTTCACGCACCACAAACTTGTTCTTTCTTCTCTTTATTGTAAAATTTCATCAAAAACAAAGGAAGTGGATGCCAATTATAAACACACGTATATCTCTCTCTCTCTCTCTCTCTTTCTCTCTCTCTCTCTCTCTCTCTCTCTGCGTTCAAGAATGTTTCAGACGAAGCGTAAAAAATATGCTCCCTTCGCTTAACGCAGTATGTCCTTCACTGACATCTAAATCTTTTACGCACCATTATATCAACATGACACGTTAAACTTCGCTAGATACTTCCGTAAGAAATTGTTTGGTTTATGCATATTTTTTGACATTTCGTCTATATCGCCACATTTTCATCTTATCTTGTTTTTCTTGCACTAGAAGTAGAATTAATCCGATAAACTTTCCTGTTCCTTGTCCCCTTTAAAGTGGCGTTTTCTCCCCAGAAGTCAATTATTTGCGTCGTAAACTTCTTGATCTGAGGTGGTTCAAGTACGCCTTGACATCTTAGGTCTAGGTGAGGGCCTCACGAATCAAGAGCACGTCGAGAAGACATATTTGCCTAAAACAGGAAACTTCAAGAAAACACGAGTAACATTTACCGAGTTTCAGGCTTCACACGTAATCAAATCTAAAATCCGAAAGACTGCGCAGCGCTCTAGCGAGGGAGATTTGAAATCTGGCATTTATTGTCTGGTTTTGGGTTTTTTGTTAGACCGGAAGTTTGCAATATAGCAATTTTCGAACTTCCTGCCATTCTTAAGAAACATAGTCTTTGTGATTTTTTAAAGCGACTATTGGTTTCAACCGAATGGATTTACAAAACCTCAAAAGTATTCGTGGGTGAAACTTGACGCGTTGTTTATTAGTTTTACTTAATCTGTAGTACAAAAACGCAGTTTGCTAGTATTCGGCCTTCGCATATAAACATGCAATGGTACGCAGCTTATCAGAAAAACAAGGGCTTGAAGTATCGAGGTCTTCATTACAAAATTACTGATATTTTTCCAAACATTCTCTTTCTCTCTCGTGTACTTGGGACTTGTATCTTCATAGCATAAAAATATCTAAAGGTAGTTTAATTCCAAAATTTTATATATTTTCATATTGACTCTAAAGCAAATTACTAAAAAAAATATTTAGGATACAAAACACGAGTCTAGAAAATCCCAGTAATATTCAGTTTAGAATGAATATTAATGGGATACAAAGAGAGAGTATTTACGAAACAAACAATGTTTCTTTCTTCGTGACTGTCATTTAATAGACCAAATGAATTGTATCTCTTGTTTTGGAAAATTTGAAAGTAAATTTTCAGCTGTGATACAAAGAAACCAAATTCCAGCGAGTAATCCGGAATTACCAGTATGTAAAATCTAGCATCCAGTATTAAAGCAAAAAGAGATTCCTTTTAGTTTATCCTTAAATAAAAAAAAAAGTAAATTTTCAGCTGTGATATAAAGAAACCAAATTCTAGCAAATAATCGGGAATTAACAGAATGTAAAATCCAGCACCCAGTATTAAAGCAATAAGAGATTCCTTTAAGTTTATCCTTAAATAAACAAAACAAAAAAACAACTGAAAGTAAATTTTCAGCTGTGATACAAAGAAACCAAATTCTAGCAAATAATCGGGAATTATCAGAATGTAAAACCCAGCACCCAGTGTTAAAGCAATAAGAGATTCTTTTTAGTTTATCCTTAAATAAAAAAAAAAGACAAGGAATCTTTGGTTCTGGTGCACATCGTAAATGCCTGAGAACGGTGACTCTATTGTCCTTGAAGATGACGTCAACGCAAATTGTTTTGACAGTCATCGTGAACAAATCGCATTTCTCGTGTTTTCGCCTCGGTTGGAACGAAGCGTGTCGGTTGAGGGATTTTGCTTTGTTTGATTTTGTGACTTTTTAAAGATTCGTGGACGACTGCTTTGTTACGTTGCAGACATAAGCACTTGGTGTTAATTGCAAATATTCTGGAGGAGCGTGGAAACTGACGATGAGGTACGATTGTCTTCAAACTGTCTGCGATTCGTTGCGAAGCATCGGAATCTCTTGAAACCTTCGCTAAGTTTGAGCAATGTGAATTTGTCCTAAAACTTTATATTTGTTCTAAATCTTTATATTTGTCCTTAAACTTGATTTTTGTCCTTAAACTTGATTTTTGTCAAACTTGATTTTTGTCCTTAAACTTGAGTAACGTAACTTAGTATTTTTCAAACTGTTTAGTGAATATTGTAAGTTATACGTTCAGCTTACTTTATTTCACTTATGAAATATTCTTTCTTGACAGTTGGTTGGGATACTCCTACTGTATCAAACTATTGTCTAAATCTGGCCTGTCATTAGGTATTGTTGATTTTAAGTAAGGTTTGTTCAGTTTTTATAACAAAGTATATTATTACGCCTGATGGGCCAAGGGTTGTTTACTTCTATACTACCAATTAAAAGAAATTTTTTTTCAGGTTCTAGTGAATGGAACAACTTCCTTCGCAGAAACTCGTAGTATTTGGCTGTTGTTTGGAATTTAATTTCAAGTTTACAACAGTATTCTGCTCAAAGAAGGTTAGTTTTTGTGTGATTTGAAACCATAACACACAGCTCGGTTTCAGTTGAATTTGTCGTTACGCTCTAAAGCTATTAAATTTACACACATTGTGGTTGGTTATATTTTTTGTCCTTTCTCTAATAATAAAGTTAGATTGAGCATGAAAGTTTATTCTGAGTATATTAATTTAAATTTAATCTTTCAGATGCTCGTGAATTCAGGCTTACGTTCTTTATCCAAATGCCTCAAGAAACGTTCAAACTGTTATACTCAAACTTTTAATTTGAACTGCTCTGGCAAGAAAGGTGTTTGCACTCCAAGTTTGGTTCAATCAACAGTTTGGCATAATAACGAAAGGTGAGGTTCCAGTGTTTTCTTTCAACTTTTAAGTTTTTTTTTCCTCCCCTGCAGGGGCGGTGCCCCCCGTAGGGGTGGAGGCCACGCCCATAACCTGTTCCGTAGGTCTTGAAGACCTACGGGCAGGTTAGTGGGGAGTGTTAAACGACCAACCAACTAATTAGCTTTTTTCTTTCAGCCATTCTTAGGAATTAATGTATTTGAGCTAAAATGCTTCTTTTTAAGGTTAAGGTAATTGCTTGTTTTCAACTTCAAAGTAGGTTTAGTTTTTGCTAGTAATTTGGTTTTTGGTCAGTTTTTAAACCTTTTACTGTAACTTCAAGGTTATTCATATTTTGTCAGTAACTCGGCTCAAGTTTAATGCAACGTGAGTTTTGTGTAAGTTTATATTTAATAATTTGAATTTGTTTCGATAAGATTTTTAGGCCTAATTTCTAAAGTTCAATAGTAGATAATTGTCAGTTTATTTTTAATGTAACAGGAATTCTTTTTTTAGAACTGTTTTGAGGGTAAAAAATAACGTAATTTTACTGTAAATTGTTTAAAAGATATTAACGTAATTTATATTGAAATGAAAGGTAATTTAGGAAATTTTGAAATAAAATGGTATTTTTAACTACCTGAAAATTATAACTATGGAATTACCATAGATCTGTTTTGCTGTGGTAGCATATAGATCAAGTCTGTTCTTAAATATGGTGACACTACAAAGCACCCGGAGTTTTGTAGGCGCCTCAGTTTTATGCCAGAATGGTAACACCCAGTGCCAGGTCTTTCTGGCTCTGCCTTTGACCCTCGACTTACGTCATATGCTCATAATGTAATAAGGCATTTGCTTGCTTTACCTGGTCACTGATCTTGACATTTGTTCAGAACACCGTCACTAGACTGATATTTGCTCAGTACACCTTGCCAATTGATTTGATGACATCATTTCAGTATGTCTGGATAATTGACGGAGTTTATTTGGTACACCAGGCCACTTGATTTAATGACGTAATTCAATGTACCTGACCAATTGGCTTTAAGGCATTTGTTCGGTAACCTGGCTACTTGATTTGGCGTTAGTTCAATATACCTCTCCATCTGACTTAGTTTGATCAGTACACTGGCCGCTTGATTTGAAGAAATTTATTTGATGCTCCTGACTTATAAGCATTTGTGTGTGTGTGTGTGTGTGGAATTTCCAGCCACTTTACATTTTGTACAATAACTTGACTTCGTACTGTATTGTGTTTGGTA
>NC_089761.1:17568143-17575643 GCF_040412425.1 Macrobrachium rosenbergii
AATGATACTCTTGAATTCAAGGTTATCCGAGAGGAGATTCCACCGACGTGCAGTAGAGTGACGTGTCTCGAACGATGTGCTTATCTGGCTGAGAGTAATGACTATTTTGATGTCCCTTTCCGGCCTGGGCCTCTCACCTGAAGGCTAAATGACAAGACGTTCCGGTCCTTACTTGGGCATCTAGATGCACTTCCTGAATTTGTAACGAGGTTAACTGTTTAAGCAAAAGAAAGGCAGCGTCTTGGACGCTGCTTTATTGAGTCATTTGGAGAGGAGATGCATTTCACTTGTTTTTTTTTTTATTATATGCAAAAGCTTGCACTTGTGCATGTTAATATGGATTTTTTTGTTTAGAAAGTACGGTAACATTTGTATATAAGGGGGAATTTAAAAATTTTTTGTTGCCTACCCTTTTTTAATTTTGATTATGTGAAGACTATGTACTTCCCTGACCACGTGACCGTTGCCTTTCTTTACTTTCTCCTTTCTGAAAACGAAGATAGTGAATGAAACTTCTTACATATCCATTTATTGTTAGATGAAAATTCACCGAGAACCAGTGAAAAATTCTACTAATGGGTTAATCTTGGAACAAATGTTTTTGCCTTGCAAGCACGCTTTGTTTTATTGTTAATTAAAGAATAATCACTTTTACGAAACAGTGAGGAAAAAAAAAGTATATCTTAGTTTAATCAGACCACTGAACTGATTAACAGCTCTCCTAGGGCTGGCCCGAAGAATTAGATTTATTTTACGTGGCTAAGAACCAATTGGTTACCTAGCAACGGGACCTACAGCTTATTGTGGAATCCGAATCACATTATAGCGAGAAATTAATTTGTCACCAGAAATAAATTCCTCTTATTCTTCATTGGTCGGTCGGAGATTCGAACTTGCGGCCAGCAGAGTGCTAGCTGAGAACGGGACCCACTCACCCAGCGAGGAACATGAAACAGTGAGGAAGGTTGCAAAAGACGTAATACCAAAACACTGCAATTATTCTAATCGCGGTCCCTTAAACTGGTAGTACATGTCCGGGTTGCTCCCAGGTAACTTCAAAACGGGAATAATTATTTGTTTGTTGTGTAACGCTGTTACGTAAATTTTCGGAAACAATGAGGTTTGGCAGACAGATTATACTGAAACTTATTATTCCGACCTCCTCCTTTTCAAATAGAAATATGAGTCTCGGGCTGTTTTAGAACCAACTGGAAAATTAAGCACGACGAATGGTCATTTGATTGTTTGTTACGTTCTGTGGCGCCTTTCACTTCCAGCTAAGGTCAGTCCGCAAATGAGAATCCGCTGAATAAATAAGATTGCCGAGAGTGACAAATCCACTTCGCTGCGTAACTTGGCTGAAACGAGGAAATAAGAAAAATATAATTTAAAGAATTAATCAGTGTAAATGCTGATGCCCAAAGCGTTTCCTGGTGACATGGAAGTCATTAGGGCGGTGTGACAAATGGAAGTTATAGAGAAATTGCAAAGGTACCACAAAGAAAGAAGTTACAAAGACAAAGCAAAAATATTGCAAGGAAGGACGATCCTTATTAATTTTTCGACTTCACTTTCATTTTCACTGGAGCCATCAATTGCAATACGGGCGAGAGACTAACTACACCGATAGACAGACAGACAGACATAGACAGATAGATAGAGAAGGGCGTTCATCGGGTTCGGGTGACCTTGCATAGCCATGCAGATGACGCCTGTAACCTCAACAGCAAAACAAGGTCATTCGCCGTTGCGATTGTGCCAACACCCACCGGGCGAGTGTTTTTGTTTTGGGCCGTTTTTGCTAATTCCACTTTTTCATGTTTTAGTTTTTATAGCGTTTTTCTTCCGATGTCATCATACATCAGTTTTTTTCTGTACTCTGATCAGCATTTCATTTGTTTCGTCAGATATCAGGATCTCTAGATCCATTTATTCGTTTTCCGTGCGTCTTTAGCAGTTTCACTGCCAGTCGCCAGTATTTATCTCTACTGTCATTTTCCTTGTTATTGTTTAAACATTTTTCGAACAGTTATTTCTCCCATTTGGCTGTTTTGCATTCACGTCTTTTAAATGCAAACGGCAGTTGTACTGACAAGCCGCTGCCCATAACAAACGAGAAGAAATTGGAGCGGAACTCGTTTTAAAGTAAAATATCGATCCTAGCCTCTTAAAGGACGGAAGTTTATAAGCAAGAAAAAGCAGAATAAGGAAGAATGTTCTGCGGTTTGAAGTAGTCAGAGAAGCTTTTAGTCCGAGAAATAATGATTTCAACAGTGTGGAAACAGGTGGCATGACGTGTGTCACTAGGTTGCATGGGATGGGGAGGGACTGTCGTTAAATTTAGTGGAGCAGTGACCAAAATATTACTTGTAATAAACAAACGGACAGGCCAAGGGAAATAAGTTCTAAAGAAGTAGTAAGGATTGGGTCATCGCCCAGTCGAATTGCCTTAGTCCTGTTGAAAAGGGAAGCAGAAGGTGAAGAGACCTAAATGCGACGGCAGTGAATATGAAGAAAGCCAACATGAATTCTTACCAAGCAGGATGAGGACACGAGCTTTCAGTGTCAAACTACCAAAGTAGCTTATTTTTATTTTTTAGGAGCAAAGTAACTTTTATTAATCGACTTTGAAGGTATTCGAATACCCAAAGTATTGACCGACAGCTTTTTCACACACAGGTAAATTCATTAGTTATATTAGATATTGTTTTTTATTGTGGGGATGGACTTCCAAGTTACATTACATCCCCAAATGAGCAGGCTTTGGAGGTTAACGCTCCCATATGAGCCTTATTCAGTAATGTTATGTTTTACCTCAAACTAAGATGGTTATTATCCCAGCATAACAAGGGTTTTATCCAGCGCTTCCTTTTATTCTCGAAGTTACTGACCTGTGTTTTCCAGCATTCATGACATCCATTGGGTACATGTCCTACTTTGCAAGTGAGGGAATATCCCTTGGAGACTGCGATCATAAGAGTCAATTGCCTTTTTTTTGCGGGGGGAAGGAGATTTCCACGAGACTCGGTGACTTTTCAGACCTCTAAATTTTGTTTTCTACTTTTTAAATTGTAAGGCTGTTTATCTAAGAACTAAACTCTCTGACATTATCGAACTCCAAAACTCTTTAATCTTTAAACAACAGTATCCTTAGTCTTCTGTGGTCATATAGTCCCATCATTTTTTTTTTAATCTCGAGAATAAATACCTTTTTTGCATTACATTAATAGTATATACTTTTGGGCTCCAGCGTGCATCCTGCTTACCAAGGACAAAAACTGACCAAAAGACAAAAACTGACAAATAAACAAACGAAAGAGTAATAAACCATTTTTTCCGCAGAGGAATTCAAACATTAATTCAAAATATATTTTGGGCGTCTGGGGCAAGACCATGACATTCGGGTTCGATTTATTTTTGTTTTATGTCCTTATTTTGAATGTGCAGTAATTTCTTCCAACTCAAGACTGTTAAGTACGAGAATGACTCACCGGAAAAGGAAGTGCGAGTTGAAGATCTGTGATCATTTAGGGAGATATTTCATTTGTTCCAAAATTCTCACAATTTCGCAATTAATTCAGCGATAATGAACGCCCGAATTAATTATGATAATTAGCAGGCTATTCAAGGATGGTATGATCATCATGGCCAGGACTTTTACTTCCTGAGGATAAGATCGTATATTTTCTTGTCTCCTGTTCTGTTTTGGCCAAGTCGGGCTACATGGAAGCATTAGAGTTTTGCTACGTTGGCCTTCGCATATAAATTTAACATCAAATACAGGTTACGTTTCTTCTTAAATAAAAATTAGTAATAAGGGCGTGGCTAAAAGTGGTAGCAGTTAGGAATGGAATGGAATATAAAACTTAGGCCAATAGCCAAAGGCCAAGCACTGGGACCTATGAGGTCATCCAGAGCTGAAAGGGAATTTGAGAATGAAAAGGTCTTAAAGATGTAACAGGAGGAAAACCCGGCAGTTGCACTATGAAACAACTGTTGGAGAAGGTGGAAAGTAAGATGGAAGAAGGGGAATATGAACAGAGGTATAGTAAAAGGAATGGAAGGGGTTTGCAGCTAGGTAATGCCGTCAGTACACCACACTGTAGACATTATTAAAGGGTTTGCAGCGTCCCTTCGGCCCCTAGCTGCTAAACCACTTCCATTCCTTTTACTATATCTCTGTTCATATTCCCCTTCTTCCATCTTACTTTCCACCTTCTCCTAACAGTTGTTTCATAGTGCAAATGCGGGGTTTTCCTCCTGTTACATCTTTAAGACCTTTTCACTCTCAATTTCCCTTTCAGCTCTGGATGACCTCATAGGTCCAGTCTTGGCCTTTGACTATTGGCCTAAGTTTTATATTCCATTTCATTCCTAAGCTGCACCCACTTTTTAGCCTTTTACTTTTACGTCCATTCCCTCGTCCTTTCTTCAGTTTTGCTGTCCAGTCTCTCTAACTATTACTTCTAAGGCAGCTCTGGGTTTTCTCCAAGTTCCACCTTTAGTCTTGTACTTCATTTCTTTCATTTTCTGTGTCTCTTTATAGTGCTGTCTTCCCACTCCAGCTCCCTCTTTCACTGTCTTAAACTCTGAATGGCCGAAAGTGCCCCAGTGCGTGGCTTGTCAGCCTAAATTTCCTTAAATTAAATCGAATTATATCATTAATCAGGACTGCTTTGGATCAAGTGACCTGCTTCAGGTTACGTGAGAAACAACGGAGGTCTGAATTCCTTGGTCCCTATAAGTTTGTCCTAACAGCTTCTAAACTTTGTGATTTGCCGTCATTCCTTGTGTTTCCAGAATCGCACATTTTCCTTATAGCTAAGGTACAGGTCCGTGATTACATGGCAGGGCGCGTGCTTTGCCAATATTAATTCTATGTTTAATGTAAGTTTTGTTGCGAAATGTCTTTGAGCATTTGAATTATCTTGGAAATAAATATTTTGCCAATTATCTAAACCTAGAGCTGACTTTACCCTCACCATCATGAAGATCAAATTCTTAATACTTGAAATTAGTATCCACTCGTAAAAATCATTCTCACCTTTCTTTGAAATAAGGAACGCAGTTTTCGTGCTTTCTGCTTTTGAAAGAACGGCGTCATTCGCACTAAAAGTAGTCGCGTTTCTATGCCAAGATCAGTTCTTGATTAAGTTTACATAAAAGCTCTTCTCCCGATCCTCCAAAGGGTTGCTTGAATCTTTACAATGAAATCAAAACACAATTTCTTGAAAGTGAAAAGTATTTCTTTTACTTTGCGTGCGACAGTTATATAATCGGTGAAAACATATTTTCTGAATAATTAGGCTGAAGATGACCCCAGCTAAGCAGGTATACTGTATTCAAACATGTCAAAATCATTGCCAAAGTAATGAGAGATTGCCAGCATCTGTCCTCTAGTGAGGTCCTTCTCTAACTGGCCAACGAGAGAGGCGTTAATCTTCGTCTCATGATGCGGAAAATGAAAGTCTTCGGGAGCCCCGATGGCTCTCAGCAACCCCTCCGCATCCTCGTCGAGGGTTTCGAACTTCAAGATGAAGTCGTAGTCGATCTGGCAGGGCAAGCAGAGGGACTCGTAGGGCATCCAGTGTGCGTTCAAGCGTCCTCCTTTCCTCACGACGAAGCTGACGAACTCGGGCCACGTGATGTCCGTCACCGTGGCGTTCTTCCTGGTCTTCCTCACGAAGGGCAGGACTTTACGTTGCATTGGGAGTTTTCCTTCTTTGTGGTGAATCTTGTCGAAGTAAGCTGAGACCAGTCGTTCGATGGGGTGGCGGACGACGATGAATTTCTTGTAATTTTCCAGCTTTTTTACGAGTAACTCGTCCTGACAAGAAGAATAAAATGATCATAAACGGTGGATGTTTCACTGTAAATTCTGTAATATTTTAGGTTGTGATCTTAGCATCACATAGAGGTATGCCTATTCATCTGACTTAATGCTAACAATCCTTACCTAAGTGATTAAAAAAACTAATTAAACCAATGAATCTCGTTTTCGGTAACCAAGTGGAGTTTGCAAGGTACCATAAAATGCATTCTTCCAAAAAATGAACTTTCTGAAAGCTGCTTCTTTTGTTGCTGCAGTTAGTTATTCCACTCATCTGTATTCTTACTTCTACTGCTGTCGTTCGTCTATAGTCGGTCGTTGCTGTCAGATGACTTTTCTCTTTCTTTACCCTTTGGCCGTTACAGTCAGCTTTACTCCTACCTGTGTTGTTGTTTTCATCAGCTGCATTCTCGCCACTTTCCTCGTTCATCAGCTGCACCCTTGCTTCTGTCATTGCCGTAGCCGACTCACTAGTCACAGCCAGCTGTAAAACCCTTATTGTATATGTAACTAGCTGCAGTCGTCTACATTCTTATCATTTTAGCAGCTACAGTCAGCTGCACTTTTTGCTCTGTATTTAAGACAGTAAACTACATTCTTGCCTCTTCAGTCGTCTGAAGCAGCTGCATTTCTCCCACGATGAGATGGGGTAAAATCGCATCGATATCGTCAACTTGCTTGGCGTTGCTGATATTGCCGAGTATCATGAAGACCCTCTTCCAGCTGGTGCACCCGACCTTCGGAGATCATTTTTTATTACTGTGGTTATCGCTTGTGCAATTTGGCTCTATTTCTGTAGCTTTTTTATGGCAAGAAAGACTTACATGCTTTACGTTGGCATATAGAACCCTGGCAATTGAACCGACATGCAATAGTCCTAGTGTATCTAAATACCTCTTTCTTGAGTACTAGAATCATTCCAACAATTTATCGACAAAATATAGACGCAGGTGAAGCCATTTCAGCATATTCCAAACCCTTGAAGTACGATTTCGATATATGATTTGCTCTAGATTCATAAGCAGCAGATGAAGCTAAGCCTATGAGTCACATTATGGAAAATTTGAAGGTTTTTTATTACCTTTGGAATAAAACAATAAATAACTTTGTGTTTATCATCCGCCAGAAGGTGCAGCAAGTCATCCTTGTTCATTTCCAATAAATGTGCGTATCTGGCCCCCCTCGACGTCCTTCCCGAGGAACTTTCTCCACAGGCTCTTCTTAAGATGCTCCTCCTCCTCTCCTGCTCCTTAGCCCAGGTATTCTGTTTTGGCTCTGTGAGGAGGATTTGTTATTCAAAAATTATTTATGAACAACAGATGCACTCCCTGTGAGAGGGATTTGTCATTCAAATATTATTTATTCACAACAGATGCAGGCTCTGTGAGAAGGATTTGTCATTCAAAAATCATTCATTCACAACAGATGCAGGCTCTGTGAGGAGGATTTGTCATTCAAAAATCATTCATTCACAACAGATGCAGGCTCTGTGAGAAGGATTTGCCATTCTAAAATTATTTATTCGCAGCAGGTGCAGGCTCTGTGAGAAGGAATTGTTATTCAAAATTATTCATTTACAACAGATGCAGGCTCTGTGAGAAGGAATTGTCATTCAAAATTATTCATTCACAACAGATGCAGACTCTGTGAGAAGGAATTGTTATTCAAAG
>NC_089761.1:17585643-17590643 GCF_040412425.1 Macrobrachium rosenbergii
ATAAATATCGACACTCTGGGTGCCCTTAAGTCCAAAGTCAGCCCCAATAGGGAGGAGGGTGAGAAGGGGGTGGGAAGGGGAGGCATGTAAAAATGACCGAAGACGATTGGTATTTTGGTGACTAATCCTTAGTTTTCAAGGTCACTGAGATGAATAGTGACACTCCTGATGCCCTATAAGTCCTGATAGGGAGGGGGGAGGTGGAAAGGGGTAACGTAAAAATAACTGAAAACAACAGATATTATTGTCTAATCCATAGTTTTTTAGGTCACTGAGAAGAATACACTCCCAATGCCCTTTAAGTCCCACTTCAGCCCTGACAGGCAAGGGGTGTGAGAGGTGGGTGGGAAGGGGGTGACACACAAATAACCTAAAACAACAGATATTAGTGTCTAATCCATAGTTTTTGAGATCACCGAGATGAATAGTGACACTCTCAGTGCCCTTTAAGTCCAAGTTTAGCCCCGATAGGAAGGGGTGTGAGAAGGGGTGAGAAGGGGGTAACATGTAAAAATAAACAAAAATGACGATATCATTGTCTAATCCACAGTTCTTTGGAGACTGAGACGAATAGTGACACTCTTGATGCCTTTAAGTCCAAGTTCAGCCCCACAGGGAAGTGGGGTGTGAGGAGGAGGAAGGTGACATGTAAAGTGCAAATAAAAACAGCTGATATTAGTGTTTAATCCATAGTTTTCGAGGTCGCTTAAGATGAATAATGACACTGATGTGAGTTTTAAGTTCAAGTTCAGCCCTGATAGGAAAGGGGTTAAAAGGGGTGGAAAGGGGGTGACATGTAAATAAATGAAAACGCATAAATAGTAGTGTCTAATCCATAGCTTTTGAGATCGTTGAGATGAGTAGTGACACTCCGATGTCCTTCAAGTCCAAGTTCAGCCCTTCTGGATAGAAGGTGGAAGGAGTGACGTAAAAATAAGTGAAAACGACAGATAGGGGAAGGGGGTTAAGAAGGGAAGGGGGTGACATAAAAATAAACAAAACAACAGATAGTAGTGTTTAATCCATAGTTTTCGAGGTCACTGAGGATGAATAGTGACACTCCTGGGATGCCCTTTGAAGTCCAAGTTCAGCCCTGACGGGAAGGGGGTGACATGTAAAAATAACAAAAGACAACAGATATTAGTGTCTAATCCAAAGTTTTCGAAGTTGCTGAGATGACCAGTGACACTCCCGGTGCCCTTTAAGTCATAGTTCAGCTCTGATAGCAAGGGGGGTGAGAAGGGGTGGGAAGGTGGTTAAATGTACAAATAACCAAAAACTAAAGACATTAGTGTCCAATCCATGGTTTTTGAGGTCTCTGGGATGAATAATAACACTCCTGGTGCCCTTTAAGTCCATGTTCAGCCCTGATAGGAACAGGGGTGAGAAGGGTTGAAAAATAAAATGTAAAAAATGACAGATATTAGTGTCTTAATCTATAGTTTTTGAGGTTGCTGGTGTGAATAGAGACACTCCCGATGCCCTTTGAGTCCAAGTTCAGCCCCGATAGGAATGGGGGTGTGAAGTGGTGAAATATGATATGTCAAAAATGCTGGGCAATGTAACTGAAGCAACTATCTCAACAGGGAAGAGAGAGAGAGAGAGAGAGAGAGAGAGAGAGAGAGAGAGAGAGAGAGAGAGTTTATCAGTTTTCACAGAGTTTTCCTGGGCACTGCCGATTGGTCAGCTAGTATAATATATATATATATATATATATATATATATATATATATATATATATATATATATATATATATATATATATATATATATATATATATATATATAATCACTGTCACAGTTATTACAGTTCGAGATCAAAAGCAATTAGGGAGTTTTACGAAATTATCCAAGAGGCTACCTACACTTGTTACATTATGCTTGACAATGTTATTTAAAAGTAACCCTAATTGAATTAGCTTTTATAAAAGTTGAAATTTTTTTAGTTTTGAATCAAGGTATTTTCAACAATTTTTCATTCGTATATCTGTCACTGTTACCATTCTGTAGGTATTTTGAGAATATATAGGATGAATTCTGTGTCATTTGCATAGGCCCCGGAGGGGGTGGGGCTAGTGTCATCATGCACCTCATGCGGTACACTGTAGGCATTACTTAAGGTTCTTTGCAGCGTAACTTCGGCCCCTAGCTGCAACCCCTTTCGTTCCTTTTACTGTACCTCCTTTCATATTCTCTTTCTTCTATCTTACAATCCACTTTCTAACAGTTGATCATAGTGCAACTGCTAGGTTTTCCTCCTGTTACACATTTCTAACCTTTCACTGTCAATTTCCCTTTCAGAGCTGAACGACCTCATAGTTCCCAGTGTTTGGCCTTTGTCCTAAATTCTGCATTCATTTCAGTTCAATTCATTTGCATAGGAAAAAACGATGTTTTCACTCTCTCTTCCAATGGCATTAATGTATTCTCGTTTTCTTTGTTACAAGTCTACAGATTCACCAGTTGTGCACTTTGTCATGTGATCTACATGGCTATTTAAAAATGCATGGCTTCTTAGACCTAAGTTTTTTGGACCTAACAAACATGTAAACTATTACTGTATTCTTGTACATACCAGCTGTTTTTCAGTTCATCAAGCAAGTATTCAGAAAGATGCTGTCATGGCAGGCCTGGGGCGTCACGAGATGATGGTCATCATCCATAAGACGATGCCAAGGCTTATGTTAATTTGTTCCTCAACCAACTTTCCTTCCGAATTATCTCCAAATTAGATCTTACAAAGTGCCGGATCTTCACTTTAAAGTCGTCTCTGTTGGTAAAGCAGTGCCAAGAGGTCCACATTAGGCCTCTTACTCGTTTTCACATCTCGCCATACTTACGGCCACTTTAGAACAAGGGTTCTTGCTGGTATCAGACCGTCTTCATCAAACCCATTCAGCCAGCCAGTCTTGAAATAATCCTTTAGCCCTGACAATGGTTTCGGCGCCCGAATAGATCCGTAACTCTTGAAGACTGCTTTCGTGAGGTTTCGAACATTTACACAGTGAGAGACAAAACAGCCACGCACGAATATGTTATAATTAGCACTTTCCTTGTCATTTGACAATACTGTCCATAAGGAAAATAACAGGTATTCTGCCTCTTATAAACTGAAGTATCACAGCTCCAAAGAGTGAAGGTTTTCCGAAGTTCTGACTACGAGAGAGGTGTAGGGAGAGAGAGAAAGAAATTCTGTAGGTAGTATCTACTCCTTGTAATAAAGACCCGAATCTTTTAAAACAAGTGAAGGCATGGCATCCATCACGATGGAAAGGTGAATCGGAATGAAGTTTCCTCGTTCACAGTCCTATTTTTAAACGCTGGGAAACTTAATCTCGCAAACTGCATCATCAGATCTCCAGGCCGTGTGGTACATTTATAAGTCCTGCCGCGTTTACCATGGAATGCAAGCGGTAAAAAAAAAAAGAAACATAAAAGTTAGTTTTACGGCAGTTTTGGATTAAACTACATTCTGAGCACATTATAAATACACACACACACACACACATATATATATATATATATATATATATATATATATATATATATATATATATATATATATATATATATATATATATATATATACATATGTTTATATATATTTGCTCAGATTATAAAGGTAGTTTAATCCAGAACTACCGCAAAAACCTTTTATATGTTTTTTTTGCCTTGTTACTAAAAACGGCAAGCGATTTTGAAAGGTAATAAATACAATAACATCTCTCGCGCAGAAAACCACAAAAAACAGGCCATGGAGAGAATGCAATTATTTTTCGGTTTACCGAAGGGTTCATTTCAAGTTTCAATACCACGTTTCATCCTTGCTACAATTCTTTGTTAGGGAGGCGGGCCTCCTCAATGAATTTTAAATTGTACATATGCATATGTATATGTAATAGTATGTGTGAATAGATATGATTATACAGTATATATATATATATATATATATATATATATATATATATATATATATATATATATATATATATATATATATATATATTTATATATATATATTATTATATATATATATATATATATATATATATATATATATATATATATAATATATTTATATATATTTATATATAATATATTATATATAATATATATATATATATATTATATATATATATATATATATATATATATATATATATATATATATATATATATATATATATATGTTTAAAGGCTTGTCTTTGTCTCATGAAACTACTTAAAGTTGTTTAGTAATTTTTTAGTTTCTTTGTAATTTATTGAGGTGTCAGTAACCCATGTTGTGACGCCATTTTTAGTAGCTATAATCAACCAGTCAGTCAATATCACAATGGCCCTTTCATCTCTCTGTTCGTTACATTTCTTCAGGGGATGAGGTAGTTAGTCTCCCATATTGGCCCCGTCGTCTTCATGGTCATACGTAAGAGGAGTGGTCCTGTTCCTAATTATAGTTGAGGGTTTTTCGTCCTCGTCTCTAAGTAACTGTGTCGGCAGAAAATGGTTATCGATTAAAAAAAAAAAAAAACTTTAAGTGTGATTCGTGGTACAATGTCTCTAGAGGATTCCTCACAATATAGATTCGAATGACCCAGATACTAAACAATTTAAATATTCCTTATATCTTTCAATAGTACCCAGTGGAAAGCACGATCAGTCAAGGGTCAAGTATAAAGAAGTTTGACCTTGACTCTTGATCTTTTCCTATCCAGTGAGTACGTTTTTATGTCCTCTGGATGAGTGTTGTGCATCCTCTGAATGTGGCTTTTATCTCTGTGATTGTGACTTTAGGTTTTACAGCGCTATGTACGCGTTTAGTTACCACAAGAATCTGTTTTGTAATACAAGTTGAGTTTTTGTAACCTTGAATGAGTCCTTTGTAATAGTGCGTGTTTGTTTAGAAACTACTGGTGGAAGGATTAGTCGAAGTGTTAAAAAATGACATGTCATTGCTTCTGAATTTGTGATCTATAAATCCGGAGCGAATTATATCTACACCA
>NC_089761.1:17595643-17603143 GCF_040412425.1 Macrobrachium rosenbergii
TTTGTTCAACAGAAAGAGAAGTGAAAGGAACGCATGGGGAGATTAAGCTGATAACAACAAATGAATAAACAAAAAAACCAACAAAAGTGAAGTTGTTGTAATTATAAATGAAATCGAATCGAGACATTTTCTGCTTTCTTTGAACATCGATTGGATTATAAACAAAGAAATGAAACATGGCAAAGATTAAAACAAACAACACCAGAAAAGAAAGGACAAAGCAACTTCTGAAAGCAGTGAGAGAAGCAAGAGAAAGAAGAAATGACACAAGGCTCTCATGACTCACCCTTTCCCTTCTGCTATAACCAAGACCACCGACTATAACACGGTCGTCTGGCCCACCGTCTAGACTTTGGCCTACGTTGTGGCACAGTGATTGTGCAAACCTTAGGTCCATACCCCATAGTGTTATAAATTTCGACAAATATCAGTCTTTCTACGGCAGCAGCGAGACCTTCCAAGCATCGGACTGAAAGGGAAGAGGTCGGTGTTTCGAAATCTGCATCGTGCAAGTTGCAGCACCCTTAAGAGTGGGGTAGGGGGTGGGGTGAGGAGGGCCCTTTTAACGGGGTATAAAAATAGCAAGATTTCGTTCCAATGAACAGACCCCCTTTCACCCTTTCCTGCCCCGAAGAGTTCACGGCATCGCTTCCCAGTGGAAGAGGTTTCAGTTCTTTGACCCCCTGGTACACGGGTGAACGGTTCTGCACTAGAGTGCTCTCTCTCTCTCTCTCTCTCTCTCTCTCTCTCTCTCATTTTCTGTTTAAATGAAATCATATTCCAATTTTTGAAATAGATGTATTAAACAGTTCCGCGCTTGAATGCTTTCTCTCTCTCTCTCTCTCTCTCTCTCTCTCTCTCTCTCTCTCTCTCTCTCTCCTGGGATAATGCAGATTGCTTTGCTAATAATTTTTCTGTTACTTTTCTCACTGAAGATTCTTCTCTCTCTCTCTCTCTCTTCTGTATGAATGAATCTGTATTACATTTTAAGAAATTTTAAGTGATTTTTCTCTCTCTCTGTTTCTTATATGAATGGGATTATATTCCATCCTTTTTAGAAACTCTCTCTCTCTCTCTCTCTCTCTCTCTCTCTCTCTCTCTCTCTCTCTCTCTCCCTGATATAAGATTGTTTTGCTAATAATTTTTCTGTTACTTTTCTCACTGAAGATTCTTCTCTCTCTCTCTCTCTCTTCTGTATGAATGAATCTGTATTACATTTTTTTAAGAAATTTGGCGATTCTCTCTCTCTCGTTTCTTATATGAATGGGATTATATTCCATCCTTTAGAAAACTCTCTCTCTCTCTCTCTCTCTCTCTCTCTCTCTCTCTCTCTCTCCTCCTTTCCTGTATATAAATGAAACTGTATCTTCGATTTTTAGAAAATTCTGGCCCTCTCTCTCTCTCTCTCTGCTCTCTCGTTTCCTATATGAATGAAATTATATTCCATCTTTTAGAAAATCAATCTCTCTCTCTCTCTCTCTCTCTCTCTCTCTCTCTCTCTCTCTCTCTCTCGTATCTTGTATGAATGAAACTGTATTACATTTTTTAGAAAACTTGGGTCTCTCTCTCTCTCTCTCTCTCTCTCTCTCTCTCCTCTTTTCCTGAGGTTGCATTGAATGTACCGGGGTACCACGTAAAACAGAGGAGCTGCTTCCCACGCCACACTTATAAACAATGAAAGTCAAAGAACTTGTTCCGTGGTCGAACTGGTTCCTTAGTCCCTCGTGGAGTAGGTCTGAAAACTCCAACTGTATTTTCAGACAAATAACATGTCTGAGGAAATCGCCTTCGTCGTGCGCTTTTGCACATGCAAAGGAATAATGGAACAACTGTTGATCAAGAAATATAAGTTGGCAGTAATTTTGGTCAGTGAGTCGTCAGGTCACGATATGTGTTAAAATGCAAAATAAGAAAAGTTAAATATATGCATATTTATATATATATATATTATATATATATATATATATATATATATATATATATATATGATTATAATAATATTAACACGAGAATCGTTTATCATTATTATCACTACAGGAAAAAAATAGAGACTGGGTTCTTTATTTTAACCTGTGGTGATTATATATATATATATATATATATATATATATATATATATATATATATATATATATAAATATATAAATATATATATGCTATATATTATATATATATATATATATATATATATAATATATATATATATATATATATATATATATATATATATATATATATATATATATATATATATATAAATATATATATATAGCATATATAGTTTTATGGGAACGTGTCTCCAAATATTCACTGAAATTTAAAACGTGAGCAGGAGTATTATCATATGTCAAAAACAATGCATTAAAGTCTCATTAAAGATGTATCTCATTCAGCATCAATAAACCCTTATGTAAACCGAATACGAAAGAACGACCAATCTGATAATGACGACTTATCTCGAGAGTCGATCACCTTGATCAATCCTGTACGTTATCCTTTCCAGAATCCGAGGTTTTCCTCCTCCCTTTGTATTTCCATTAAACCCGTGACCGAGCTAGATTTGGAAAAACATGGTCATCTCGGCTTATTCACCCAGATTTTTAATCCTTCATTTTCTATCAGAGAAGAGATACTGTATTTTTCCATTTTCTTCCCCCCATCCAATCTGTAGCTGTTTGAAAACAGAGTGTAATATGCATCAATCAGGTATGTGTACAATATAATCACTTTGGCAGGTAACTCAAGTATCCTTGCTTAGACAGACACAAGGGTAGAAAGTACAACAAATATACAACTTTCAAATCATTCATATGTTATTGTGGATGTACTTTAAGGCGCACATCGGCACAGAAATCATTTTGCCTTAAATGTTGTGACCTAGTCTTATCCATTGTGTATATTTTCATTTGGAATAATAGTGATAATGATAGTAATAATAACTATCGATTCTTTTCCACCCCGACTTCAGACATCACGTCCAGTCAACCAAGTCAGAAATGTTTTAAAACGAAACAACTTTCCCTTTCAAGCACGTTCCCTAATGTGTGTTTTAAATGCTTTTTTTTGTGAGTAAGTATTAGACAGTGACAATTATACAACGCAAAACCATCTGTAATGGACATGCGTAGAAGCCATTAGGCTAAGGTAGCAGTCATAAGGGTGCTTTCAAAGGCTCGTTGGTGAGCCTGTGTTCCGCACTGAGAGAGAGAGAGAGAGAGAGGGAGGAGCCTTTATTTTCCTAGTTTTTCTCCTTTCTTTTCTTTACAAAGCTGTTATACCTGTTTTACCTGATGTATTTAGCACGAGAGCTCATGGTTAACACACGCCTTTTCCACTTTTTCCTCCTGGCATTTTTTATTGAACTTACACGTTCCAACGGTGTCCAAAAATATGACTATATATGTGTGTGTACTGTAAAAAGTGTATATTTATATATTTATATATTATATATATATATATTATATAATATATATATATATATATATATATATATATATATATATATATATATATTTAATATATATATATATATATATATATATATATATATATTTATATATATTATATATATATATATATATATATATATATATATATATATATATATATATATATATATATATATATATATATTTATGTGTGTGTATTATTCTGTTTATAATTTTACAGTACGTGTACTTCCTGCATAACCAACACTTTAACAATTATATCTTTTGAGTACGTCCTCCCAACGAATACTATGCAAAACGGACGAACGCGGAGAGGCGCAATACCAGGAGCCAAGGACACAGTAATCCATTACGGTTAAGGAAGAGACCCTGGGAGACTGGACGACCTCATTACCGTCATTTCCACCGCTCATTCCCATCGTTATCTCACCAGGAGGAGAGGAAAATGAAGTGGATGATATCTACGGCTGCAATGTACGTGATTATGACATCAGGGAGGTACGAAGTGATTGCCTTTTAATGAGGTGCCTGGAGATGTGACGCGCAATCACAACGAGGAAGCGCCTCCTTAAAAGACGTAATGGATGGTATGACTTGGTTTTATATCACAGCTCGTCACTGTTGCCGCAGCATTTAGTAGGTCGAATTGCTCTAGTGGCCTTGACTGTTCAGGGGATTTCTTCGTCTCGCTCAATCTCATCTTTCTTTGAAGTTATCCTTATCGGTGCTTACTTCTGTCACACATCCGCTTCCGTGAGGTTCAAGTTCTTTTTGAAGAGTATAGTGATTAGACGCTGTGTGTGTGTGTGCGTGTGTGTGCAGCACCACCACCACCACCACAAAGCGCCGTTCCATAATACCTAATTTCTGAGGTTCGTTGTCGAAAATATTCGTGTATGCAGGAGAGGATAGACAAATGGACGATGGTCTTGTTATTATTGTTGACATTCCTTTTGGCCTTATGCCAGTTAGGGCTCATGCTCAGTGAGCATCTTGCATAAAATCTGAACGAATGTGTGAGGTACCTCATTAACATTAATATTTGGGTCAAAACTGTCATGAGAAAGGAAGGAAAATGAGAGAGAGAGAGAGAGAGAGAGAGAGAGAGAGAGAGAGAGAGAGAGAGACTTTCACTTAAGAAGAACAACGACGTTAACAGCAAAAACATTCAAACAGTGTTTTACCCGTTCATTCATTCCTTCCTTTTGTTACCCCGCAGAAGTCAGTGGCTAATTACGACTATTATCTATGAAAGCGTTGCCAAATACTCGTCAATTACCTTTTATAGCATACACAGCAGGAGAGAGAGAGAGAAAGAGGTGGTGGTGGCTTGGGAAAGATAAATCTCGTAAACACTACGTATCATAAATAACATGACATTCACAGTCTGATGAGAAGAATTTTCTGCGTAATGTTCAACACCATAAATACAGCAAGAATGTATGAAGGCACTTCGTGGGCCGAGGTTTCTCAAACGTCCAGCTGAAGATAAATCATTTCGACTGAACCTTGGTTGCACATGTCACTTACAGTGTGGGAAAATGTACTAACCCCCACACACACCCCTTCCAACATTAAGCTTTTGTGGGTAGGCTGTTAAATCAAGGTCTGTTTTTTGCCTCTCTCTCTCTCTCTCTCTCTCTCTCTCTCTCTCTCTCTCTCTCTCTCTCTCTCTGCGAAAATTAAATTGACCCTGTCTAAACTATTTTTTGTTGCTTCATAGATTCATGGAAAGAATTATGAGAAGACACAATAGCGAACAGTGGACCAATGATGGACAGACTTTTTCAGGTACAGACAGAAGCAGCCAGACATTCAACCGCAAGGCTGTTGTCAGAAGGACACATATACATGAAACATGCCACATGCCGAAAATCGGACAGACAAAGAAAGACAAGGGCAAGAGGGAAAGTGGACAGTCATTAGAAGATTCAGACCCGTCAGAAAAGAAACCCCTCATTAATACAAGACTCCTCAGACACTTAGCAGCATGGTTGTGAAACAGTGTCCGCGCTGAATGAAGAAATTCATTGCAGAGTCTCTGTGAATCAGTGATGAATGGGAAGACGAATGAATATATGAATGGAGGTGAAGAAGCAGAAAACTCCGTAACCGTACCCTGTTACCTGACAACCTTCATGATATTTTGAGATACTGAAGTGATTAATGATTTTTTTGTCGTGATTGTATTGCAATACACATCGCATGGTAGATATTGGCAATGCTCTCACGAATCCCATGGGAAAAGATGATTTATTAATAATTTTTTTAGTTTGCGCCAAAGATATATGGTGCTATTAACCTTCGGGAAAATCCATTATAACCAGTTTATCAGTTTCGACAGACGAAGAAAAACACATTGATACTGGTTCAACACGAATTTTCTTTCTCTTTTCTTTTTCTCAGTAAGGAACATAGGCTTAACAAACCGGGAACAATTTGCTAACAACGACTTTACGTGGTAAAAGAATGTCATTCTTGATCGGCCAGAAAGAACCCACTGCATTTTCTTCCGAAGGAGTGAATCTCGTGAATATGGTTCGTTTTAATTACTAAGACAGTCGAGGAACAGTCCCTTTTCCATCTGTTGCGCAACAGATGAATAATGGACATAATTGTTCCAACAATGAATGAAACAATTATTCTACATCTTTTGATACAGTAGATACTCCCAACACACCCCTCAACTCGTGTCACCCCACACACAGGATGTAGCCCTTTTGAAACAAGCAAGGTCTCTCGATCGCTCATGCCGTTGGCTCTCGGGCCTCATCATGATCCGTTGCCGCTACCAACAGTCCTCTCTGTCCCCGTAGCATTTTGTGCCTTCTCCATCGACGTAGAATGGTTATACACTTAATTACGAGGTCTCAGGCTGGACTGGGCTTGATGTCCAAAGTTGTGGAGTCAATCAGTTTTCCCGAAATGATTATTATTCCATTTCATGATCCGTTGCCGCTAGCAACAGTCCTCTCTCTACCCATAGCATTGTTTTGTGCCTTCTCCATCGACGTAGAATCGTTATACACTTACTTGTGAGGTCTCAGGCTGGACTGGGCTTGATGGCCAAAGTCGTGGAGTCGCCAGTTTTCCCGAAATGATTGTTATTCTATTTCATTACGTAACCGTAATAGGACGACTGTTTCTTTTTCATTCCTTCTCAAAAAAATGTTATTCATTTTATTTTAGTTTTACCATTGGAATGATCGGTTTTTCACCAACGTAATCATTATCAAAAAAAGTAACTTACTTGGGCTTCTAAAGGAGAAAGAGCCGGTCAGGCATAAAGAAAGCTTAATCTTACTATAAATAACAATTATCTGTTAGCTTGCAGAAGCAAACCGGAAAGTACACTGCTTTCAAGTTCTTTCAGTGACAAAATAATTGTTGATTTATGACTCAGTAGACTTGCAATATTGTACTTTAAACAGAAAGCAAAAGTTGAATTTATTCGTGTTTTCAAAGTTTACTTAAAACAGTTTTGTAGCATACGAATGTATAACCTTGAAATATGAACTGCTCGAAAGTGAACCTTCCTCGTGGTGGTTTGTTGTTGTTGCTGTTGTTGTTGTAGTTAAAGTTATTGTTTTCTGCGAAGACATGATGAATGCGCTTTCGAGAGACGAAAGCACATCGCAGAATGAACTGCAGTTCATCGATCGTCTCGTTCTGATTTATTGCCCTAACCGTAAATTTATGTTCTCATCTCGACTCGAGAACCAAAACGGCTTTTTATAATTTTTCGTCTCTTTCTGTTCGGAACCACATTCATTCATTCAATCTAGTTTTTTCCTGACCCCCCAAAATCATGGCCGAGGGGCCAAGCCGTCTTTTTCTTCTCGTTTTTCCGCCAATCAGCGTTTCTATGACAGGATGAAAGTGAAAGTTTACGATGAACGTCTCGCAGGCTGGTGGCGTGGCTTTCCTACTAGTACTATTACTTCTATTTTTACTGCTACCGCCGCTACTAGTCACTAGAAGCTACCGCAGCTGCTGCTGCTGCCGTTTCTGCTACCGCTGGGCACTTTCGATGGCCGACCGGGGCGCCTCA
>NC_089761.1:17610643-17615643 GCF_040412425.1 Macrobrachium rosenbergii
TTCCTTGATTATTAATATACACGGCACATCCATTTTTTTTTATCTCTCTATTTAGTGTTTAGTAAAAGTTAATACTCTTCCTTGTTTACTAGCATACATGAAATCTCTCCCTCTCTCTCTCTCTTTCTGTGTGTGTGTGTGTGTGTGTGTGTAGACGTTATTAGACTTCCTTGATTATTAATATACGGCACATCCTTTTTTTTCTCTCTCTCTATTTAGTGTTTAGTAAAAGTTAATACTCTTCCTTGTTTACTAGCATACATGAAATCTCTCCACCCCCCCTCTCTCTTTCTGTGTGTGTGTAAAAGTTATTAGACTTCCTTGATTATTAATATACGGCACATCTTTTTTTTTTATCTCTCTATTTAGTGTTTAGTAAAAGTTAATACTCTTCCTTGTTTACTAGCATACATGAAATCTCTCTCTCTCTCTCTCTATGTGCGTGCTTCGATTAGATAAAAGTAATGAACTTCCATTACCCAGTTGCACGGAATCTCTCTCTCTCTCTGTCCGTGGGCGGCGACTTCCTCACCACTGATCTGAATGGCATTCCATACTTACTGTAGAAGTTTCAATTATTCCAGTTTTCACAAACCGGTTCACTGAGATACTGGTTTTTTTTTTTACTATTGTTATCTCTATTACAGTTAGCTATTACTGCAACTAATACGAAAAGTATAGTAACTGTAACTACTAATACTAAAACTCCTATCTAGCTCTTTCCATGTATATTTCCCTTCGATTTCTTCTTCGTCCGATAAATTGTTACTATTTTATCTAGTAATTCCTCATCCCGCTTCTGCTCCTAATCCTGACACTCCCGCTCGTCTCTCTTCCCAACGATGTGCTACCAGATTCATAGCAGCCATAGCAGACGGGATCACGAGAGAAAGTGAAAGTTTCCTTCTCTCTCTCTCTCTCTCTCTCTCTCTCTCTCTCTCTCTCTCTCTCTCTCTCTCTCTGTTAGTAAAAGGTAAAGGAATCCTTCGTTTACTTGTATCAAATACACGGAACACCAACGCCCCCCCCCCCTCTCTCTCTCTCTCTCTACCGCACTCAGTAAAAGGTAATAGACATCTTCCTTTACTTAAGCGTATGCATAGACATCCCCTCCAATTCTCTCTCTCTCTCTCTCTCTCTCTCTCTCTCTCTCTCTCTCTCTCTCTCTCTCTCTCTCTCTCTCTCCGCAGATGTATATGCTATAGAAGGTAGCTGACGAGTATTGGGCAACGCTTTCACAGAAAATAGTCATAATTTGCCACGGACTTCTGTGATGTAAGATAGGGAATGAATGAATGAATGAACGAACAGGTAACACTCTGCATTTGTTTGTATGTTTTTGTTGCTGATGTCGCTGTAGCTGTTTTTGCTAGAAGAATCTTTTTGTTGCTACAGTTACATTGTTGTTTTGATGCCGTGAACCGTTCTTAGTTATTTGTTTACGGTTGATGATGCCATATGAGATAAGGCATCTATTGTAGATGAAGGGGTTGTTTTTTGTCTATTTAATTCATATCATGTCTTCCGTCAACGCTTTTTGTTGTTGTTGCTGTCCATTTCGTTGTTGTTTCTCTATTGTACAAATGATTTTGTCAAAATATATAAATACATATACATATATTTTTATATATACATAATTATTTATTACACATATGAATATATATATATATATATATATATATATATATATATATATATATATATATATATATATATAAAGTGAGTGTTTGTATATTTGTTTGTCCACTATAGAAATACGAACAGCTTGACTGATCCAGATAAAATTTTGCACACGGCCTCTATGTCACCCCAGAAAGGTTTATAACTCAAAATCAAGCCCCTACCCCGTGACAGAAATACAAACACAGACAAAACAAATGAAATTTTCGTTTTTACGTCACCTTTTCCTTCAGTTTTCTGGATTTATTCTCATTTTTTACCTGACACTCCACCTTTTTTCCCGGCGTTGTCAGACGTATGATTAACCTAGACAATAAATCCAAATCCCCTGTAACAATTTTTTGTACCAGAATTTACGTGAAATTTGATCATAATTTATGAAAGTTGTTAATATAATTTTATTACCCCAATAAAATCAACATTGAAGGCCTATATCGGTTTAAATGCGGTTTACAGTACTCGCCACAGAAAAAAGTAACAGACCAAATGCTTCTGTGATGGACATACCCACTCATTACAAAATTATTCGCGTGGAAATTACCACCTTTTTTCAGTGTTTATTTTAAGCCATATGTATCATAATCATACCTTACCAATAAAATACAAATTCTTAACTACCCTGTGGTATTACCATCGTCATATCTAACCACTTAATCCACAAAAAAACATTGGTTATGGGCACAACTTTGAAGATCAAGAAATAATTCATCGACGAGACGAAAAAAGATCCATCACCATCCGCGCATGCATATTAGCACACTAAAAGCTTCTGTGATAAAACTACCTCCTCATTAAAAATTACTCGTGACAAAAATACCAAATTTTTTTCAGTGTTCATCTTAAGCCAGATGTATCTTAATTATACCTTGCCAATAAAATACAAATTCCTAAGTACCTTCAGGTATTACCATCATCATTCAAAGTACTTAATCCACTAAAAAATCACCATTTATCGACAATTTCTATTTTAGACCATTCAGACTTTGGCCTATACTTTCCCTCAGAACGTCAAAGGAAACTGTAACGTGTTCGTTGACACGTACAGGAAACCGAAAACAGTTGCAGCTCTTTTTACGGCGTCTGAAATTACAATTGTGATAATAATTTAATATTTATATTGCCAACGGACACTATCTTAAAGTATCTGCTGGCTGAGACCGACGTCAACATGTACGATATTTCCTTTCTTTTATTCTTTCAAATGCGAATTTACTCATTAATTCGCTCATTTCTTCTTCGTTTTTACTTTCGGAATTCGCTATAGCGACTGCTTCTTGACGTTACGGTTACATACTCCTTATAAAGTCTGTTGAAATGAGGTCTGAAATTAATTATCGTGTAGTTAGGCAATACCACCACCATACGCACCAACTTCACCATAGTAAATCTACCAAAGGTTTCTCTCTCTCTCTCTCTCAAGGCATCACTCAAACAACCTGGAGCGGAATTTATCTGTGAGGTTTTAACTATTGCAAGTAAATTCATCTTGCAATCTCTCTCTCTCTCTCTCTCTCTCTCTCTCTCTCTCTCTCTCTCTCTCTCTCTCTCTCTCTCTCTCATTTATAGATTTCCTTTACGAATGGGGTTAAACACCAAGTCATACTAGAAAAAACCCGAGAATGTTTGCCACTGCAAGTCAATCATTTACTCTCTCTCTCTCTCTCTCTCTCTCTCTCTCTCTCTCTCTCTCTCTCTCTCTCTCTCTCTCACCATTTTAATCAGATAAGTGCCGGTGTATATGTATACATGTATATATGATGTTTATTTAAAGTAATGGATTCAAGACAGAATTATTAATCAAAGGAAAGGAAAGTATTTTCAATGACAGTACACATACTTTACACGACAAAACAATTCAAAGGGGATGAAGGAAAATTTGTCGAGTTCTTCAAAGTACTTCGGGCAGTTGGTTGGTCAGCTAGTGTATGTATGTGTGTGTATGTATACATATATATATATATATATATATATATATATATATATATATATATATAATTATATGTATCCACAAACACATACATCCACACACACACATTACACACACACACACACACACACACACACACACACACACACACACACACACATATATATATATATATATATATATATATATATATATATATATATATATATATATATATATATATATATATACCTCTCCATGTGTAAATTTACAATAAGGTACTAAACGAACAGGTGCGAGTATAACTTTTAGATGGAAAATTCATATATATTACGGATACTCAAGTCACGCAAAGAGGAAAATAGAAAATTAAATTAACCAGAAATATTGTACAAATGATCCCGTGCTCTCATCTATTTAGCCCCAAACGATACCGTTCTTTGGTCTGGCAAGATCTACCAGCTTCTTTTGCTTCTCGTCTTTTGTCGGAATGCTGTTCTACTGGACGTATGTATTATATATATATATATATATATATATATATATATATATATATATATATATATATATATATATATATATATATATATATATATATATATATGATATATATATATATACATATATATATAATGTAAATATATAAATATATCTATATATACATAGCTTACAGTATACATATGCATATATATTACACATTCATTATATATATATATATATATATATATATATATACTGTATATATATATAAACATACATATATGTATATATGTGTGGAGTGTGTGTTTGTGTATGTATGGATGTATGTATGTATTATTATTATTCAGTAGATGAAACCTATTCATATGGAACGAGCCCACATGGGCCACTGACTTGAAATTCAAGCTTCAAAAGAATATGGTGTCCATTAGGAAGAATTAAGAGGAAGTAGTGAAATACGGAAAGAAGAGATCCCACTTATCAAAAAACAATAATAAATAGATAGATAAAAAGTATCAAAATGCCAGAAGAATAATATTAGGGTAGTAATGCACTGCATTTTCGCTTGGACTTCTGAAGTTCCAATTGCACGATATCCTCTGGGAGGCTGTTCCACAGTTCAACGGTGTGAGGAATAAAGGACCTCTGGAACAGAGAAGTTCGACAGCGAGGCACGTTTACTGCATATTGGTGCTGCTGTTCAGCGAATCTGGTTGCTCTCGGCAGGAAAAGGGGATCAGGGATCAATTGTGAATGTGAAAGATATCTTTTGAAATACAACTTATGAAAAAGTGACAAACAAGAGAACATCCGTCGATGGTCCAAGTCATAACTGCTACTATTAGGAAACAGAAACCAACCACCACGAACCACTCTATCTTCTTCTTCGCTTAGCCTTTTCCCATTTTTCATATGGGTAATTGGCACGATGCCT
>NC_089761.1:17620643-17638143 GCF_040412425.1 Macrobrachium rosenbergii
GATTATGGCACAGACCAATGGAAAATTGCAGAGAAAGGTAAGAAAATGGCAGGAATCTCTTGAATTGGGTGGTAAGAAGGAAAATGTGGATAAAGGTCAAGTTATAGAGTCAAGCAAGCAGGAAGGGGATAGGTTATTCGTGCACAACGGAAGAGGCCTAGATTTAAAACAGGTAGAGAATTTCAAATGCTTGGGGATCTACTTTAAGCCAGGAGGGATGGCGTGAAGCTGAGGTTGAAAGTAGGATAAAAGCAGCTTGGGGGAAATAGAGGGAGGTGGCAGGGGTAGAGTGTAAGAAAAGAATTTCAAATAAACCGAAAATAGAGATTTACTGCACTGTAATCAGACGGTGAGCTATGGTTCAGAAACGTGGATATTAAGAAGGAAAGAGGAACAGAAGCTAAAGAGAACAGGAATGAGGATTGCTTTGCTGAGATGGGTTTCGAGAGAGGCTAGAAAATTAAGAAATTGGGAGAAGTACCGGGATGGTAAAGACTATTGAAATTAAAAGAGAGTTGAGACTTAGATAACATGAACTTGTGGTAAGGATGAGTGAGGAGGCTTGTGTGGAACCTGTTGTGGGTAGAAGGTCAAGATGAAGGCAAAGGAATAGATGGAATGATAAAGTGAAGGAGGATTTGGAAAAGAATGGCCAACTGGAGAAAGATAGTTTCGATAGGAATCGTTGGAGAAGACTCATTAAGGCAACCAACCCCTTAGGAGAGGGATAGAGGTGGGAATGAAGAGGCAATACACACACACACGCACACACACATACACACACACACACATATATATATATCTATATGTATATATATATATTTAAATATATATATTTATATATTTAAATATATATATATATATATATTTATATATATATATTTATATATATATATATATATATATTTATATATATATATATTTATATATATATATATATATATATATATATATATATATATATATATTTTTTTAATTCCTAACTTTGTACATTAAAGCTTATACCATTTATCATAAAGAATACAATCTGTGGTGGCCACAGCTCAGTATGGGCCATATGTGCATGATAAAGAGAGAGAGGTATCTTTGCTGATTGGCATAAAAGCTTATCTTATGAATTCACCCTTGCCTGACCTTACACACTTACTCTTCTATGCCTTCTGCTTTATAATCCCTTCAGATTGAACTACCGCTGCCCCCTGTGTCTGTTCACAGGTACTTATTTAAGATGGGAGAGCAAAGCTCACTGTACATAGCAATAACAAGGCAATGGGAATATTGGAAGGTATCACCATAATAAAAATATCTGTCACCTGTGAATCTTCAGCAGTCAGTCTTGAAGCCTCCATTAACCTCGCTACGAATGCCTTGAGGTCACAGCAGGAAGGTGAAGAGAACCCCTGCTATAGGCTCTCTTGGGCACTATACATGATGATCTGACAAACGATACATGAATCCCTCAGAATTTGCCTGCCTGAAATTTGAAATTCAACCAATGATGGTCCTGTACTCTTTAAACCCTCCTGTGAGTATCCTTGCAATTGGCTGGAGAGAATGACAAAGAGAAGTCAGAAGACGATCGGGTTGAAACCACACGGACGAACGTCAGTGATTTCAGTACCAGAGATGTCCAAGGGGTGACCCATCTGATGCAATGTAATGCCCTTGGTCTAGCATACCTTTGAAGACATCATGAGACCTACTCCCATACTCCTTCCTCTTAACCTGAATCGTCCCTGTGCCTCCACTGGTCGCAAGAAGCCTATGCTGCAATGCAGTACCACAAAAAACAACAGAAACACATTATAAGCTCAAAGAGCAGAGGAGCTCATAGTGAGGCTGTGAAGGAGATCTTGCTCTTCAGTGGTGATGACCACAAGTGGTGGTCTACGCTCAAGCCATCACTCTTAGAAGTTGATTCAAGCATGCCTTCCTTTGTAGGGGCTGAAGGAACAGTTGTATATTGCCCTAAACAGAAGGCAGGACTGTTGGCTCAAGTCTTTGTGAGCAAACAGTGTAGTGTGGTTTTGGTGTTTACTCAGTCATGCTTTCCAGAGCCTAAGTTGTGTGGCCATCAGGTCTAGAGAAATCAAATCTTTGCTTCTGGGCCTTAACAGTTATGGAGGTATAGACCCTAATGAGATCTTTCCCATCTTTTTTTAAAAAGACTGCTGATTTCGCTGCTTTAAGATTATTACTATTATCAGAAAATTAGTTGGACTTGCAATTTTCCTTCTGACTCTAGAGGAAGGGAACATTGCTGCATTACCTAAGGGTCTAAGTCTGTTGTCATGCCCTTCTGAATGTAGGCCGATTTCAATTACTCCTGTTTTATGAAAGGATTTTGAGAAGCATCTTTGTAGGTTTGTTGAAGATAATAAGCTACTACCACCATTACAGTTTGGGTTTCGTAAAGTCCCTGGTACTTGTGATGCACTCTTTTCAATATCTACTGTCTTGCAGAATGCTGTTGATGAGGGTGCAGAGGCATGCAGGGTCGGTTTAGATCTTAAGTTCACCCCTTGACCGTGTGAATCATGAAGCACTTAAATATTTTGTTGCATAAAATGTGCTACAATGACAAACATCCTCTGCACTGTTCTTGAAATGGCCTAGTTGCAACACTAGGCATTTTGCAGCTACAGACAGTGTCGCCTCCTAGCATCAGGTTTAAGACTACTCAGTTTGCTAGGAGTTTCATCATGGCTACAACTAAAATGTAGACTAGTTTGCTTAGTGCATATGTGGAACCTTCTGATTTCCAAATATTCAAGCGAGGACCCAATTTACTCTTGCTCTCTGCTAGCGTCGCCTGAATTCATGTGTGTCGGTTTTATTATCTATTCCACCATTTATTTATTTATTTATTTATTTATTTATTTTGGAATGGAATGGAATGGAATATAGAAGTTAGGACAAAGGCCAGGCGCTGGGACTTATGAGGCCATTCAACGCTGAAAGGGAAATTGAGAGTAGAAAGGTCTGAAAGGTGTAACAGGAGGAAAACCTCGCAATTACACTATGAAACAATTATTAGGAGAGGATGAATAGCAAGACGGAGGAAGGAGAATATGAATGGAGGCACAGTAAAAGAAATGAAAGGGGTTGCAGCTAGGGGCCGAAGGGACGCTGCAAAGAACCTTAAGCAAGCCTACAATGTCCTTTTGGTGTCCTGTGGGTTTATAGTTTGTCCATAAGGGTTTTCAGCCGAAGATTTAAAGAAAGAAAGAAATATTAACCAAAAGTTAAGTACCTGAACTGACGTAGTTAGGTGTGAGAAGAAAAAGATATAGAAGAGTGGGAGAGACTTGTTGGTTCAGCAAAAGGGGAAACCTACATTTTAATGTAAAGAAGTAAATTCTGTTTGGGGGGAAACATTATCAGAATTCTTATCAGTGCTGAAGCAGTCTACTGTTATCAAAAGTGTTTGTCACTAAATAATCGTTCATTGTGTTATAGAAGAATACAATAATGCTCATTGCTGTTTATATTTTTTGAGAAACTGATTAGTTTTGATAATCCTTGCAGGAAAAATTTTTGTGTGGGGAACATTACTTCCAAAGATGCAGATTCTCTGTTTCATTGAAGCCATTGAAATCAGTCTTTCTGTTATATTAGGAGCATGTGTCTAAGTTCTAGATACTGAATATTATTGAGTGCATTTCTTTTTCTTCCAACATAATATAGAATGTAACTACTTCTGCGTGTAAAATGCATTAATGTATAATATCGCACTCTAAAATAATGTTAAGGATTATTTATATTTATGTCTTTGAATTGAAAGAGGTGATATATTTTCACGTCATGCTTAGATTAAGGAAAGTACTTGCAATGACTGACTGCATGCTTGAAGTGATGTTTTCTCAATTCCGGACATGTACAATAATCACAGCTAAGAATTAAAGTTCTGGCTAAGAAATGAATTGTTGCCTAAATATATTTGCAGGTCATAGCTGTATTGAAGCCGACTTTGTCAAAAATGTAAAGTAAAATAACGCAGTAAACTCTTCAGTTAAGTCGTCCTATAGAATTGCTCTTTGATGTTATTGTCTTTGATATGTTATTGTTATTATCATTATTACTGCTGAGAAGATGAACCCTATTCGTATGGAACAAGCCCTCAGGGGCCATTGACTTGAAATTCAAGCTTCCAAAGAATACTCGTACGGTGTTCATTAGGAAGAAGAGAAGGTAAAGGGAAATACAGAAAGAAATCTCACTTATTAAAAAGAAAAAAAAATTAATAAATAGATAAAAATGTATTAAAATGCGAGGAGAATAGCATTAGATCCTTTGTTCTGCATTTTTTGTACAGAATCACTTCAGCCATGCGCAAAGGCAGGCATTGCTGGAGTGAAGTTGCATTTCAGTTATTATTCTGTTTTTGAGAAAACGTAAATAGTTAGAGAGTCGTAACAGAGTACGAGTCTCATTATTTAAAGCTAATCCAATTCCGTTGTGAGAATAAAATAATTCGAGTTAATATGAGTTCCAGTCATTCTGCTGGAACTGAAGCAAATTTAATTCTAGTCACTGTTTGTATGTGCGTGTACTAATATATAAGAAGTAATTAATTTTCGTCATTGTGATTAATTACTAAATCATTGTGTGTACCATTTTTATCATGAGTCAGTAGTTTTTGTCATTGTTAATCTCTGATGTATTTGCACTCTTTTTGTTTTGCACAATTCTCCTTATTTATCTCTTGTTATTTTTGTGAATGAATCATTTATCAGTGTTACCATTTTATACTAACAAAAATATGTTGTGGGAAACAGCATTGCCACTGGAAGTCCATGGCTGGAGAGTTACAAAGCATGCAAGCATATATGCATATTCTTCAACACTGAGGTCGTCATGCTTAGCACTGATGGCAGGTGGGAAATTATTAAATTACGGAAGCAAGAAGAGAGTACCAGAACCTTGCAGTTGACGGAACTGGAAAAATGTGAGAGGTTGCAGCTTGTCAGGTAGAGCGAGTCTGTCTCTTTTAAGCATACAAGTATTTTTTGTGCAGTGATACACTCAAATACATATGATGTGTGTGATCTAACCCCCAGGGATGGAATGGAAGATCTCGAGAATTAGAGAAAAGTGGTTTTACTAATTCAAGGGTGTGGGAAAACCGAAGAAGGGAGAGAAAACTATTACTCAAATGCGGTCCTCAGACTTACCTATCTGCGTAAGAAGGAGCAAATTGATATAACGCTGACACCTATATGCGCTGTATCCTCATGTGATGATGTATCCTTTTACTTTTTACTATTATCCGATTAACTCTTCGACATCATGCAATAGTTACGGCGGTAGGCTGAGAGAGAGAGAGAGAGAGAGAGAGAGAGAGAGAGAGAGAGAGAGAGAGAGAGGCCCGGGCGGAATACTAATGATGGTTTGTTGCGTCAAACAGGTCCAGAATAGGGGATGCCACTGGTTGTATCATAATATCAAATCCTTTATCATCACTGTTTCTCTAAAAGCTGACTCCCTATCGTTCATTCCTTTCTTCTTCTTCATGGAATGAACTTTCCAGTCTGACCTCCAACCTTTCGGGGCAGTTCCGCGGATCGCCATGCAGTAAACACATCAGGTATTCCATCTATTTATAGCGCGCGTGGCAGAATCCTTTCACTTTCGACCGAAGGCTTGCAGCAGACTGGGACCAGACAACTGTCGACAACCGCCTTACCGCAGTGTTGCCAACATGAGGACGATATCTGGCAACATTCATTTTGAATGCTGTTATCTCAGTGTTACTGAAAACCTCAAAGAGTGTTGAAGAATGATGCCAAGAAGGCATATGGTGAGTATAAGACGAGAGTTCCGCGCCCCTTTGCTAATGGAGGCACCGAGATATCGAACTCACTTGGGTTTAATGACTTGTAGAGTCATGTAATCATCAGAGAAATCTGCACTCTCTTCTTCTCTTCTTTCTTTCGTGGGAAGAAAGGTTTATAATTTTCATCTCCGGGTCTTGTGCGGATGCACATTTTTGCAGTTCTTTCACCCTCAGCGATATTTATTGGTCTGACAAGGTTTAGGCAATGTTAACTCTCTCTCCCCCACTCCCACCCCACCCACCCCCTCTCTCTCTCTCTCTCTCTCTCTCTCTCTCTCTCTCTCTCTCTCTCTCTCTCTCTCTCTTTTAAAGCTCATTCGTACATAGGTATTTAATGTCAATCAAACAACCGCATTTATTTTTCTCGACCATCCACACAGAGCTCTGTGGGTTTGAATAATCTAGTCACAAAGTAATCGCATTCATAGGATTGTTAATGACATGGGGCAAATTTATATCTGAACTTCCTTCTGTTTTTTTATGTTATTTTATGATTTTATGCGCGTTTGCCATAAAAAAGACTTTATTAAAAAATAATGTTTAGTAACCTGTAATTACGCCAACAAGCACATGCATACACATGCAAGTAAGCACGCAAACATACACATGCATGTACTGTATGTATATATATATATATATATATATATATATATATATATATATATATATATATATATGTATATACACATATATACTGTATATATATATACTGTGTATATACATATACAGTATATATATATATATATATATATATATATATGTATATATATATATATATGTGTGTGTATGTGTGTCTCAGTGGGAACCAGCATCTGCTTAAGTCAAGAAGAAGAGTGCGAGCCCAGCAACTTCACCCCTTGTTGAGAACTCGGAGCGGCTATTCCCTTCCCCTCCAGAGAGGAAGTAGGCATATTGCGGTGAAGTTTGCCGCGTGAAAAATTTTGTCTAGGTCGGTCAAGCGGTTCGGAGTTTACATTCATACAAGTTTACAAGCCTAGTTACATTCACATTTTTATATACTGTATATATATATATATATATATATATATATATATATATATATATATATATATATATATATATATATATAGTCAATAGAATTAATATAATTAATTTCCTTTGATTAAATATAGCGCCCCAGATATTTTTCTAAATGGTCTGTGCATTGATTTTTTTTTATTTATCTGTATTTTATTGTAGGCCTTTTGGCTCCGATTTTCAGATTACATAAATTTGTTCATCATCACACAATGTAGAACCTTCCAAATCTAAATATTGTCTTTCAAGAAAGTAAATTATGCAAATAACCTGAAATAGGAAAGAAAATGTGCGGAGCTTTCAAAGGGAAACTCTCCTCTTCTAAGTAAACTGGATATACAACAGTCTTAGACCCCTCTAAAGTCTTCATTGAATCCGATGGTCTTCAAAAGGTCTGGTTCTCCGACAGACCTAACGCGGTCTGTGTAAGAGAGAAGACCTGGTCACATATATTTTTGTTACAAAAGACCTGGTCACATATTTTCTGTTACAAAAGCCCTGGTCACATATTTTCTGTTACAAAAGACCTGGTCACATATTTTCTGTTACAAAAGACCTGGTCACATATTTTTGTTACAAAAGACCTGGTCTCATATTTTCTGTTACAAAAGACCTGGTCACATATATTTTTGTTACAAAAGACCTGGTCACATATATTTTCTGTTACAAAAGACCTGGTCACATATTTTCTGCTACAAAAGACCTGGTCACATATTTTCTGTTGCAAAAGACCTGGTCACATATATTTTTGGTACAAAAGACCTAGTCATATTTTCTGTTACAGAAGACCTCTTTCCTTCGTTTGTGTATGACAAAGGAGACCCTGCTATTTTCAAGGTCCCCGGAATAAGGTATAATCCTGTTCGCTTACGTGATCTCTGAAAAAAAAATATTCGTCTTTCAGAGGGCAAATATGGTTAATTACGTGGTCATGATGACAGAAAGCGCGCCTTCGTAGTGGAGTGATACATTCCGGGTTTATTGACTTGATTAGGAGCCCAGCTTTCTTTTACGCAAGCGAAAGTGATAGGTATCTTTTTTTTTTTTTTTTTTTTGTACTGAAGACGAACTGATTCCAAGCTAGAAAGGCGTATGATAAGAGAGAGGGAGCTCCTTGCAAGAGAGAGGAAGGCTGATGAGAAGTAAAGAAATGAAAGCCCAAAAGAATCCAGGCGCTTTTCCGGGAAGGGGAGAAGATCCTTCCCTGTAGGAAGTCTCAGAGTCGCGTGCTATTAAAGGACGTCATGATGACGCCACTGGCAGCAGGATGTAGCAGTTTAAGGGAAAGGCGCCTTGAATTATTACCGATGAACAACGTTGGCATTGTTTTCCTATAAAAGGTGTTACAAAGGAATTCAATTCTTCGATATTCTGGTATTTATGCGCGGACGGCATCAACACATCAAGATGAATGATGAAAATTTTAACATTTATTCTTTCAGAATTTGAGTTCTGTAAGAAAAAATAGATAAGATCAAGTAAAACTTTCTATACGCACGTACAGAACTCTTGCGAAACAGCATTTTCATGCATGTACCTTTCTAGGCATGGTAAAACATGACCATCATACAACTTCCTTTTCCACGCTCTGGTGTCATCTTCCGGCTGATATGTGGAATCGTGTCTTCCTCCTCCGTTCAGAGAATCTCTCTCTCTCTCTCTCTCTCTCTCTCTCTCTCTCTCTCTCAATCATATTTGGGTGTGTGATGTCTCCCTATAGTAAATTTTCTATCATTGAAACCCCAGTAACCTCAATACCCCAGTCAGTCTAAACCTCGCTGCCCTAAACCTTATTCGTACGAATCTGTAAATTTATCAAAATGCCACAAAATTATGATTTTATATTTTTGATGACGCCATTTCTTTAATCTATTGCCAGAACTACCTGCTGACATTCAGAGAGCAATCAAGCTGTAAAAGGGGCAATTTGGTGATATCGTAATCTCCGATTGCGCTCTTATCATTTATTACAGACATTGTGCAGCGAACGTAAAACCCAAATATTACTTTCTGTTTATTTATCTAAAAGTGGTGAGAACCACTCTTCATTCTCTGAAGACAAATTCTGATAAATTATTTGACGTGAAAATCGTGATTTCTGTGCGAATGGTTCCAGAAAACGTCATGGAATTTGTAGATATATGTAGCATTGAATATTCCATGCAAATTTATGTAAGGAAGGGGTTGTTTGCAAGCGTTCTTTAGACTTTGATAGTTTGGATTAAGTGTTGTTACACTGATTTTGAATCAAGTTTTCTTGTACTAGTATATCGATTATTTGGACCAAACTTTCGTTTTGTAAGTTCATTAACTAGGAGAAAGTTCGATAGAAATGATGAGGATGCATTGGGCTTGGTGATGAGGATGTCTGACATAGACGAGTGTCTTAAGTGCGTGTAATTTCGATATTGAAAATGAGGCTTGGTTAACGATCTGTAGAAGAAAGTGTATCCATATCTCGGAGCCTTTGAAGTCTTTTTAATATTTTGACGCCTGTCATGGCGAGAGGAATGAGGGAAAGAGCAGAAGATATAGGCACAAGTTGGTGGGATGAGAAAAGAGGTTGTTAATGAAATGTGAGCGATACTGTGTATATTTATGACAGAACAAAGAAGCAGCACTTACCATTGAAAGATTTTGAAAATATTTGTATTAGAAGGGTGAAAATTGGTGTCATTTTTTTATTAGCAACATTAAGAGGTTAAATGTAGGTAAGGAAGGTGGCGAAGTAAATGTCAACATGAAAAGTAAAAGTAGAAAAAGGGATGTGGTTCATTCATGTAAGTATACGAGAGTAAACGTGATGGATGAGGGCTAAGCAAGACAAGTCAAGAGAACTATATAAAAAGTCTGGAACAGAATAATAGTATTTATGAAAGTGAGGGTAAGTTGTAGAATGATAAAATATACAACAAAAGAAAGCTGTTGTGATTTATCATTGTCTACATAGTATATGTGGAGTAAGGATGACTATAATGACAAGAAATATAATTGTATGAAAACCATTGATCGATTTCTTGAGCGGAAAGACTATGAAAAATCTAAGAGATGTCCTCAAAAGTAACGGGTTGATAGTATGGCAGAGTTGTTAGGATAAAAGGCCCTCAATATCCAGGAGGTCAGAATGCAGCAAAAAGCAAAACTGTTTGAAATGCAGTTGCAGTTCAGAGGGCAAGACCATGTGGAGGTTTTTATAGGAGAATGAAATAGGCAGTCAGGGATACGGTGAGTAAAAAAAAGAAAAAAGCGGGGGCGAGCCTGCTGGAAATTTATTGGTAATTCTGAGCAATACCCTTTAGAAGAAACAAAATTTTGTCGAAGGAAAGCAAGTGCAAAGAGATAGATTAATGAACAGCAGGGTCTTGCAATAAGAGATGTTTGACGAATGTAATTTGAAGAATTGCTCATCGTAAAGGACAAGCGATACTTGGATCTAACTGGCTGATTATTGGAAGTGGTTAAATTAACTGGAAAAACTTGCAAATGTAACTACACAGACTGTAAGGAGGACAGGTAAACAGCCGAAGAATTCACTCGCTAAAAGACGATGGAATTACAATTGAGGTTCTGCGGTGCGGCGGTGACAGGTTAACACAGTGGCTGCCCAAGGAACGTGAGCTTTCTTCAGGAGGAATAATTATTCTGTTGCATAAGGAGAAAGTACTGGAGGTGATTTAATGAGTTATAGACGCATGTCATTACTGAGTATGCTTGGGAAGCATGTGGCTTTGACCGAGAAAGTAAGATAGGAAAAGCAATGTGAGTTCAGGCAAGGAAGAAGAGGGTTTTTATAATTTTCATAAATTTAGGGTAAATGGGGTAATGTAATTTAGGTTTTTTTATATATATATGCTGCTGTAATAAGATGATGTGTGTATGTAATGGGAAAATATATATATTGTAAATGTATCTATAAAGATGCTATATATATATATATATATATATATATATATATATATATATATATATATATAAATAATATATATATATAAACTGTTCATTATACATGATATATATATAAAACCGTTCATTCACATGATCGTTCAGTCCATTTCCTGGTTCAGTCTTTTACCAACTCTGACAAAAAGTTCAACAAATACCCAAACATGCAACACCACCACTATATTTACTTCAGGATTTAACTATTTTTCTTTTTAGCTCTATGCTCTCAAATTTACAACAGAAACCTAACATTTTTTTAGAACTCTTCTGTCGCAATAGAAACCGCTTTGTTATCAAATTCTTAACATTAATGTATACTATTAACTTCTGGGTTTATATGAGTTACTTCAGAATCTAAACTTTCGTTTTCCTTAAGTATTTCTGAACTCTGATTTTATAATTTTTTCGTTATGAAATTTTTATTTGAAAATGTATTTAATCAGATATTAAAGTAAGAACGTGAATAGCGATTTCTTTTTACCAAATATACGAAAATATAATTGGAATATTTTGTTTAAGCAAAGATCAATATAAAGGAAAATGAAATTTCTCTTATAAATATCTGTATTCTTGACGAAGATAATATAAGTCAGATTCCGCATATCAGAAAACTGATCGAGGTTTAGATATGATCCCCATTAGAATAGAGCAAGAAGTGTTCCACATGACGCAAGTTATTCGCATCATTACCGAGCTGAAAATTCCCGGCGGTAAATTTGGCATATCAGAGTAGAACTGGAGGAGGGGGAGGAGGAGGAGGTCCCTTTCAAATTCTGCCCTTTCATGACTGACCTTGAATACCTGATTATTTGGTTGATTAAATACCTGGTTCTTTGGTTCGTTGGTTAATTCTTGCTTGTGTGCCAACGTCTTTCGCGGCCGAATGATCACACGATGTATAGACCGATGCTGCTCTTTTGTCTTCTTCTTCTTCTTCTTCTTCTTCTTGCGTAAGACAGTTAGCATGTTCATTAACTATATGAGCCTCGGAGAGAGATCAGCAAACGAGTCTTTTTAGTTCTTTTGGGCAATACTCGGCTGACCTTCAAGTGTTGTATCTGGAACACTCGCCATGACTTCCATCGCAGCGGTAGTTAAGAGGTCGCCCTAAAAAGTCAGAGGTTGAATGTATATCTCGGTCGAGACCGTGGTCTAGATCAGCTGACAATAGCTTTTTTTTTTTAGTGTGCAAAAGACGTTCGTGATTTAGACAGAGACATATGCTCTTACGTGTTTATTTACGTTTGCAAAGCGTGTGAAGGCTCATACTCGTACGTATGTAATTTCGGTGTGGTATAAGAATGTAGTATATAAACAGGCACGTTTCGTTTTTAGGTGTAAATACCACTTCTTTATTCTACGACACAAAAAAAAATTGCCATCTTAATCAGCCAAGAAACTGGTGGTAAAAACTTATTGCCTTTCCTAGAAAAATGAAGACTAATTCTCTGTAATTGCAGATAGGAAATCATGAAATAGACTAGAGAACCTGTATAATAATAATAAAAATATAGAAGTAGCCAGCTTTTGCTCACAGATGGAGACATTCTGTTATGAGTCAGTATGGACCCGTTTCTTACAGAGAGAGAGAGAGAGAGAGAGAGGTGGGTTAGAGGAGACGATGACATGGCCAACGTTTTCCTTCGGCGAGAATGTGAACGGAACTTGGGTTTTTGGGTCCTGGTAAATTGCCTCACGCAGCCTTTCTTGTCATAACCGCCGGACTTGTCACCTTTTTGAAATTGTTTTCTCATACTTCGAGAATTACTTTCTATTTCTCCGAAGATAAAAGTCGACTTTCGAAATGGGATCATGTTCATGGTGCAATTAATTAAGGTAATGCCAGGAAAACGGAGGGCATGTCATTCTTTTAAAGACAGGCAAGATTTGGGTACAGCAGATAAATAAGTCAGACCTCAGAGCAAAAACCGAGATATTTTTTAACATGTGCACGTGCAAAAGTCTCTCTCTCTCTCTCTCTCTCTCTCTCTCTCTCTCTCTCTCTCTCTCTCTCTCTCTCTCTCTCTCTCTCTCTCTTTAAATGCACCAGTTACTTATCACAGTTGTTATTTCCTTAGAGGTGTGTTTACATTATGCCTACATATTATTATTATTATTATTATTATTATTATTATTATTATTATTATTATTATTATTATTATTATTATTATTATTATTATTATTATTATTAAGGAAAGGGGTCTAGTAGGAAAAGAACCCTAGTACGGAAAAGGAACATGGGAGGAACGATTTAACGAAACAAGAGAAATAACAGAGACAAACAAACAAGATAAAGCAATGAAAGGTGACAGTCGTAAGAAAGGCTCAACAAAGGAGCATTTCTTCCCACTTTCAGCTTCGGGAGTTCCAATGAATGGAGAACATGATTATGAAGGTGATTTATTAATTATTTTACAGGATAAACGCAACATCTACAAGATATGTGGCAATAAATCTCACGAGAGAAAAGACACGCAATTAAGGATTAATTTCGTATCGTGCACTACTTGGTAAATGGTGTAGTCTGGGAAGATTTGACTGCAAAAGTGATCGGAATTTTGAAAAATTTAACATGGTATGCACAATGACCTAATCGAAGACCGGTGCCAGAGGTTAATACTTAGATCTGTCCTAAAATTTATGGGAAGGCAGCCGACAAAGATCCAGTATGGGAACATTTTTCAAAACAATATTGAAAAATCTCTAAAATCTTCCCATAGCTAATTTTAACAGAACTGTAAAGGGAATAGACAGCGCATGTATTTCCAAAGGAAATCTGTATTCACGAATGAAACCTAAAGTTCTAAAAAATGAAAAGATGCATGCAATTAAAGAAACTATGTAAATGAAACTACTTGGGTTGGGAGGATCCAGTAGCCTAGATCTGCTAATGATTTGCACCATACACAAATTTAACTAATCCTCTGTTAAAGGACTCGGCAACCTCAAGTCTATACTCAGGAGATGGGATCGATGTAAATACTGTAGAGTTATATTCTCTACATAAGCAGCCAGCTTGTTTTATAGGCTAAAACGCATATCGTGGCGTAAGAATAAAATTTGGTGGATCACTTACACTACCCTGAGGAACACCGGAGATTACATTCCTGTAGTAGCCATAGAGCCCGGCAATAAGTTCTCTTTGTAATCTGTCTGTTAGAAATTCATTATTATTCTAAGAAATGCTCCCCAACTTCCATCTAAATTTGAAATCAAAGACCTCAAGCAAACTTCATGGCCATAGTTTAGGAATTTCTGTACGACAATCGAATTTGGTGTACCCAGACCCTTTCAAAACTCAGACTGTAAACTGATAAAAGATTGTTATTTTCAATATATAGGCAATCAGACATTTCGACAACAGACGTTCAAAAACTTTGGATGATAATGGAGTTATAGAAATTGGGCCACATTGGTGAGGCAGGAGCTACCATATCCATATTTAGCTACGGGAGTAACATTACCAATTCAACAGTATCTGAAAATCCCATAGTGGGGCAGTACCATCAGTGTACCTCACGCGGTGCACTGTAGACAGTAATAAAGGGTGCATGCAGCGTCTCTTCGACCTCTAACTGCACCTACATTTTAGCTTTCTGCTGTACATCTATTCCCGCTTCCTTTCTTCCGTCTTGCTGTCCAACTTCACTAAATAATACGCTTAACGCAAGTGTGGTGTCTCTCTCCAGTTCCACCTACAGATCCTTGTAATTCGTCTCATTTATTTGCTAGGTCTCTTTATCTTGCTGCCCAACCACTACAACTCCCTCTTTCCACTTTCGTAAGCGTTGACTAGCTGAAGATGCCCCAGAATTTGGCTTTGAAGCTTAAATTCCATGAATCCAATCCGGCATGTGCAAAAATACACCCTTTTATAAGTTAACTTTCGAAAAATTGCAGACCTAGAAACTACCGAATCAGTAGTCATCACAAATAACAAGAGAAAATGCCAACTTAGATCTATCATCTATCTACATGTCCAAAAGCTTCGAGGTCAAATAAGTCTTAGTTAATGATTTTAATACTACTGTGCTTACTGTCAAACGTATTAGCCATAGGTCGCTTTTTCTTTGTTACATGCTTTCATTTAACGTGACTTCTGTGTCTGCCTGTTTGGGTCAAAACTTGTAACTCAATTTTCGACCTGCTCCCTTAGTCTGATGGACTTGAAATTTTGCATGGTTACTCAGTCCCAGTGACAATACAACTTTACATGATCAGCAGGTCAGTAGTGATCTCTGGTGACCCTACAGTGACCTCTCCTAGTATCTCAGGAGTTGTATGAAACTCTTCGGATTTTTCATACCTTCTTTGACTCGGTAGAATAAGTTAATAACTATACGGATATTTCAAACCTTCTCTGGCTCGACTGGATATCACGTTCAATTTCGTTAGTTACAGTCATAAATCGGTTACAATTTCTGTCAAAACTAAAAAGTATGAGATAAAGTATAAAAAAGTTTTTTTTAAACGCACTTTTATTAAAATGCACTAAAAAATAAAACCTAATGTTTTGAGACACACCAATATTTTCTTACAATTAAACATGTCTACAAAAATAAAAGCATGGGTGCCAAACATGGATGGAAAGGCTACAAGAAAAGAAATATATATATTTTTTTTTATTTCATGTAGCATTTCCTTCCATGTTTTGCGCCCGCCTTCATTTTTGTAGACATGATTAACTGTAAGAAAATCCGTGTCTCAAAAAATTATTTTATAATTTTTAGTGCACTTTAATAAAAGCGTGTTTTAAAACTTTTTTTATATTTTCTTATTCATTGAGTAACTCAGAAATTTGCGTGAGGCAAAGGAGGTACTAGCGAGTCTACACCAAAATGTGCAAATTTGAGAGAAGCCCACCTTTCATGTTGGTGAGTGATTGTGAGCAGTCTGTGAGCCCACGCACACACTGTATATAATATATATATATATATATATATATATATATATATATATATATATATATATATATATATATATATATATATATATATATATATATGTATATATATATATATATACACATCCTTTTTATAAGTCTTTTCCTTTTAAAGGTTAATGACAGCATCCCATTGAATTACAACACTAATAATATCTAATTTTCCAAATTGCTTTCTTTGACCGTTGGATCATGCACATAAATCTATTTTTTACCATTGTGTCAATAAAACATTCAAATACTGAAAGACATAAATCCAATGGTGCAAATTATCGCGTTCAGTGACCACAACAGAAAAGACAACACTTTGAAAACATGGTAGTTTATGCTCGCTTCTGTGACCTCGCTCATTCAATGGTGGCTGGTTAGGGATGGTTAAAAACTGGGGAAACAGACCAAAATAAACTTTCAAATATTAATTTATTTGGATACGAATCCTTTTTCTCTACGGGAGGAACGACTTCATCTTTCCTCTGGACTTTTAGTGCTACTTATATGTTCTCACAAATGCCACTTTTTCCAAGCAGCAGTTTTCAGTACATAACATACTCTGTGGAAACTATTAAGGTGTTATCTGCCAACAGTTACCCATTGTATAATCAGTGTGTGAGACTAAATTAAATGGTGTTCTCTCACCGAGATTATTTATCACTCATTCCTTTGACAAAATCGAAATCAGTTTGTCAACACGGAATTCCTTTTGAAAAGTTTTACTTAGAGTGGAATAACACTAACCACCTGTCAGTCAACTGGAGATAGAGGCAAGCCATAAAATAGGGTCCGCTGAAATGTTTTTTTAAACCTAATCTCTAAGTGAATTACTTCGGTTTTTTTTTTCTTTTTTTTGCCCTCAAGGACTTTGTTTTTTTTCGGTTGTTTTCGTTGCTGTAGCTAGGTTTTATTGTCGTAGGCTAAGTTGGTTTGTAAAGAGGGAGTGCTCCTGATACCTAGAAAATGTATGCATGTATATCTCTCCCTCTCCCTCCTACACATGCACACAAACATTCACACTCAAACGCTCATACACATGCCACACTTACATCAGAGTACCGGACGTGGCGCCCAAGTGACAACACCTGTTTCGCATGTGCTCTGCTTCGTCGGGAATGCTGTTCTCGCGTATCCCTTTTTGTTATTAAATTGTTATGCAGTTAATTCTAGAAATGAACCTTCACTTTCTTTGCCTCCCACAAGTATAATTATGATACCTCAGACGGGGAAATATCTGGAGAAAACATTTTTGTAGATGAATGGCGAATTTTTACGTTTCCCTGGTAAAAAAGAAGACGTAAACAAGATTGTAGAGCTTCATTAATAAAAAAAGATAACGCAGAAGTGGTTTTCACTGCTATCTGTACTTGTTAAGACTTAAAGCAGGTGTAGACAGTGGCGTCGCTATGGGGGGTGGCCCGGACACCCCCAGTCAGATGCTTGCCCCCCCCCCATTTGAAATTCCCTTTGTAGCTAAAGTTTAACCCTTTGGTGGTCAAAAGCAGAATTGCAGTTATAGGTTTTTAACACAAATGACATGCTCGTTCATGATATTTTGAGCCAACTTAATGTTATCAACTTATACATGCGTATGAAGTGACTGAAAATGTACTTACAGTTTTGAATAAGTGCAATGCAATTTGCTACTGCTGCTTAGAGTTAATTTCCAGGGAGAGGAGATGAAGAAGAGGGTATGGGATAGGTTGAAATTTTGAAGAGATTTTGGAGGGTCATAAGTCTTTTGTGTTATT
>NC_089761.1:17640643-17858143 GCF_040412425.1 Macrobrachium rosenbergii
TCATAAGTTATATCTTTCCCTAACTAAAATCTAAGGACTACTGGAATGAGATACTAAGTACAAAACTAAAACCCTTTATTGACAAAAATCAACGAAAAAATAACTTAAAAATTACGAAAATGATATCAATGTTTCACATAACTATCAGAAAATCTTCTATGGAAATAATGCTCAAAATCATAAACCCCAATTACAGAAAATAACTCATCTGTGCAAAACATGAACACGTCAATCAATTAAAACAGGTCATCTCAAATGTCATACCCTCTCATCCTTTGTAGGAGGAGAGAGAAAAAGGAATAGGAATGAGTGAAACAGAAATACCTGTGAAAGAAGAAACGTCACATTAAAAATCATAAAAATGTAAAAATGCAGAAATACATCTTCCACTGTCACAGGAGATACTGTGTGTTCACAGTTCTGAAAAACAAAGTCTAAAAACGTATATGAATTCTTACTCACTCCACAAGTCCTCTGGGACAGTCTCCATGTAAAAAATCACTCACATCTTCAGACACACATGGATCGGATCTCACAAGTCCAATTCGAACAACGGTTCCTCCCATTATATTCATTATGTAACGCACGAACGAACGTACTTTTGTATGACATCATTCGAAGTCAAAGTTCGGCAAGACACGCCTCTGTACTTCGAGGCATAATGAAGTACACGTACACACCATACATTATTAAGAAGCATCCTTCAAAAACCGGATTTTGTAACTGGTTCAGCTTCTAGAACGTTCCTTGCTGAAAACTCATTTGACAGCCCGTGTCTTGTCACCAAGGTGGTTTCTTCGACCCTTGTGGTAAGCGAATGTTTCAGCAGTTTCCTATCTGCTGCGTGTGGTGAAATGGACCCCTGCGAATAGCTGACCCAACTTTTCAAAAGGTCACCTTCATGAGCCTTTACATATATGTATATAATATATATATATATGTTTGTATATAGACATATATATATATATATGTATATATTTAAGCAATGATATATACATACATACATACACACACACACATACATATATATATATATATATATATATATATATATATATATATATATATATATATATATATATATATATATGACCTTTTAATCATAAAAATATAATTCAAATACAACAATCATTACATCAATCTCGTTCAAAGTAGTCCCTTGGGCTTCCACATACTTCTCCCAACAGTTCTGCCACTGTCAGAAGCAGTGCTGGAACGCTTCTTTTGAGATGGCATTCTATGATGTATTCTCTGGACTGAATTCTAGTCCTTTTCAAGGGAATTTTCAGCTTGGGGAAAAGCCAAGAGTCACACGGAGCCATATCGGCAGCGTAGAGAACCTGATGAAGCACAGGTGTGTTTGTGTTTGACCTGGAAACTCGCTGCCCACGCACACACACACACACACACAGAAACTAAACATTTACACACATTCTAAAGTAAATTAATTTATCGAGTTAAATAAGGCGTGCAAATCCCTTAGAGTTTTATTTTTTCTACGAAAAGGGACCAGATTTCAGTCCAGACAAGATCGCGCAGAATGCAATGGACCAGCTGCGTGCCATCTCAAAAGAGGCGTCCCGGCGCTGCTTCTGACAGTGGCAGAACCCTTTGGAGAAGGGTGTGGCAACTTAAAGGGACTACTTTAAAGGAGATTAGTGCAAGATTGTTGTATCTGAATGCGAATATTTTTTTTATGAATAAAGCCGGATATTTTAACTCACCTCGTGTATACATATATATATATATATATATATATATATATAATATATATATATATATATATATATATATATATATATATATATATATATATATATATATATATATATATTATTAATTTTTCTTACTTTTGAAGGTGCGGCTCTAGAAAACTTACCCCAAGGGTGTTGCTGATCTGACTGTATCACCCACAAGGATAAAACACGATGAGAAGGAACAGGAGCCTAAGGCCTTACTTTAGAGGGATTCTGGAGAGAAATTCTCAGGATAACTAAATTAAATGTATTTACAATATAAAACAGAAGACATAGGAGGAATAAGGCAGGCCACTGGGGGTCCTGCAGCAGCGCATAAAACGAATAATAGATGTTAACTGGGTGCCGGGGATTACACTTTAATGGCACTGCTCATGAGATTGCAATTGGAAATTCTTCGGTGTAACCAACAAGCATACAGTCATGGCAGAAGGGTCCACAGCAGCAAGCGCTCCTTTCTGCAATAGAGAAAGGCATACAATCACTTAATAAATTAACGGTAATAGCGAGGATAAAAGACTAGTGCTGAGGGTGACAGAAATCCTCTTTACATAAAACACTACTGAGTAAACTTGTGACATGAGTTTAACATGACAGGTCAAGTCAATGTAAGAGCTGCACTTGGAAACGGAAACATTTAGGAGAAGAAAAAGCTACACGACGGGACAACCTCAATTCCTTACTGTACCTTAATTCTGAAGAGATGGCTCCTGTAGTTGTACCAATGGAAGGACATGATGGTTGGCACTGGGTTCAAGATACTAGGACTGAGTCATTCAGCCACAGACGGGTGTTGGCTCTGAAGGAATGGGCAGTCAAAGATGTGACTTGCTTGGCGGTGTTCTGGTCCCTCTCTATGGCCTGGGATGGGGAGCTATTTATCAGCTCCTAGAATTGCCGGCTTTTGAGCCCAGAAGGCATCCAGATGCATTTGAGGATTTCAACTTTCTCCTTTGGCGAATACTGGTCGGTTAATCTGTGCCTCAAGTCATACAGGAGGTTAATCAGTGCCTCAGGTCATTCAGGTGGCCAGGCATCTCCTCCGAGTTCAGGTCAGTACCAGGAATAAGAGGTTTATTGCAGTCACGGAGACAGAGCTGAAGAGAGGATTAGAAGCAGCAAGGGGCTAATAGAATGATCGAAGGGGCAATTTTTCCATGAATGGCCATCAGTGTGTCGCCGCAAGGAAACTTAATTAATAGAAGGTTATTAACTTAGCTTGTTGGGAAATTTTACTTTATTTTACTTTATTTTTAGATATATAATATATAGTATTATATATATATATATATATATATATATTTATATATATATATATATATATATATATATATATAAATATATATATATGTACACTAGCTGACCAATCTGGCAGTGCCCAAGAAAACTTTTGAATGACAGTCAATCACTTACCTTAGGAAGGAAGTAACACATGGTGTGATTTTGATTAACATGTTTATTTAAAGCAATGAATTCTAGACAGAAATGTTAATCACAGGAAAGAAAAGCATTTTTAATGATAGTACACATACTTTATGCAACAAAAGAATTCAAATGAGATCAGGAAAATTTTTCTAAGGGTGGCCGCAGTTCCAGTCACGTTACTTAGCCCGACATTGGGCGAGAAAGTGTACAAACCTATGTTCCCAACTCTCCGCGTTTCACACCAGTCCAAAATGCTTTCCCATGGCTGGGTATCTGCTGGGACTCCGCAGTAAATAAAGTAGCCCGGACGGTGTCGGTAAGGATATGGGTTTGAAACCTTCCTTGGGTCAAATGAGGGCTGCATGCAAAGTTTTGTCTAGATCAGTCAAGCAGTTCAGATTTCTATTGAGCACAAGTTTACATACATACAAGATTACATTCAAATACATTTTATATATATATTATATATGTATATGTATATATGTATAAGATATATACAGTATATGTATATATATATATATATATATATATATATATATATATATATATATATATATCGCACATCACTGCAGATGTAAAAAAAAAAAGAGACCGGGTGTAGGTCCGGACCAGTTGCAACTTTTTCTCTGATTTTGTTGCCTGTGGTAATGTATGATAAACAAATCACTTGTTGATTGGATTATGGAGTTTATATATATATATATATATATATATATATATATATATATATATATATATATATATATATATATATGTATATATATAGTATATATAAATATATATACAATATATATATATATATTATATATATATATATATATATATATACCATATATATATATAAATATATATATATATATATATATATATATATATATATATATATATATATATATATATATATATATATAGCCTCCAAGCCATGGATGCAAAGGGCTCTGTGATATCTGGTATCTTGTTTTCTTGTGCTTGAACTTTCACAAATCTCCGCTCATCTCCAGCCTCCCTTCTCGTAGTTCTCATCCAGGTAGGAGAATAATAGTATCATCGGGGCTTCTGTAGCCATCAGTAGAGTTGAAAGACCTAGGCCTATCTATCTATCTATCAATCTATATATATACAGTATATATATATATATATATATATATATATATATATATATATATATATATATATATATATATATATATATATATATATATATATATATATATAAATTCACACTGGAAATAAAGGGAAAGGACAGATCGATTCGGCTATGCAAGCAGATTTATCCACGGTCTTCCCATAAAAATAAAGTTGTTAAGAAGCATAAAGAAAAGAGAAATAAAAAGGAATGCAAAAGCCTGAAAGTGCAAATAGCATAATTAAACATTCCAGTTTCAGCCTTTATGGCATCCTGAGAGACTGTGCACCTCCCGAGTAATTTAAGCTTAATGGCCGCAATCATAGCCTTTTCAGGCCGCCCAAGCACTACTGATTAATACTGGCTCTCTCTCTCACTTCTGCTCTCTCTCCGTCGTTTGGTTATTTCACGCCTTGAGGAACTTAGGTCAGATTCGTAAACCGTGCGGTTTTTCCGACAGAATTAAGGGCGGAAGGAGAAATAATGTCGACTTAATAAAGAAACGAGTTTAGCTTTACAGTGGGCGTTATGGCGACTCGACTAAAAGGTTTTGGTCACGAGTAGAAATAACATCGACTTGAGGAAGGGGTGAGGCTCATAGTTTAATTCTGCAGAAGTCTGTATCGGCTTAGGGAAGGATTTAAGTGAGGAAAAAGAATTTGATGTAGAAGTGAAAATAATGTACTAACGGGGAAAAACTCTTGAATAATATTTCAGTCATTGGATAATTTAACAAAGTATCGATCGGCTTAGGAAGAGTTTTGAGTGGAAAGGATTGAAGTGAAAGGAAAATAATGTTACTAAGGCTTGAATAATATTTCAGTCATTGGATAATTTAACAAAAGTATACAAGCTGATAATTGAAGTGACTTCCACTTGAAAAGGATTGTGAAAATAATGTTACAGAAACTCTTGAATAAATTTCAGTCAGAACAAAAGTATACAAGCTGTATCGGCTTAGGAAGGGATTTTTTGGCAAAATTGGAAGTGACTTCCACTTGAGGAAAGGATTGAAGGAAAGAATTTAGATGAGAAGTGAAAATAATGTTACTAACGGGGAAAAAACTCTTGAATAATATTTCAGTCATTGGATAACAAAATTTAGGCGTCTTGAGAAAGGATTGAAGGAAAGAAAAAATGAAAATTGACTAACGGGGAAAAAACTCTTGAATAATATTTCAGTCATTGTTTTTTCATTTACTGTACTTTTTTAAATGGGGGAAAAACCTTTGAATAATATTTTCATTGGATAATTTCAGGACAAGCTGTTTAACATCTTTAAATTGAAGGAAAGAATTTAGATGAAAGTGAAAATAATGTTACTAACGGGGAAAAAACATTTTTCATTGGATAATTTAACAAAAGTTACAAGCGTATCGGCTTAGGAAGGATTTTTGGATTCACTTGAGGAAAGGATTAAAATTTAGATGAAAATAATTCTCTTGAATAATATTTCAGTCATTGGACCTCATGTGAAAATATTTACTAACGGGGAAAACTCTTGAATAATATTTCAGTGATTTTATTCATGACATCTCTTGTTTAACGGGAAAAAACCTTGAATAAATGTCCATGCTGTATCCTTAGAAGGATTTTTTTGGCAAATTGGAAGTGACTTCCACTTGAGGAAAGGATTGAAGGAAAGAATTTAGATGAGAAGTGAAAATAATGTTACTAACGGGGAAAAAACTCTTGAATAATATTTCAGTCATTGGATAATTTAACAAAAGTATACAAGCTGTATCGGCTTAGGAAGGGATTTTTTGGCAAAATTGGAAGTGACTTCCACTTGAGGAAAGGATTGAAGGAAAGAATTTAGATGAGAAGTGCCTGAAAAACAAGTAGATTAACTGGGGCTTGTTGAAAAACTCTTGAATAATATTTCAGCCTGACCTAGGAAGGTTTTTTGAAGTGACTTCCACTTGAGGAAAGGATTGAAGGAAAGAATTTAGATGAGAAGTGAAAATAATGTTACTAACGGGGAAAACTCTGAATAATATTTCAGTCATTGGATAATTTGAACTTAGGAAGGATTTTTGGCAATTTGGAATAACTTGAGGAAAGGATTGAAGGAAGGTTTCAACTGGGAAAAAACCTGAATAATAAAGATAATTTAGGCGTCTGAGGAAAAAATATTGACCTAAGTTTTTCATTTACTGTACTTTTCAAAATATTCTCAGGAGTTTAACATCTTAGATTTCTAAAACTTGAAGACCTCATGACCATCGATTTATTGACATCTCTTGACCTTTAAATGTCCATGCCCTGGGCAGTCACCTGCTAAACAAGTTTATTAACTGGGGCTTGTTGCCAGGACCTTCATGACCTGACCCAAAGGCAAACAGGTTTAAGTCAGCTTGAACTGGAAATAACCGCGTTGCGGAGGTCATTCAAGACTGTGTAACTGTGGCCCCAAAATTGTCTGTCCATTAAAGCATTATTGGAACATCACTGAAGACCATGACACATACATAAGTCAGTTGGCACCATGATCATGGAGTCATATCTGGGAATGTAGGACGATAACTTAAACCTGCAACTGACTGGTCAAAAAAAAAAAAAAAATCTCGTTAACTCTATCCGTAGGAAATGTGAAAGTATAATATTGACCTCCATAAAGATAAACATTCCATGTTCAAATATTTTATAGAGTTTAGACAAGATTTCTGGTTTCATTTTGTTTTTTCAGGTTAATGAGTAATGGATATCTCGGCAGAAATATCAAGAAACAATTTCCAAAAGTTTCATTTTGATTAGATATACGAGTACGTGTGCGCATATGGAAATATAGTACATGCGAACGTCAGTATTCACAAATATCGTATTCACGTCCTTTCTGCGTAAAGAAAAGGATAGCAAGAGAGGAAATATATATATATATATATATATATATATATATATATATATATATATATATATATATATAGTATGTACACAGAACTATAACAAGCATATGCTCATTATATTGAGGTATACATATTAGCTTTTGTAGTTTGTCCCACATAAGCATTACTTTCAAACCTTAGACTATGCTGTGGGCAAAGCATGATGGATTTTATACATTTGGTTCGAGTTTCTTATCACTTGTATGCGTTTTCAAGTACAAATGATTAATTCACGAATTAATAATCATTTTATCTTGTCATGCACCCTTCCGCTTCTATGTTGTGTTGTGTATGAATGACTGCATTTGGAGAGGATCATCAGTTGAGTAACAGATTTTCTATATCCGCAATAATAATAATAATAATAATAATAATTTCGCATTACGCTTCTGACATCTTTATGTAAAGTTCAGGAAGTTTCGGAGCAAGAACCTCAGTTATATATGAAGTTACGTCTGTTTGATCAGCACCATTGTCGTTTTTCAGGCATCAGGCTACGCCACTTGTGCCATTTTTGGCGGTGGCGCATCTGTCACACTCGAATGTATTATGGCCTTTTGTCATTGCTTGTATACCTTTCGGGACGTTCTTCTTTTAACTTGCCACGGCATGAATGTCTTTATTTAGGTAATGAAAGTACTTTTTGTTTCTGAAGACATGTATGTCTCTTGAATTCATGACTACTGTACAGCCTCCACTTCATTTCTTTCCTTTCCGCTTAGTCCTATTTAAATTCGGACACATTTCACAGATTTATGATGCTCAGTTCTGTGTGCATTTAATGGCTTGATGAGCTAATGGCTTTCCCCCCCAAAAAATGTTTCTTATGACAGTTTTAATCTTCAGTCAAATCTCAAGAAAAATCCGTAAATACAAATGTCACAGTGATGATATAGCAATCGTTAATCAAACAAACATCTGACCCTTCTGGGCCCGAACTGACGGCCATCAAGAGTTCTCGAAAAGTAAAGAACTTAATTCCACTTAATATAGTTAGGGTTGTCAGAAGAATGATACTTCTTTTAAACCATTCCGTACGGTGATACATTTTTCGAATGATTGACTTGATAGTTCAAAGAACCTGAATTAACGCCAGCACGGGGACATGTTCCTCATGTTCCATAAACGATCTGATGAATCCTGGCTGGAAGGTTATCTCCCTCGGCCAAAGGTCCTCGACGCAGCGTTCCGGACTTTGAATGCACTTCGCTTGTACTTCAGTTCTTAACGGTGACACTCATTCATTCATTCACGTTTGGCCATCTTGGTTGGTTGGTTTTGGTACAGAGGCCCAACCCGGGCCTCCTCTCCATGCTACACCTTACCGAAATTACATTTCACAAGGACCATCTTGTTACAAAGCCTGCTCAAGCTGAACCAACCACCCTGTTGGTCGACCCATACAGACAGGAGACAATGAACGTATAGGTGTCTAAAATCAATGAGCATTTGTCTCCGTTCATTACTTAGAGTTATTGTATCTGATCTTGTCTTAGCGATTTATTTATCCTTAGTGATTTACAAATGTTGTATGTCAGTTGACCACTGAGTTTTAAGTACATGCAGTGGATGTAAAATAGTCAAGTGCACATCACGTAGCAGTGTGTAATCATCAACTCTTTATCACGGTTGATACTCTGCACTAGAGATAAAGTTCATTGAATTAAATAGATGCTATAAAAGTAAGTAATCTAAATTTAGATAATCAGTAGTGAGAGGGAGTGGCCAAGATAAATTTCTGTCCTTATGTATCATATATTCAGTGAGTTGTAATCTTAATATTTTATCTAGTGGTTAGGTTAAGGGGGCGCCTGAGTAAGTTGCATGTTTGTACTAACCTTGCTGTGGACGTTCACGATAATTGTTATAAGAACATATAGTTCTGAGATAGAGTTCATTTTGCTGTTATGTAAAAGAATTGCATTTTAATGACGAATTATTGTTAATCTTTCTCCGGGAGGTGTATCCGCAATGATTAAGTGCTCCTAAAGTCTTTCATACGAGAAGTTCTATTTTTTCTTAGTGTTGGTTCTTTGAGAGGTGTATATGTAATGATGAAGCGTGGCTCAAGTCTGTATTACGAGACGTTTCATTTTGCAATAATGCTTTACTCTCACTGGAGATAGGTCTGTGATCGCTCAGTATTTTTAAAATTGTTTTATCTGAGACATTTTTCCTGTAGTATTAGTGTTCAAAGCTACAGGTGTTGTACCTGTAATCATACAGTGATTTAAAATCCTCATTATCTGTTGCGTAGTAGTTATACCGTAGAAGCACCGTCTTCTTTCTTTAATGAGTGATAGTGGAGATCACTTAATTTCAATTAGTCCTCCAAGTCACTGCCCATTTTCATTGTGATTTATTTCTGTATTGCAGAATGGGTCAATTTTTTTGACGTGTGTATCTTTACTTGTCTGTATTTGTGCTTTTATTTCATATGCCTCATTTCATGGTATAAGTGATAAGTATCTTCTCTCCAAGTGTGTGAAATAGTACCGGAGTCTGAAGAGATATAAAACTCCATCCTTCAGAGTTCTCTTTCGAAAAAGATAAAATGAGGAAATAGAAAATAAATAGATGTATTGTGCCCTAGTTGCATAGTGGAGCCCATGGCACGCGAAATATTGTTATTCTCCATAAGTGATATATAGTGTTGACACAAGAGTCGATGGGAAGGTGCAGTCCTGTTGCTCCGCTGGATGAGCTCGACCTGTGGCAGCTATAGCGCCAGTCTAGCTTACTAACCACAGGTTAATTTACTCCTTTACGTAAACTCCACTGTTAAGTAACAATATATATATATATATATATATATATATATATATATTATATGTATAGTATAGGTGTATATGTATATGTATATGTGCAGTATATGTATGTGCATATGTATATGTATATTTGTGTGCGCGTGTGTGAGTTGTTTTAGGAAATGCAAGAAGTTTTCATCGGTGCCCAAGTAACCAAATTATTGTTCGTAGTGAAAGTGTCATTCACCACTGATAAACTCTCTATACCAAGACACCGACGATGAACGTGGCAAATGATAAGCCAAGAAAATGAAAATATAATCCTCTTATCAGATTTCTCCTTGTTGTTAAGACTTTTAGTATTTCCGGACCAACCGACATGAATCCATATTTGTGCTGAATCAGTTGCTTGGAAGCAAATAAGAAAATACATCTTTGTCAAATAATAAGGCTTGTGGGTCCATATATTGTATAGTCCCCATATCAACGAAATAGAGAGAGATGGAACAATTCCATTCACCTGTTTATCAGACTGCGCAATGGTTCAGAAAATTGTTATCACACCTTAACCAGTACATATGCACAAGACACCTGTAAGCACTAATAAATTCTCTCTCTCTCTCTCTCTCTCTCTCTCTCTCTCTCTCTCTCTCACACACACACACACACACACACACACACACACACACACACACATGCTCACGTGTACAATTCCTTTTAGTTAAGTGCACATTTATTCACTTCTTTCTGTAAAGTTAATTCATCTGTCATGATTGTCGTGCATGGACAGATAAATCCTTCACAGTTTGGACTGTCAAACTTCACTCACTTCATTATCAAACTTCACTATCTTCATTATGACTGCCACACTTCACTCACTTCCTCACCTCACTATCTTCATTATGACTGCCACAATTCACTCTCTTCATTATCTAACTTTACTATCTTCATCATGATTGCGACACTTCACTCAAAGTCTCCCCTCACTCTCTTCAGTAACTAACTTCACTAATCATCATGACTTCCACACTTCATTATCTTACCTCACTGTTTTCATTATGATTGTCACACTTCACTCCCTTCATTATCTTCATTATGCACACTTCACTCACTTCATTATCTCACTACCCTCATAATGACTATCTCACCTCACTCGTTTCACTGTCTCACCTCACCGTCTTCATTATGACAGCCACACCTCACTCACTTCATTAGCTGACTTTGTTGCCTTCATTACCACACTCCACGTCACACTCGACTTGCTTTCATGCTCGTCATGATTATAAGCTTAAACACACATTAAATATTCATCGTAGAATATTTTTTCCATCGGAATGATTATTAGTCCACTCTAACGCATCATCTTCCCACCCATTTAAAATCAGAACATTTATCTTTTCGTTGGAATTTTTTTTTTAAATCATCATTAACGTATTACTCTTTCCAAATGAATTTCGTTTTTCATTACTGCGAAAATCAACTCCGTCACATTCATCATCAGTAGCAACTTCACATATGTACCATAAACAAAAACTTGTGATTAATCGTATCATGAATAGGGTTGACTGTTGCAACTCTGCCTGTCATCACCTTGCTATGAAATACCGCTTAAACAGCTGCCAAAGTTACTAAATAGAACGCCAAGATTAACGAAGGTTGTTGCACCTCGGGACAGGATTACCAGCGTATTGTTTGCGTTGCATTGTCTCCCTGTCAAAGCTAGAAGGATGTTCAAAATATGCGTAATGACTCGTCAAGCTATTATGACTGCATGTCCAAAATGTTTGAAAGACTTGCTGCGTATAATACAGCCAGCGGATGGAGTCAACACAAGATCCACTACAAAATGGTTTCAAGTTATTTGAGCCAAGATGCACTTCGAAAGTTGTCGTAAGATACTTTAAATTTGTAGTCCCAAGACTGGACAATAAGCTCCCACTTGATGTTGGGAGAACTCAAAATATCAAGTCCCTCAAGAAAAAGTGAAGACTCTCCTACTTTCTGAGTTTTATGATCAGTGTGAACCGTATTAATCTCAGAGCGTCTCTTCCCTATTATACTGTATGACAAATGAATTTGTGGGAATGACGGAGGACCTTCCGTGGAGTGGGACCGGAAAAAAGAAGCTAACAGTAAGCTGTTAATTTCTTCATTTTGGCTATAATTTTCCCGATTTTGACATCATAACCATAGGTAAAATCATCGCCTCAATTATTCAGTTTTGAAGTTCCTAACACTGGCATTATGACGTCACGGACATCTGTGGAATACACTTTCTGAAACACCTGCGAAAGAGACGAAACTAGCCTATGTGGCAAAAATGATCACGTTTTCTGTCAGCGTGGAATAAAAGCATTCATTTTAAACATGATGATTGTCTGACACTAACACTCATTCCATTTAGGTTTCCGTGGCGAAAACAACATATTCTTTGTTCCTGTTCGAAACCCTTCTTCAGTATCTTGTCTGTGTTCCCTATAAATTGTTTACGTGGCCGAACTCTAAAAGAAGTCAGGAAACTAACTTTAAAGACTCGCTCTCACGACTTAACTGATAAACCAACGCAAATAAGCGAAGCCACCCAGTCTCAGACTCTCCGTTCGCGAGTAACCAATCGTTCCACGGAACTCGTCTCTTTGACATACCTGGACGAGAAGTCCACTAAGTTGCACAGTAACGTAAAAATAATAACGGTTCAGACATTGATCAACAGTGATCCATGCAACTATTCGTATCCATCAGAAAAGCAGAGAAAAACTGAATTATAACTTGACTTGGGGATTCAACATGCTATGAGCGATAATGGATAGTGAACGATTCCATTGTGTTTATTGACAAGAAACAATCAATTATATATACGTCAGATTTTTTAAAACTTTATAATAATAAGTTTAGTGTAGGTTAAATTTAGTGAGAAAGTGCATCAGTGGGAACTAAATGTGAAAAGTAAAAGCACAAGAGTGTTGATCATGAATTTATCAAATAAGTGAAATAACAATGAAAATTTTACAGGCATGGAACCTTGTACAAATATATATATATATATATATATATATATATATATATATATATATATATATATATATATATATATATATATATATATATATATACAAAATATATATATATATATATATATATATATATATACACAATATATATATATATATATATATATATATATATATATATATATATATATACAATATATATATATATATATATATATATATATATGATATAAATATATATATATATTTTACCAGATACTTTGCAGATGCATACTTACAACAATGCCCTCTTAACTTCTCGAATTCTTCGCTTTTTTGGATATGCTTGTCACTTTAATGTCAAAAGATCCAAAGCAAGAAATTGAAGTGACTGTGATCCCCAGTCGCAGGAAACGAACCTGTGTCTACATAATCACAAGGAGGTCACGTTGTCGACCTGACCACGAGAAGGATAAAAGTCTATCGTTTTCAGATACATTTATTAGAGCTGGAACAGACCCATCCTCACCATCGTAGCCAAGTGGGCAATCGTTTTTATTGGTTTTTAGGCTGAAATATATATGTAGAATCTACTGGTTACTTTTACCCTTCTCGTGGTCAGGTCGACAATGTGACCTCCTTGTGTTTATGGTGACGCGGGTTCGTTTCCCGCGACTGGGGATCACAGTCACTTCAATTTCTTGCGTTTGGATCTTACAGCTTTGTAGTGACAAGCATATCCAAAAAAGCGGGGGAGAATTCGAGAAGTTAAGAGGGCATTGTGGCTATTACAAGTACATATGTATCTGGTAAAAGTGACCAGTAGATTCTACATATATATTTCAGCCTAAAAAGCAATAAAAACAATTGCCCACTTGGCTAGGATGGTGAGGATGGGTCTATTCCAGCTCTAATAAATATATCTGAAAACGACAGTTATATGTATGTACGAGAGGTAATAGTCTTTTATCCTTCTCGTGGTCAGGTCGACAACGTGACCGCCTTGTGATTATGGTGACGGGTTCGTTTCCCGCGACTGGGGATCACAGTCACTTCAATTTCTTGCATTTGGATCTTACGGCTTTGTAGTGACAAGCATATCCAAAAAGCGCCAAGAATTCGAGAAGTTAAGAGGGCATTGTGGCTATTATGTATTATTATATATATATATATATATATATATATATATATATATATATATATATATATATATATATATATATATATATATACACACACATATACATGTACAAGTATATATACATATATATATATATATATATATATATATATATATATATATATACATATATATATAATATATATTAATATATATATATACATAGAAGAAGAGAGAAGAGAGAGAGAGAGAGAGAGAGAGAGAGAGTGAGAGAGTATACATACGTACAATATGGAACAACCTAACGTTGTGCGACCCTAAATTGAGATGACAAAATCTGCTGTCTAACAGATTAAGTTACAAACGCCCAGAACCTTATTAACAATAATGCAGCGTGCCGGCTTGGAAAGTATAATCGAGGAAAAGAGACCACCTATTTTGTAACATAGTGAGAGAACCTAATTTCTAGAGGACGGCATGGCTACCCTTTAGAGAGATTATAGCTTACTGGGTATAGCAAGCTATTATCTTATAACATCGTCATGGCATGACTATTATCCTCATATGACATCATCATGACATGACTATTACGATGTCATGAGGTGGTTTCGTAAAGAACTGGGAAGTTAGACAAAAATAACTTGTCTTGTAACTCTTCCTATGATAGATATATAAATTTTAAAAAGTTGTATACCTGTAGATCCAAAATAGAAGGGTTTTATTTGCTGCAGGTATTAGACTAGATCAAAAAGTTTATAGATTTATCAGGCACAAACCGTTGCCATAGGTGGGGAAAGATAGACAAAAGTAACCTGCTTTTTTAACCCTTAAAGTGAGGTTTTCCTTTGTTTTACAGGACTGCATGAGCCGGCGTATAAAATACAATAGTTTTGTGCGTAAATTACACGCCATTAGATGATTTTATGACTCCACCATCCTGTGATTATGGCGTCACAAAGACATATCGGTAAAGTTTGAAATAAACGCGCTTTTGAGCGTGATTTTCTCTACGGAGAAATATTTCTTCTTGTTGTTGTTGTTGTTGTTGTTGTTCTTCTTCTTCTTCTTCTTCTTCTTCTTCTTCTTCTTCTTCTTCTTCTTCTCAGCTTAAACGAAAATCCTTCTTCTCAGCTTAAACGAAAATCCGAAAACCATTGCGTACGTAGATAATTAGAATAACCATTTCATTATTTTTATTACGTTCTCAAAAAGTGCTAAAGACGAAAACTAATAAACTGATAAATCAGGGGAGAGCAGTCCCTTTGTTATGCTCACAGGATATAAAGTGAAGGAGCAGAGAGCAAAAGAGACCGACAAGTGAAAGAAATGGAAGTGCACCAGGTTCTGTGAGAAAACTGTCTTACCATTCTCTGTCATTATGCTTAGTCTAACAGACTTCTTTGTCTTCACCGTCGTTTCTACTTTAAAACAGATACTAAATAAAGCTGGAGATGGAGAGTGAAACAAGGGAAGTAAGTTTCGCTCTGCTTTGCCAGCAATTCGCAATGAATAAGTATGCTCGAATTATGTACAGTAGATACTCGTTCAACCACCCTCCATGTTAACGATAAACGAACGAGGACCTGTTCTGTTAGGGTTTCATACTTTTACTTCATGAATGATATGAGTAACCAAACTTCATTTAAGAGAGTTCAAGAAAGTCGCAAGTTCAAGTAGGTCCCATATCATGCAGTCATTTTACGAGACGAAACCACTTCAAGATTTTCCAGTAGAAAAGAGTTGTTAATTAATCTCACAAAAGTCAAAAGTTGCTTCGTCTAACACATTCCACACCTTTGAATTCTCAACTCTCGTATATTTGCTCTTCTTTTGAGGACTGTGCACTTTGGGAAATGTCATGTAGAGAGACATATATCGCTTGGGATTGTGGAGTAGGTGTCTAGCTCCCTCCTCCTCCACATTTGACTCCCAACCAAGTACCGGTACATCAAGAGAAACGTCATAAAGCAACTGTAAAAATTTATATAAAAAAAACACACACACACAACGAAGCTTCCATGTTGTTTATGCCTTGTTTACAGGTCATAAAGAACACAATCTAGATCGTGAGCGTAAGGCATTCTTCATCTACACTTATTCAAGATATATTAAAGCACAGGCCGATTGTCCTTGCCGCTATATTTGAATGCGTCTCAACTAGAGAATTGCCAGCAAGGCAAAAGGGAGGTATAGATTGCCTGATTCGTTTTGAATGATAATAATAATAAATTTGAAAATGTAAGAGGTCCATATCTCCTCATATTCCAAACAATTTTATGTATATATATATATATATATATATATATATATATATATATATATATATATATAATATATATATATATATATATATATATATATATACAGTATATAAATGTATGTATAATATATATATGTATGTATATATATATATATATATATATATATATATATATATATATATAAGTACATATATGTGTACATATATAACATATGTGTGTGTGTGCATTTGTATATATGTACCACTGCTGATACATGTGGCGTCTGTTACTTCAAGAAAATATTTTTCTAATTTTTTACATCTCTTCTTATCATATTGTGTTATACTATTTCAGTTACTGTCAGTTACTGTCATTAACTGACAGAGAGAGAGAGAGAGAGAGAGAGAGAGAGAGAGAGAGAGAGAGAGAGAGAGAGAGAGAGAGAGAGAACAGACACGTAATACAAAGGCGGGGAGAAGGGGATCGAGGACTTTTGTTTTACAAGGAATAAATGCAGAGAGGAAGACTGATAAGCAGGCGGATTTCAGAATAAAAGATGCCAAAGGAGAAGTGCTGCCTGGAGAGAGTGCAGTCCTGTGTATGAAGATAAAGATGAGATAATTATAGGGCCAAAATTTGACTTTGCATACCAGGAAAGTGTTTGGTAGAATTCTGAAAGAGAGAGTAAGATATAACAAAAGGATTGATAAGGGAAGACAAAGGTGGCCATGTTTAATCATGTGTTTGTTATGAAACAGTTGCATGAGAAATTTATAGGTAAAGGGATGAAGGTATAAGTTAAGTATATCTTAATTCAACCAGGCCACTGAGCTGATTAACAGCTCTCCTAGGGCTGGCCCGAAGGACTAGATTTATTTGCGTGGCTAAGAACCATTGGTTACCTAGCAACGGGACCTACAGTTTATCGTGAACCGGAACCATTATGGCGAGAAATGAATTTCTGTCATCAGAAATAAATTCCTCTTATTCTTCATTGGCCGGTCGGAGATTCGAACTCGCGGCCAGCAGAGTGCTAGCTGAGAACGGAACCCACTCGTCCAACGGGCCTAGAGAAAGCTTAATGAAGAGACAGTTTGAATAGTCTTGAGTATGTTGATTACAGAAGATAAATGGCTGAGGAAAATAAAGTTTCTTTTAATGGGAGTGGAGCGTATTAGAATTTGTAGGCAAGGAAGTGACTGGTTTGGTGTATTATTATGGATAGAGGGATAAAAGAAGTACGTGAAAGGATGGTAAATGTAGATGCAAAACTGTGAAATAAGATAGGTCGTGAATGGAGTGTGAAATGGCTGCTGTTTCCTGATGACATGGTGTTAGCTTGGTAAAATAAAGAGAACCTGTAGAGACTAACGGAAGAGCTTGGTGTGTTTCCAAGTGGAGGAAGATGAGAGTGAAATGTGAGCAAATTTAAGGTCATGTGGGTAATTGTATAACAGGAAGATGGAACATGAATGTCAATATGGATTATGGAAGACTGCAAGCAGAAGGTTCATTTGAGCTTTTTGGGTGGTGGTAGGATGAGAGAGGAGGTGAGTCATAGAATAGGTGAAACAAGGAAGGTAGTAGGGTGTGTGCAAACGACTGAGAAGCAGCTTAGAATGTCTGTAGAAGTCAAGATTGAAATGTATGAAGGGATTATTGAGCAGTTTTCTTTATGAAAGGGAAAACGTGAATGATGTCTGCAGATGAAAGAAAAAAGATGGCTGTAGAGATAAGTGTTGCGTGCAGTATTCGTATGGCATAAGAACGGAAAAGGGAAGGAATTTGGAGATGAGAAGTGGTACAAAGATTAGCATACGTGAAATGATTTATTATCAAAGTCTTTTGAGAGAGTTCTGTCATGTGGAGAGGTTAATGAAAACAGAAGGGGAAGAGGAGAAGACGACCTAGAAAGGGATGGATAGAAAATGTGAAAAATGTATTGGAGAGGAGAGGCCTAAGCATCTATGAGTAGAGAATGTGTAGGTGCAGGATGGCGGTAACTGTTGCAGTGAGTGAAAAGGCTAGATATGCTGTTGGTGATCCTTCTGCATAGGTTTACAATGCAGCTAATGTTGTTGAAGTTCACTGCTTATTGGTCCTCCTAAGGTTTCACTATGTTGCGCCTTCCGGTACAGCTAAATTTTCTTTCCATGTGTTCTTTGCTAGAAGACTGAGAGTACAGCGAATTTTGTATACCTAAGTTTAACACAGATTGACACTTCTATAAAATACTCTGCCGCTTTCTAAGTCATTGTCTATTTATACTTTTTATTTTGCTTTGTTTTTTTTCAGTTCATTAATATCTCCCTCTGTAGCTCATTAAACCTCTCTAGACCCATTTTTTATTTATTTTCTTCCTTGTTGTAGAAGACTTGTGGACGCTATGAAAAATAATCATCTTTTATCAATATTCCATTTCCTATAAAGGAGACCGTTAAAGACATAATTGGAGCCACTAATGCATGCATGTTTAATTGACTGCTAAATCAAGAGTTTGCTTTCTGTAAAAACCTGAGACTCTCTCTCTCTCTCTCTCTCCATATATGTATATTCTGATCGATTTTTTTTTACCACACCATCTCATCTCCAAACATTCATTTCTACAGTACTTTACTCCAGTCGGTGTGCAGATTTTTCTCAATGGCTTCATTTTTTTTTCATTCATATTTAATAATGCCACACTTCATAACATCCCAACGTATCTTGCCTTACCTACAGTATTCAAAGGATCTTCTTGATAGCATCATCTGTAACATTCACTTCCACATAATCTATGTGTTAGCTAATTTCATTCACTATCATCTGTCCTAACATTCGTTGTTTCTTCTATCTTGTTACCATTTATTTCCTTAATCTTACTCTGATTATCGTTTGCACCGATATTCTTATTTTTACAGATTTTTACTTGATTGTCTAAAGCAAAAACTCTATTCCTTACGATCCGCCCTAAACATGTCAAACATCTCTATTTTTTTTTAATCCTAGGTTTTTTTTTCTGTCATACTCGTTTTAGTAACATAACTAAAATCCCACCTCCCAGACTGGAGATTATTATTATTATTATTATTATTATTATTATTATTATTATTGGCCCTTCGGATGGAAAACAGAAATCTGAACTTCTGGAAACACACAGCAACAGAATATATATTTGTTTTATATCATGCAGTATTTTCCTTATTATGACTAAAATGAAACTTTCAATGTCACCAAAGCGCCGAAAGTAAATTATTCTTTATATTCGCTCCCTACTTGGTTTGATGTTTGCTTTTGATTAAGCTGGCCTAAGTCCAACACGGGTGGCTAGTGATATTGTATAAGACGTTAAAGGATATAACAGGCCTGGTGTAGGACTGTGTTCTCGGTCAACAACCAAGATGCTCCCCACTAACCTGACTGTACCAGTCTATTCAGGATGTAAACAAACATCTGTGATCCGACACGTCAAATGTAGGGTTGGCACCAACTTTTATTAAGAGAATTTTTCATAGCAAATTTGAAGTCGTAGTAATTTTATTTACACAGTTTTACTATTATTGCTTTGTACGACGTGCCAGAATAATATTTAAGTTTGAAAGTGCCAGTTATATCTGGTTGTTGGATATTTCTCATTTTTGGCTGTCCTGAGGTGTTTATTAGTTTAAAAAGTGTGTGGCACCAGGTTTAGCTGTAATGTACAAATTTTCTTGGTTGAAATTTTGAGATTTTCCGTGTTGTTCCTTTTTGACGAAGTTTGTTTGATTATGATAATGTCTGCGTTTTTAAATTGGTATTCATGACGTTACATTATCTCCTCGTCGATGCCTGCGAACTTCTGCCGTGCAAAGTCAACTTACACCATGGCTGAGACAAAGATCACGAAAAGAGCGTTGTTAACTGGAATTACAGGACAGGTCAGTATTCCAACCCTTTATTGAATAGGCTCAGGCTATATTGTATTTAGCGGTACTGCCCGGCATCAGGTTTATCTTTCGATACGTTTCTTGTAATTCATTCTCTTGGGTATGCCACGTAGCTATGCACCAACTTTATCGAGCCTAGTAATCAGTCGTGAATGCACATAACTACTGGGTTATGCGAGAACTGAGTAGTCTAATTTTCCTACAGAGTGGCAGGGGTAGAATGCTGAGTGAGGGGTCACGACTTATTTTTGACGGGGTCGTCAACACACCATGGCCAAAGATCCAGTTTAGGGCACGACGTCCTAGGTTAGGTTATTGTATTCAAGTAGCCCGGCATCTGGTTTATCTTTCGATACGTTTCCTGAAAGGCTGGTAAAATTTGCACACAAGTTGCCAATAACTAAGGCCCAGGTAGTCCATTTTTGCATTGAAAACCATTTAGGTATTTTTCATGCAAACGTCTAGGTTAGTTAAACAAGTCTTGTTAGATCATAGTGACTACAAAAAAGAACCTAAAAATACCAACCTAACGTAACCTACGGATGTTTACTGGCTACATTTTTACCTATTAGCTATGGAGGTGGTGGTGGGGCTGGTATTGTTTTACCATATAAGCCATAATTTAAATTTTTTATTTATTGTTTGCACATAGTGTTTATGGAGTTCAAAATAATGAGAATAAAGAGCTCTTTTCAAAAATGTAGGTTACACTTTCATATCGTGTATTGGCAACTTATAAAATAATACTGAAAGGCTTACTACAGTAATGCCTAACTAGGCCATCAGTAGCCCTGACCAGCCACAAGAGAGAATGTAGGCTATACCCTACATTCTCTCTTGTGGCTGTTCAACCAACCTTTTGGTTAATAGCCTAAGGCTCTTAGCGCAATGTGTTATTCATGCAGTGAAACGCAAGCTTTGCCATTAAAGTATTAATTGGAGCCCTTGCAAACTGAGTTTTTTTTTTTTTGCAGAAAGTATGTTTTCTGCTAAACATTGCCAAAAAAAAATGTAATACATCCTAACCTGACCTTACACAGGGTACTGTGCTCTGACCAGCCTTGGCTGTGTTTCACTCCCCACTCCCATTCTAGAAAGCTTTTTGGTATTTTTGGGCATTTCTAAGGTAGTTTATACCTACAATATGCAGTCAGCCCTCCTATTAAGTATCTGTTTATTAGTCAGAGTAATCATTCATATGTTCTTCAATCAATTAAATGATTTTTTATCCTGTCTTGTACTTTTCTAAACAAAAAAGTAATAATTTTATATATTTTAGTGTGCATAACCATAAATAAACATGGGCTATTCATAATTTTGTATGTCTTGCATTGAGTAACAGGACTGCATAACTGTGTACTCCCCATTCCCTACCACCCACAGGGAAGTAGAATGTATCTCTTGAGTAACTGTATCTCGGAGTCTGTTCATAAAGTTTTTGTGCAGATCATGTTGTAATGTTGGATGACTGCAGATACATGACTCCCACAGTGGAAAACTGTATGTGACTTCACAACTGTCTTATTGGTATTACCATAAAAAATAATAAAAAAAAATTTAAAAAACTACTGAAGTTGAGTAAGTCCCCGCCTTGCCCAATGACCAGTCACCTTTTCCTTGGAAAGAAACTATTATTTGAGTGTTCACTATTTTACTCAAATTAAAATAATTTTTTGATTTTCAGTCTCAGTTATTACAAGGCATACCACTGTGTGGACAGTTCTATAAATGAGTGTATTGAGTAATATATTTGATATTGTAAATGACGGTATATTCAATTGATGATATGCATTATGTGATAAGAATACAATAATGATCTAGGCTATCTGACCGATATGTGCCCAAAATATTGAGCTCTAAATATATAACCCATTACAAATACTATATATATCTACTAACTCACGATCTGGAGAATCACAGAAAGTATCACTTCCAGGTCTACCTGGGGGTTGGGTGAATAAATTGCACATCCTTACTTACCCAATGGCTAGATGGATAATATGCAACATAAGGCTTATTTGTCTAACAGTTGGGTGAATAACACTCCAGGTTTATTCAGCAAGGGAAAAACACACCACTTGTATTTACCAAGTTGTTTAGGGGGTTATTATACCCTATCTGCATCAGTCTGTTTCACTGCAAACATTGGGAAGTAACACACTATAAGCCTTATACCCACAACAGTTGGAAGAATAACACATCATAAACCTTTTTTGTTTTTATGGAAATACAAACTGTCCCCTTTATCAAAGGGGACAGTATTTCTCAGCATGAGCTATACTCTTGCCACGATGAAGAGACCTCTCTGGCGAGGCTTTTAAAGATCTGTCCTGTTGCCAATTTTACGAAAACAACAACTGACACGTGTGTGACAGACCTTTAAATGTCTTCGAGACAAACCCTGAGGCTATACTTATAAGATTTTAGAGGCTTTTCATTTCCAGGTACTTTAATCTCCTTTCTACTCTGCCCTGCTCTCTCTCTCTCTCTCTCTCTCTCTCTTCTAAATCTTACAGCTTTTTTTTTTTTTTTACATATGATCACCTTATCTATTTTGTCAGTACTTGTAGATAGATGTACATTTATCATTATTACACAATTAGATACTTAAAAGTATTTAATTAATGCTGTATGTTTTCTTTCTTCCAAGATGAGGTTGGATACTTTTCCTGTTGCATAGAATGGTATGATGCGGTGTCCATCACAATTGCACAGTTGGGAGGGATGTTTGGTAGCAACTGATTTATAAACCATTTTTCAAAAACATCAGCATTCATCTGTTTATAGTCCCCATCATTCCTAGCTTGAAAAACAAGTTCTGCATTGTTGACAAAACCATCTTCTGTTCTGCATGTAGAATTATCAATTGGCTTCCTTTACTGGTGGGAGGTTTTACCCCCGTAGCCTGCTGGGATGATAAGCCTGTCCAACACTTTTGAACAGTGTAATTTTGATTGAATCAAGGTTCGTCGAGATACACGAATTTCTGCCATGACTCCTTGCGAATATACCGTGATGACCGTGACCACCGAAAGTGCTCCCTAGAGAGAATCTAAGTGGCTTATCCGTGGATTTAAACTCATGTGGATCTGTGTGTGAAGTACTGGCAACACCACCAAAATGAGATGTCATATTGATAGAAAATCTTATTCCGTTTCTTGTTATTGCATAAAAAAAATTATCATTCGTGAACCTATGTAATAGACTTGGAATTCTGCGTAACGAAAAATATTTTTTTTTTATATCTGTAATGGGAGAAATGGTTTTATCTCTCTGTTGTTGTTATACATTTGGCAGATATGCCATACCTGCAAAGACCCAAACAGCCCCGCCGGAGAGCTCTCTACATTTTAGAAAGAGTATAGAAACAGTATCTGAAACATGATAACTAGGTGCTTAATTGGAGGTAACCAGTTGAGTGGAGAAAAATCCCAACTCACCTGGTGATTTTGTAACCAGTTGTGCTGTATTGAAGTGGGAGGTTTGGCAAGAGAGTTTGCTGGATGATCTTCTCAGTGGGGGTAAGGTTTGGCAAAACTGCAGAAAGGCCAAAAGTTGTATGCCAGTCTCTGAAGAGGATTAATCCATCTTTGATAACACCACATCTTTTCGGCTCCTTCTTCTTGGGCTACCTCTTCTCAGTCTCCTGTGGCTCACTGATAGGGGTCACAAGAATGAGGGTTGGGTACCAGCCTGCCCTCTCCACCAGTGCAGACCCAGGTGGTCTTGCCTACCTCATCGCAGTTGACACTGTAGCATATTTCCATGGTTTGCCACTGCCTACCTCTATGGTGTTGACAGCTTCACAGGAATAAACCATCTTTTGCTGTTGTTCCCCCTGCTCTTTCTGCCCAGGAACTCAGCACTGATGAACCCTCGGTAGTGGAGACGCTACTGCAGCAATATTGAGCACAGGCTGTACCCTTCGAGCCTTAACTGCTACTTGCCTTGACATTTCTTCTGTTGTAGCCAAGGAGAGTAAGACATGATGACTGAGTAAAGTGAACATGAGCAAGTGCATATCTTCTTCCCCCTATTCCTTCTTTTCTTCCCCACAGGAAGTTCTGTCAGACATTGTATGAGTGCCTCCTTCAATAGTTGGTGGCATCATTCCCTCACCTGCATGTTGGAGTCCTGCTGTATGTAGGGTTGAATGAGTATGCATGTAAACCAGTTTTTCCTTGTTTCCTTTTGAGGCACAAGGACTGTCCCAGACTTTTCCTGTTTGTACTGCCAAGATATACAGAGAAGATTGTGTGTAGGCTGACTGAAGGTTTACCAGCAACAGGTAACTGCTGTGCCTGTGTGTAGGCTGACTGAAGGTTTACCAGCAACAGGTCACTGCTGTGCCATACTACTGGATGTCATGACTGTGTACATATGATCATACATTCCCTGGCTCACTGAGAACTCCTGATGTTTGTGTGCACAATCCCTGGATATATATATATATATATATCTATCGTTTGTTTAACGTTTTTTCCCATTTTTCATATGGGGTAAGCACAATGCCTTCTTTGAAGGACTTTGATTTGGCGTTGGGGTAGGCTTTGGCAGCCTCGATCGCTGCCCTGCCTGACATCGCTTAGACCCCGGTAGCATGTGTATATGTATCATGCCGTCCCAGCCCCTTTCCCTAGCAGCGAGATGACGCGAGTGGTTTAGGGGCCGACAGTTCGAGGGCGTGTCAGGCGTCTGTTATGTTTTTAGAAGATGCTGGAGTGGCTTTGTTTGTGTGTGTATTAGTCTGTAACACCCATTTGCTTTCAGCAAACCTATCTATTGATTACATACATAATCCTGGGGTGTCTACACGGATAGCAAAGTGTCTGCCCTCTGACCGGCCGGGCGGATTTGAACCCGTGACACAGACTTCTTATGAAGGCGGAGTCTGCTGCCGACCGAGCCATATATATATATATATATATATATATATATATATATATATATATATACTGTATTTCTTTATATATTATATATATATATATATATATATATATATATATATATATATATATATATATATATATATATATATATATATATATATATATATATATATATATATATATATATATATATATATACTGTATATATACTATATTTATTTTATATATAATATATATATATATATATATATATATATATATATATATATATATATAAATTTCTGACTTAGGCCTATCATTTTGATACTCTTATGAAGTTAACTGAATATATAATGCCTATTTTTGTATTTTTATCTAAATATCTAAAGAATTAAAATTAGCTAGAAGTTCAACACTAACTTAGTTAATGTTAAACACTAGCGGCGAAGAAGGCTACCATGCTCGTCAGTGGAGAATGTCTCCTCCTCATCACAAAAGATTTTTTCCCAGAAATCATCAGCCACTGGTTTATATTGTAATGCAAACCCTAGTCTCTACTCTTTGTGTTTCTCTGTTATGAAGTATTTCTTGGCAGGAATATGATGAAATAATATTTTGGTTGCTCTTATGTAGCCTGTTACAGATGGTTTGGGTATCAACTTGAAGGGAGAGTATAATGATCTCTCTTTATAGCAACACCGGTTGTCAGGGAAGTTTGGCGGAGCTTCTTCAGTGACCATCCGATGATGATCCTCAACAGTAATGCAACCATGGGGTCGTCCTCCACTTTTTACAATAAATTTGTCATATTTCTGCATTCTCCCTGGTGTTGTATCTATCTATACACGGTTGTTTTATTTACGCTAAGCTTCCAAGCAATATCTACAATAGAAACATTAGTCTTATGCAAGCTAATGATCAATGACCTGTGACATAATGTGGTGTAGCTGCATCAGTTACAGATATTATTGGTGCAAGTGACGAGACAGTTCTGCCCGAGTGTGGAGTCACATGATAACATACAACATTATGAGATTTTTCTTTTTTGCGTTTTTGACAACGATTATGGTAAAATTATTCTCTTTATTTATACAATTTTGTTGATGATTATTCAGTATTATTTTATTAGTTAATATGCTTTTATTTGGGTTTAAAATATAGTCTCTTCTTTAACTCTTTTGCCCAGTCATCCAATGCGAAATTTTTCCAAATGTTTCGTCATTTTTCATAATATGAATTTTTCACTCGCCATTCTTTTTTATGTTGTTAACCGTATGATTAACAACCAAAATCAAATAAGAAAATTACATTTCCTTGTATATATCAAAAGAATAAATTATTGTTAAGTGAACGAAAACCTCTGGAACATGTTGCAGTACATTTTTGAGTGAGTGTACCTACCAGGGCAGACTAGTGTGTCAGCCTCTCTTGCAGGAGAGGAGGTTCAACACATACTGTAGGGAATTGCTTAGGACGACCTAAAGGTCCTTCTCCTTGAGAAACCCATGAGGAAAAATTTAAATGTTTTTCAGCAATTATTGGTCTCATTTCTGGGGAAGAAACCACTGTGCCTAGTCAAATCCATCTCATGAGTAGCAAGTGCTTTTAGGATGCACTCCTGAGGTGGGGCATTTGTTCCAAGATGAGATTGCTTCTTGCTCATGGTATCTTGGGATAGGTTAAATTTTGATCTAAGGATCAGAAGATTCCCTGCTGTCCAGCGGATTGAGGAGCATTTTTCCCCACTTTTGACATGCCAGAGGTCATGCAGTAATGAGACTGACAAATGACCTCCTCCTAAAGAAACTACAAGAAGGTTCTTTCTTCTTAGTTATGGAGTCATGAGGCATGGAATCAGTTGCTATGGCCTTCTTGAGGCAGCTTCACTTGGACTAAAGTATAACCCAAGGGTAAACTTTTCCTAAGATGTGTCCTTTTATCTGTACTGTTCTACCAAAAGTTGTTGTCTGAATAGTCTTTCTCAGCACCACAGATCAGTCTCGTGTTCCGCTGTACATTTTCCAAAGTATAGAGGTGACGCAGCTGTGAAGAATATTCTGATAGCTAGGACACCTTAATCCATTGTCCAGTCTCCTTCAAGCCATTTAGGACATTGAAGGGCACTGCCACCAAGCCTTTGAGGGTGGCCACACCTGTGTCTGGTATTACAGCATAACCAAAATAACTACAAACATTGGCTGTCATTAGCTACATTACCAAACTTCTTCCTGACTTGTAATCTGACTACAGTTAATCTGCATCCCTCTATTCAGGGTTCTTTAAGCTGGTCATAAAACCCTACTTATCCCTCTCACAGGCTTTCCAGAAGAAAGAGACCTTTCCGGGAAGAGGCTGACTTAATTTAAAGCCTATGAGGAGCCAATATCAGTATTTTTTTTCATAATGCATTGTATCATTTATTTTCATCAGTGAGTCTGGGCTAGATATTGGGAATTTGTATAATTCATTTAGATGATTAGAAACTAAATCATCTGTATCCTACCCTGTTACTAAAACAGTTTAATATGTGATATCAAATCTTCATTTACTGCAGCTTTTTTTTTTTTTTTTTTTTTACTATAAATCATCCTTATTCATCATCAAATCTTAGTTCTTTCGCTCATTTTACATCTTCAGTGTTAGAAAGGCAGATTCATTGTTAGAAACGTAGAACAATAGTGTCAAGGTGTTGACCCTTTTTGACCTGGTAGAAGGAAGATATGGCAGTGTTTTTGCCACATCTACACTGCATCCCAACTTAGGTCTAGGATTTATGAATCAAATCTGGGAAAAGTGGCAACACTGAAAAATATTACATGTTCTTAGTTATTTTGGTTTGACTATAGGGGAAGCTCAGACCTGTAAATTGCAACACATAGCTCAGATTTCTTCCTTCCTGAAAGGCCTGGGAGCTCTCCCAGTCTTTTTGGCATTGCCCCCCCCCCCAACTCCAGCTCCAGCTCGAGAGGTAGGCAAGGGGGAAGGAGAGGGGAGAGGGGACACTAAAGTAGACTGTTTCCATCTCTAGCTGCTACAAGTCTGTTTACTTTAGGATGGTTACAGACTACTTTTTCAAGACTACTGACATCCCCTCTTTTGGACACTGATCCTGTTGCCAGCTTACCCTCAACGATCTCTCAAGCAGAGATGAGGTGAGGCAGTGCTGGGAAAAAGTTAGCTAGAAGCCATTTTCCCTGGCCTTTTACAGTTGTCTTTCTCAGTGAGAAAGCAGCTGAAGGTTGGAAATGCGTTATTTACCTCCCTCCACTGAACAACTTTTTGATTATCTGACAGTTTTACAAATTTAATTTTGTTACTTTCATTAAATGGGTTGGTGAAGTACTGTAGGTATAGGCGGTATACATTTAGAAATGTAGACAAAGTACGCTGTTAGTTTTATTGGGTGTTTGCAAAACCAGTCCTCTCATTATGTTTGGAAGGGTACAATGGATGTTGTTGTGACGTCATAAGACATACGGAGATGGTAGTTGGGAAAACGGTGATGTGAGGGAATGAGGAACTTGTGGTGGTGATGAAAGGTTGTGAGCGCTCTCATTTGCGGTTTGTTGGTTGGGTTATAAGTCTTTCTTTTGTTTTATTGTGGTTGTGAGCTGGCTTGGGGAAGCAGTGCAATGGGAACAGGTGTGTAAATTGAGTAATTGTTGCATATTGGTCAGGCTGGGTGTTTATTCAAGTGGTAGCTGAGCCTGATTAGTCAGAAAGGAATGGATCTGACAGTAAGCATTTGGGGATAGAATGGAAGTGGAGAAGAGAATGTCCTAGATTTAGCAGGATACAGGGCGAGTATAAAGGGTGGAGAGGACAAGTCAAAGATTGGCTTGTGGTGTGTGGAGAAGTGAAATATCAGGGGATAGAGACTAGAATGAGTTTAAAAGGAAGAGCTTTAGAAGTGACAGAAGGGATAGATAGAGAAGAACTTAAGGATAAAGAGATTTCAAAGATGATAATATCTAAACTAGATGAAGTATATCTAAAAGATACTCTAATGGAAAATTACAGTAAATGAAAAATTATTTTAAAATAGAAAGAGAATCTAGTGAAAAGACGAGAGATTTTATGATTAGGTATGTGAAGGCAGAATCAGAGTGTATTAGAGCAATAGGGAAGAGTATGCTTGAAGGAGAAGCAAAGGGTTTTCATATATAGGAACAAGCAAGTCTCACAGACAATCAAAAACAAATGGTATTAGTGGCTTGTGGTCAAGGAAAGTTGGACTATAAAACAGTGTCACATATAATGAAAAGAATTTTTGAGGGATTAAGGAATAAAGAGGAAGGTGAATGGTGGGGGTCAGAAGGTTATGTGAATTTCGGGGAGGAGAGGGAAAATCAAAGATATTGGGGAAAATGGAATCGAAGTAGAGGTGGAAGAAATCTTATAAATAGAGAAGGAAAAGTAACATTGTGTGCGACATGCAAATCGGAATGGCATTGGGCTAGGGATTTTCCTCAGAATTTTCAAAATAAGAAGAAACTAGAAACTGGACAAGAAGAGGAAAAAGTTTATATAGGAGAACAAGAAAGTAATAAAAGTTTTCAATACAGTATATAGGAGTATATAATGGTAGAGCAAAAGGAAAATAGAATACAGTATGCCTTAATCAGTGGCAGCATATAAATTCTATAAGAGAACTAGAAGCTAGAAGATTTACAGGTAATAGAGTATTAGGACAAAAGGAGTTAAAAGAGTATCAATGGTGGGACAGTTGAATTGGGTATCACCACATACCATTCCAGAAATATCATGATGTTAGTGAATTAAGTAAAGCTTTTAAAGAAGGAATGACTCAAGATGTGATAAAGCTGATTAAAATACAGCATCAGAAAAACTAAGAACCATAATGGGAGAAGTGATAATAAGTGAGTTAGAAGAAAAGATTTATTGGGAAGCCTATGCAGATGCTTCATTTGAGAATATTGAAAATGGTCATACAGAATTGGGTTATGTGAAATCCTTGACAGATGGTAAGGGGAGAAGTCCCATATGGTGGAAATCCAGAAAATCAAACAGAGTAGGAAAATATACCATTGAAGCAGAAGCTCTGAGTGTGGGGGAGGCCATAGAAGGATTGGTATATTGTATTTCAAACATTTGTGGGAAGAGATAGCAGGGGAGAGAAAATTAGAAGCATTGGTTAAACTGATAGTACAGTAAACCACTAATGACTGCAATTAAATCAAGTACAGGAGTAAGTAGTGAGAGAATAAGAATTGATATTGCAGCAATAAGAGAAACAGTAGAATCTGGAGAAATAAAGGAGGTGAGATGGGTAAAAGGAAAGCATCAAATAACTGATGCACTGACTAAAGCAGGAGTTTCAAGGGAAAATATCAGAAATTATGTACTTTGGAGGTAAAGAATTGGAGAATAATGGAGATTAGAGGGGATTAGAATAAGAAGAGGTTGGAAGGGATGGAGAACAAGAAAAGAGTGATTATCTGTCAGTTTTACAAATTTAATAATTTTGTTACTTTGCATTAAATGGGTCAGTGAAGTAGGTGTGGGCATCGTACATTTAAGAAATGTAGACAAAGTAAGCTGTTTGTTTTATTAGGTGTTTGGAATGGCACAATGGTTGTTGTTGTGACGTCAAGATGTGCAGAGACAGTAGTTAGGAAAACAGTGATGTGAGGGAGTGAGGAACTTGCGGTGGTAACAAAAGGTTGTGAGCGCTCTGGTTTGTTGTTTGGGTCATAAGTCTTTCTTTTGTTTTGTTGTGGTTGTGAGCTGACTTGGACAAGCAGTGCAATGGGAACAGGTGTGTACAGTACAGTAGATTGAGTAACTGTTGCATATTGGTCGGACTGGATGTTTATTCACTTTTGTGCTGCAGATTTGATTCAGATGGAAACAACTTATTCCATGCTAGATCCCATGTCATTTTTAAAGAGAAGACTCTCATGAATTTCTTAGCGACATAGCATATACTCATAGTCATGTACAGTCAACACTGGTATTTGTGGGGGGATACACCCCCGCAAATAGCCACTTAAAACCCTCAAAAACGCTTATAGCTCTATTTTGATAGTTCAAAACACAAAAACCCTCTAAAAATGCTTATATCTGAATATTTTAATAATTTTATCACAAAAAGTACATTTAGTCACAAAAGTGATATGAAAATACAGTAATATGTGAATATTTCTCTATGAAACATACCACGAATAGGGGAATTTTCCATGAATAATGTGTATATATCTTCCGTAGAGAAATCTGCGAATAGGTGAGTCCGTGAATCCGGAACCCTGAATAGGTAGAGGTCGACTGTATCACATTTGATATAGTTATATGTACAGGGCAACTTATTTACTTTTATTTAATTTTTCACTCTGTTTTATGTTATTATAAGCATAAGTCCACAAGGCATTGCCATTAGCAAGGAACAACTTTTATTTACTGATGCACTTTCTCTTTGTAGCTTAGATTGTTATATACAGTACTACTGTACAGTGTCTGTTTCGATGTGCGTGAATCCATATGTTATTTCTGTGGAACTGTTTTTTAGAGAAATTAATTTGTTTCTTTATTGAAAGGTTTTATGTTATATTTTCTTTTTGTGATTATAAACACTTGATCTTTATTAAGAAAGTAATTTACCTCACTAATTGGGGTGTACCAAAAGTCCTCAAAGAACTATGCACTGTATTTGTTCAGCTGGGAAAATGAAAGTAGCAGTTATCACTGGTGCCACAGGTCAGGTATGTAAAATAATGTTAATTCATGTCTTGGTTTCATATAATATTTTTCCAATGGAAATCTTGTACAAACGATAGACTTTTGTATGGAGTATCCTTCAGTGCATGCTAGAGACTGTCTTTGAACTTGGTAAGAAGTTGGTAAGAAGGTAATTAGCTGGTGTTTTGGGGGGGATGAGTGGGGGAATACCTCTCCTTCATCTACCATCACCAAACATTTTTCCTTCAGCCTTTGTCAAGTGAGAATATCTTGCCTCAGTCCTCGTGGCTGCTAAGTTGAACTCATGTTTTTTGTTGTAGTTTTTTGTTTTCAAGAAATAGCGCCATTTTCAGAGGCATGAAGGGTGATAGTGAGTGGAATCTTCATCCCTTTCGTTTTTTTTCTTTGATGGACCGCCACTTTTTGATACTTATCTTCCTGTCAGATTCAGCAGTGTTGCCATTATAGGGTTGAATTTACAGCTCTTGGGAAGTTTTTGGTAAAGAAAGTATCCCTCAGGTGTTAGCGTACCTATTCCTCCTCTCCCTAAAAGAACTCCCTACTTCCCCAAGTACAGTCCCTCCTGAGAGAAAGGTGGGTATCACAAGATATGAAGGAACGTTCATCTACCCTTAAAATGTTGATTGCTACATTTGTGTTGTTGCAGTCACTATGAGATCAACACTGTTGAGTTTCCAGCATTGTTATCCCTTCCCATGGAATCCAGTGGCATTTGACATATGCTCAAATCCTGGTTTGAGTATGTGCCAACAGTGAGTCTGTTCATGGCACATCCTCTCTCTCTACACAACAGCTCGCAAGGCAGTGTGCATGCACATGCCCATTCACCTGTAGACACAAAACTGGGAATGATACAGAAGCAGATTATTCTCCCAGTGAATGTTGGGGAGTGCGCTGACCTTCACCCCTGCTTCTCATCGTGTGCACAGTGGCTCCTTACCTGGTCTTCTCCAGGCTTGCATGGTTGAGTCAATGTTACCTCTGCCCTCTTGTCAATACTGTATGTATAGACTGGAGGTTTGTAGCAAAACCTTTGGGTGTGGTGGGGCCTTCAGGTTATGGGGTTGGCAGGGAGTCTTCTTTTCCAAATCCAGACCAGTAGCCCAGTTTTCTTCCTCTAGAAGGGAGGGGAAACCTTCCCAGCCCTTTTGCCCTCCTTCTTCAGCTACCGACTGGAAGAGAAGGATTGAGAAGAAGAAACAAGTAAGTCGACAAAGGTGGCGTGCCAACTCCTTTACTGGCACTGCACTAGCCGCAAAGGTAGAGCGATAATTTTAAGCCAACTCGTGTGTGCGCAGTGGCTTTACAGGCACTGCTGTATGTATAGACTGAGGTTTGTAGCAAAACCTTTGGGTGTGGTGGGGCCTTGAGGTTATAGTCTTCTTTTTCAAATCCAGACCAGTAGCCAGTTGGGAAATGACTGGAAGAGAAGGATTGAGAAGAAGTAGAGACACTCTTTTGAGTGGAGTTTTAGAGACATTGAGTGGAGTTTTGGATAATTTTAAGTCTACAGGGCAGTTAACATATACCTTTCAGGGGAAACTGCCCTCCCATCTCTCGGACACAGATGCTGTTTAGTTCTTTCCCTCCAGATTCTCCAAAATCTCTGGTCTCACGAACAGAGAGGAAGGCGATGATGGAGAAAGATGCCAAAAGTCACAGAGAACCAGTGTCTGGGTTGTTTTTTCACTGTTGCCCCTTTCTGGCAGAAATGGCAATTTGGGGCTGGAGACTGGTCATCGACTTCTCACCATTGAACAAGTTTGTGTTGCAGATCCAGTTTTAGATGTAAACAACATGCAATGTGTTGTATTCCATTATAGAGGATGATTCATGCTTTTGATAGCTCTGAGGGATGATTACTGCTAAGTACCTGTCCATTAGAAGTCTCGTAAGTATCTGCTTTATCTGCACTGGGACAGTCTACCATTTTAAAGCTATCCATTTCAAATAAATGACAGCTCCATAGGTGTTTCCTAAGGGTTCTCACCTTGGTTTTGGATTGGGTCCCATCCACAAAGTATACACTTGCTGCATTATGTGGATGATAGGTTAATCCTGGCATCCTCCAAGATGCTTTTTGCTCTCTTCTGTTATTCCAAGAGGCAGGGATCATGGTATGCTCTTAGATTCAGTAGCAGCGAGGGTTAGATTCTTGTTTGAGCAGTCTCGGGGAGGTATTAGTGCTGGTTCCTGTCCCACCAGGAACAAACAACATGACTTGGGCAAGTTGTCCTTGGCCACCTGTCATCTTGGAGAAACTTGTTTTGCATGAACAGAGCCACCTGCTTCCACCTCAGTGATGGATGAAGCACCTCTGGGTAGCTCAACATGACCTACCCTCTAAATTTATGCCATTGAGTCAAGGAATAGGGAGGTCCTAGCTTGCTGATGGGAGAGTGGGAACTCCTTAGCAGTGTGTTTATCTGAACTCCTTTCCTTCTGAAATGAAGTTATTCACAGATGCATGGAAGGAGGGCTAGGACATATCAATGTTTTGGAAATGTAGGAAGCTTACTAATGATAGGTCATTTAATAGTTTTGATAAGCAAAAGCACAAATTTAGTGGAAGTGTCAAAGCAAAAGGGGATGGTCTCGCTTCAGCTTCGCATGGTGACATTTGTGGGAGCTTGAGTGGACGGTTTGCCATACCATCAAAATTGTCTGAGACATTTTTGGACATATGAAAATTATGGCAGACGAATTCAGTTGCTAGAGTCAGGTTGTACGAAAGAACTGTGGTGGAGGGGCTGTTTGAGCAGTGTGGTTCCCATGTGCTCAGCTTATTTGCTTCTAGGCTAAACAAAAAGATTCATTGTTCTGTCCTCCTGTTCCAGTCCCCTAAATGAAAGTTGCATTCCAGTACCCCTACGGCAGTCTTGGAGTTTACGCTTTTCCACTATGCAACCTGTTTCATTGGGTGATTAACAGGTTTTTGATCACCTTGTGTTTCAGAATGACCATGACTACTCCTCGTTGACCTCAAGTTGAGTGGCATCCAGATCTGCTGGCACTCCTTGGTAGGGGTCTCTCTCTGGTCAGAGAAAATGTTCAGTAGGTTCCACTTTTTGTTTGCCTTCATTGAGAAAAGCTCATGTCAGTTTCTGCTGCAAGGCTTCAGTTCAGCTGTAAGGCAGGCTTCGGACTGAAGAGTTTGGATCTCCCCTTTTTGGTGAGTTATCCATGCTCATGAGGAGTTTTTAACAGAATAGGCACCCCCCCCAAGTAGATTTGTTCTTTTGAGTGGGATGTGACGCTGTCCTTCACAGCCCAACGTAGGCAACTTATGAGCTCGTGGGTGAAGCCTTGGACTGTAAATTCATTCTCAAGATTGTCCTTTTGCTAGTTTAGTTTCAGTAAAGTACAGGCAGTCCTTGGTTATCGGCGGGTTCCGTTCTGGGGGTGATGATAACCGAAAATCGGCAATTTCTGGTGCTTTTTCGGCGATTTTTGGACTTATCGGCGCTGAAAAGTGCCGATTTTCGGTTATCAGCGCCTCTGTTAGGTAAGTATTGGCGCCAATACCAAATTATCGGCGCCAATAAGCGGAAATCGGCGTTTTTTGCTCCAAAAACTGCCAATTTTCATCGCTAGACAAGCCCCATAAAACCGGATCGTCATTAGCCGAGCCCGCCGTTAACCGGGGACTGCCTGTAGTTACTTTGGTCACTTTTCCAGTTCTTGAAAGGATGGATTTCTCTCCTCTTTCATCCCTGAGTTTGTGAAAAAACCTCTGAAATTACCAGTTCCTAACAGGAGATGCAAGAGTCCTTCTGAAACTTTGTTGATGGTTATCCAGACGATAGGTTTTCATGCCCAATGTGAGCTGTAAGATTCTACTCAAAGGACACCTGTGCTCTACATTAAAGAGTGTCGGCACCTTTCCTTAGTACAGGTAGACATAAGAAGGAAGTGTCCAGGAACACCCTCTAAGGAGGATATCACTTACCTTATATTTGCAAGAGCCAGTGAAGTGATGGGTGTGGGACCATCCATTGCTTTTGAAGGAACTTTTCAGCTTTCAGCAATGAGGGTAGTTGTTTCCAGGTAGATACCCTATAACTTGTTTTACCTGAGGGATGCCACCCATAAGTCCTGGATACCTTTTTGAGGCGTATGGTGAATGCTCAACAAATTGTGTAGGTACCCAACTTTGTTTGGATAGACAAGTATCTTGCCCAAGTACTTTCACTCTGTGTAAATCTGGGGGTAGGAATGGAGTGTGACTTGACTCTTTCTTCCCTCCTTTTTCTGGAGGATCATCTAGACTGTTGTACCATGGGCTAGATGCAGGCAACTACACTTTGAGCACTCAGTCTTAGAGATCTGTCTTTCAGATGCAACTCCTTCCGCTCTTCTCTTTAACACCTGGGGGAGAGCAGTGGACCCATCAGCTTGTGTTAGCCAGAATTAGTTACCATCTGACTTACATTTCCCTACAGGGTATTTCATGGTTTACCAAACCTTTCCTTACTTGAGTGGGACTTTGTATACCCTCACTTAGGCCCAGTGCCCTGCTGTTCTGTCATCCTGTATGTCATAAAAAGTATTGTGGAAGGTTACAGGAGTCATTGCATCTTTTTCTCACTATCATGACACGGATCATGGGAGTTCTGGGTGGAGTTGAACTCCAGTCAGTTGTCAGAAACTACCTCCTCCCTATGTGAATGTAAGGGTTTGTATTTCCATGGGAAGAAATAACAAAGTTTAGAAATAATTTGTATTTTTCCTAGGTATACAAACCAGAACCTTTTATTATGTTCCCACCTCAACTGTCCCTCTTTGCCCTTATGGCCAAAGGTAAAAGTACTTTTGTGAGTTAGTGAGGAGAGGGTTAAAAAGTTAAGTATATCTTAGTTTAACGAGACCACTGAGGTGATTAACAGCTCTCCTAGGGCTGGCCCAAAGGATTATGCTTATTTTACGTGGCTAAGAACCAATTGGTTACCTAGCAGTGGGACCTACAGCTTATTGTATAATCTGAGCCACATTATACCGAGAAATGAATTTCTGTCACCAGAAATACATTCCTCTAATTCTTCATTGGCTGGCCGGAGACTCGAACTCGGGCGTACCAAAGTGCTAGCTGACAACTGTACCAACTCATCCAACGAGGAACTGTGAGGAGAGGGTATTTCCACGCATCCTCATTAACCACTAGTTAACTACATAGTTACATCTCCAGTTTGCACTGAGGGATACTCCTATGGAAAAGGCTCATGTTTGTATATCTAGAAATAATGCAAATTACATTTCAAAATTTTGTATACTTTAGTGGTTGTTATAGTTTTCACTGGGTTGCAAATTGGCTAATTGAAAATATTTGTCTATTTTTTTTTTATTTGTCATAAAAAATATAGTAAGTAGACTCAAAATGAAAAGAATGGTAAAATTTACAGTATCAAAACTTTCATGTTGATTTCCAAACTAACAGGTTTACTGAGCTCTTAAATTTCTACATTGAAAGTGTAACTGTTTGTTGTTTGAAAATTTCAGTACTGTATCTTTACAGGTTTTATTTGTTATGAATTTTGATGAAGATTCCATCCTTAAAGCACTTGTTTCTTTTATGTCACTAGGATGGGTCATACCTAGCAGAATTACTCCTAAGCAAAGGTTATCAAGTGCATGGAATTATAAGGAGATCATCATCTTTCAACACTGGCAGGATCCGGCATCTGTATGAAGATTCAAAGGTGAGAGTGATTTTAATTATCATATTTATTTGCAGATGTATGAACTTGTTTTTAAAGCTTGTTTCTTGTAGTGTGATGACCATTATTTGGTGCTAATGATTTAGTCTGCTTCATTTATATGTAAATTTTTCTGCTACAGTATTATTTGGTAATTAAGTTCATCTGAACAGCTTGTGTCTTGAATAAATTTGAAACAAGTATTTATCACATTAGATAAATTCTGTGTTCGAGTTTCCTGATAGGCATTGAAATTTACCCTTTTAAATTGTCAGTGAGCAATTTTTGATGCAAAATATTTTTTATTTCTAATTGTAAGTTGTCTCTCTATAGGTTCACAGTTGTGGCCGCATGCAATTGCACTATGGTGACTTGACAGATTCAACTTGCCTGGTCTAAGATCATTTCTCAGGTGCAGCCTGATGAAATCTACAATTTGGGAGCACAGAGCCATGTTAAGGTCTGTACACATTTTTTTTAGTATGCTGTACTTGGAACAAATCTGAAAAATTAGCAGAAGTCACAAACAATTATGTAACATTATGGACTTCTTACTCTTACACCAATTCCTTCATATGAACAATAGCTGAAAATACACTTACAGTATGTAAAGGTTTATTATTAATATACTGTTATTATTACCATGTTTATTCCTGGAGCTGTTACAGAGAAGAGTAGGGTTAGGGAATTACTTATGTCCCATCAAATTGCCCTTGGGTCTCGTAATGTGTAAATAATACTCTCATTAGTTGGTCAGATTGTGGGCATCAAGCTCTTAGCTTGTATGTATACTTCTCCAAGCAATACCCAAAGCATATCAGGTCTGATTTTGTGATATAACAATTAGTACAGTATTTAGCCACAAAGTTTCAGTAACTATGGGTATTGGAATCCTCATGAGAAATTCATATTGATTCTTTCTTTATAAATGCTGAATTACAAAAGAATTAAGTATCACTAAGCCATGTTTCACATTCCAGACATGTGAAAGTAATAAATTAGATGCTAAACTGTGGGAACAGGAGGTGTAAATTAAAAGACTGAAATACAGTAATATGGCATAGTAATGTACATCTATTAGAGTTTTTTGAATGTTGTGTGAAAACTGTTATGGAGGGGATGTACAGCAGTATATATTTTTGAACTCTGTTTGTTAGTACTGTATGAACATTTTTTCCATTTTTTTGTGAATACTTTTTCACACAGCATAGATCTGTTAAAACTACTGTGACTTGTCAGTAGGGCTTGAATATCTTCAGTTATTACGAGGTTGGATATTTCCTAGTTATATTTCTTGCAGTTCTGAATTCTTTGATGTTTTTGGAGTGAAGTAAATATACATATATTTGCCATTATTAAATTGCATTGTAAATTACAAAGGCATTCTCAATTCCAGGTTTCATTTGACTTGGCTGAATACACTGGTAATGTTGACGCCATGGGAACCCTTCGTCTGTTGGATGCCATTAGAACATGTGGATTAGATAAAAAAGTGAAGTTCTATCAGGCATCCACATCAGAGCTCTATGGAAAAGTACAGGAGATTCCTCAGAAAGAAACTACTCCTTTTTATCCTAGGTCTCCATATGGTAAGATTTCTTTAGATTTCTTTTATCAAAGATTTATATGATGCTCAGTGTATCGTAATATTATTCACCACACGCTTTTATGACATTCTATGTATTTTAACATCATTCACAAGGGGCGTTATGCCCTTCATTGCATTGTAACGTTATTATTCATTAAAGGGTTTTATGGTGTTGATTTCACTGTAGCATCAATATATTTAGAGAAGTTTTGCTTTTATGTAGTGAAAACAATAACCTAGTACCATGTTTGTCTTGTCTTCAGGAAAGTTTGTTGGCTTTGTTGTTTATAAGGCTAAACCACTGCCGGGCTATTATTTTATAAAATGACTTTGTCAGTATTCTTTACATCCCCTTAATGCAGTTTTGTAAATGTTCATATGGCAGGTATTGATTTGGTGAATAGGATAATATAACAAGTTACTGTATTCTAGGATGGGCTGTCTGATGTTAGGAGATGGCACTACTGTCATTGTTATCTAAGATGGATTGTCTGATATTGTTAGGAGATGGCATTAAAGTCATTGTTATTATAAAGTAGTTTAACCAGACATCTGAGTTGTGCTTCAAGATCCTTTGAGTTATTTTCATATGATTGCAATTGCTGAAAATGTATCACAATGAACTTTCAAGAGTTAGGCCAACGGGTGTGGAAAGACAAAAAGAACAGATAGAAAATAAGGGACGAAAAGAATTGTTTCGGAGGTCCAAAGAGACTGCGAAGAACATGTAATTCTACCTGAATTTTTATGTGAAAAACAGAGACACTTTGTAAGTTACAACCCCCTGTAAGAAGTATGATGGCCTTCATAAGGAGTCTTTAAACAGGGTATTTGAAATAAAAATGCACATGAAATTGGGATTAAATATTACAAGATATTGAGATTTAAAGGCTTTATATAATTCCACTTTAGGAAAATAGTAACATTTGACATTTTGAAGCTTAATTTTTTCTAGGTTCTCATACAGTATTGTGGTAATGCTAGTTCTTTGCTGGACTGGTCGGTATCGTTCTCGGCTAGCACTCTGCAGGGCCGGCGTTCGAATCTCCGGCCGGCCAGTGAAGAATTAGAGGAATTTATTTCTGGTGATAGAAATTCATTTCTTGCTATAATGTGGTTCGGATCCCACAATAAGCTGTAGGTCCCGTTGCTAGGTAACCAATTGGTTCTAGCCATGTAAAATAAGTCTAATCCTTCTGAGCCAGCCATTGGGAGAGCAGTTAATCAGCTCAGTGGTCTGCTAAACTAAAGTATACTTAACTTGTGGTAATGCTTTTTATTTTGTGAGACCTACCTATTGTCCCAAAAGTGTATACATCCATATATTCATGGCATTTATATTTTCATTGTTTTATCTGATTTAATTTATTTCAGTTGCATAGTTAAAGTAACAGTTGTCATTATGCTTTGAGAGATTTAGGTTTTGTTAGTGTTGGCAGTAATAACAGTATGACTTTTTGTTTAAATTAATCTTATTGAATAACCCCTAGTATAATCCCTATATGTTGAGTTACAGAGCATGTAACTCCCCATTAGGTAATTTTTATCCTTCTTCCACAGTGTACAAAGGTATTTTTTCTGTAATTTCTAGTGTTTAGTCAACTTTGCAAGACCTTATAGTGTTTATTGTATGCCATTCTAGATATAGCTTGCTCTGTATTTATTTGTTATGCATAGAAGTTTGAAAAATAATTTTTTATATAAATACATAAAAATATTAGTGCGGTCTGCAAACTAATTAGTAAAAATTTTTGATAATTTTGGCAACTGAAGAAATGAGTCTTCCTTAATTTAATTTTGCTCTCTGTAAGTGAATATTGATAGGAGACAAAGGGCTAAGCAAATTATACAGTATATAGAATTGAGATATCAATACCAATAACAAAAAAAATTGTAGAATGGCTTCTGAAACCTCACAGGCACACTTGCCATCCTGATCAAGAACTACATGTTAAAAGAAGTAAAGCATCATTGCCATCAGGTGCAGAAGGATTAACATTGCTAATTTTTTACGAAGTATTGTAACATCTTTTACAGGTGCAGCAAAATTGTATGCGTATTGGATTGTTGTCAACTATAGAGAGGCATATGGAATGTTTGCATGCAATGGTATTTTGTTTAATCATGAGTCTCCAAGACGAGGTGAGACCTTCGTCACAAGAAAAATCACACGATCAGTTGCGAAAATTCATCTTGGTTACTTAGAATATTTTGAACTCGGAAACCTCGACTCCCAAAGAGATTGGGGTCATGCCAAGGATTATGTGGAGGTAAGTCTGTCATGTGTACCACCCAGTGTGACTGTGATTTATTTGTTCCAGCAGGAGCTTCTAATTTTAGGCATTTGATGACATATGTCATGTGCTCTTCACACTACCATCGGAATTAAGTGAGCACAGTAATAAAGATGTAAGAAATTATATATTATGATAATAGTAGTAATAATGGTAATAACAATACCAAAAATTAAATATTGTTTATTTATAATGAGTGACAAAATGACAGTTCAGGATACACTCTTGGCATTTTAGAAGGATTTCTCTCATGCAACCAGCAGATTCAAATAACTGGCGATCCTTTGGTCACAAGGGTGCTGGTTATGAGGGATTTTACTATAATAATACTGTTGTAGTAATGATCATGATGATATTTAAGTAAATACCAGTAATATTATAGTATTATGGAATTTGGAGGTATCAGTACTGATAATGAACAGTGTTTGGGTAAATATTAGCCTACCTGATGCCTTAACTTTGCATGTAAGACCACACTGACTGAAAAAGAATACAAACCATGATGGGAAAAAAATAAGAAATTAAAAAATTATTTATTAGAGAACTATACATTATAGAAAACAGCTGTCAAAAAAATGATAAATGGATGCAGGTCTTGATTATGCTTGTGATTGTAGTACTATATAATTATTCTGTGGCTTTATCCTTTGTCGCTTTTTCTCTTCACATTGTCTCTTGTTTTTAGGAAATACATGGAAATACATCTTGTATTTGATCTCCCCAAGTATTTTATTAGTTGTAATAAGGTGTAGTTAGTAACATCAATTTATAGCTGGATTTATTGAGTTTTATTATGGATTGGAAAATTAATATTTAAGTTAATAGGATTACTGAGATTATATGATTACTAGGAACAGTTGCGTACCGTAATCTTAGGCATGTTACTTATGCACTTACTGTAAATATATGCTGAGGTAGATTTAACTATTTGATAACTGTTCTGGCTGATATATCCCATCCTGCTGTACTGTAATTTTAAACGGCAATTCTTTTAAGTGTGGTGTTTTAAGTTATCAGGTGAAATCAGAACATTACCCTTAGTAAATATACTATAATTTGTCATATACAGTAATACCCAGAACTTGCGCGAATTCACAGACACACAAATTTTTCATTGGAACCTAACTAATTGTCATACACGAGTTTTTCACAGACACGTGAACATTTGTGAACACTGAGAAATCCTGCAAAAGTGTTGATGTTTAATTTTTTATGTAATTTATAAGTTTTCAAGCTTTTATGTGTAAATTAAATAACATTAAATAATAAGAGTAATAATTTCTCTCTCTCTCTCTCTCTCTCTCTCTCTCTCTCTCTCTCTCTCTCTCTCTCTCTCTCTCTCTCTCTCTCTCTCTCTTTTACTGAGATGAGAGAATTTTTATGGTACTTGCATACAGGTATGTTTATTTGTTTTATATGATAAATAAATTTTTTACCTAATAATAAGTACTAATTTTCAAATATTAATAATAATAATAATAATAATAATAATAATAATAATAATAATAATAATATAACTGTACAGTACTGTAATTACAAAATTCGTTGTGTCTTAAACAAACAAATTCTTCCCCTCATATTGTATAAGAAGCTCAAAGGCAAAAGCTGTCAGACATGTCATTTAACATGACAAGAAGGGGAAGTGTTGCTGATCAGGGGTCAAAGATTTCTCTCTCTCTCTCTCTCTCTCTCTCTGTCCGTGTTAATTCATAAAAAATTTCACTCTCATAAGTAAGGACAACTGTTATCTCTCTCTCTCTCTCTCTCTCTCTCTCTCTCTCTCTCTCTCTCTCTCTCTCTCTCTCTCTCTCTCTCTCTCTCTCTCTCGTAGTTAACGCAATCTACATATTACTGTTTCTCTGTACATCTTTAACTGTGCAGTAGATAATTTTAAATTGATCTAATTTTACCTGTACCGTCTACAAACTGCATAAGTTGTAAAGCGCCGTTCTAAAACATGGCGACATAGAGCATTTCAGAACAAAGAGAAAGAGACAGAATAAAGAAGTTTTTAAAAACGAGGTTGAGAAGACTTCTAAAATAGATCGCTGGAATGGAGGGAGAGAGAAATAGTATACTAATGTTCACACTCTCCTATATTCTTACATTAACCATTTATTTCTCTTTTTTAAGGGTATTGTATTAAGCTAACTTTTAAATGAAATTACAGTAACTTTAATTTCATTTCAAAGTTTAATACTGAATTTCCATCTTTTGATATCTAACATAAGAATAACTTTCTCTCTCTCTCTCTCTCTCTCTCTCTCTCTCTCGTGTTATTCTCTCTCTCTCTAATAACTGATAAATAATTTCACTCACTTAAGTAAGGACAACCCTTATCTCTCTCTCTCTCTCTCTCTCTCTCTCTCTCTCTCTCTCTCTCTCTCTCTTGTTCATAGTTAGCACTCACACATTTTTACAACTTATTATTTCTCTGTACGTCTTTACCCGTACAGTAAATAGTTTAAATTGATCTAATTTTACTTGTACCGTCTACGAAGTGTAAATGCGCTAGTGTGGCAAATACGTTCTAAAACATAGAGACATAATAACTAAGAGTTGTGTTAGTCAAAATGAAAAGCACTGTTTGTTCATGAAAAACCATTTCAGAGCAAGAGAAAGAGATGCAGAATGAAGTCATTAAAAAGAGGTTGAGAAGACTTCTAAAAATAGATCGGTCGGAAGGGGAGAGAAACAAATTCTCTTCCAACTCTCTATTTTTATGTCAACCATTTATTTCTTCTTTTAAGGGTAATGTATTTAGCTAACTTTTAAATGAAATTACAGTAACTTTAATTTCCTTTAAAATTTGACTTTATAATTTGGGAGCATGATTAGGGTCATATTTAGCATTTAAACTTTACAAATAAACATTTATTATCATTTTTAGAGACCATGCCAAACTTACGCGAAAATTCACCTTGCGCGAGGGGTTCTGGAACCTAACCTCGCGTAAGTTAGGGGTATGACTGTATACACATTTTAATAGGTCTACCCAATGCATAGAAATATAATTAGTGTGCTGCTGAAAATTCACATGCTCCTTGACATAGTTTTATTAACAGCATTTGCCTTCTGGCAAAGTACCTTCGTTGATTATACACACTTTGTTTGAAGCATTTTTAATGCAATTACAGTAGGATTTTTCATGCATTTTTATAGATTTTCCCACCAATCTCTGTTGCATCAATCAAATTCTTGATTCTAACTCTCTTGTTTTGTATAGCAGTGTATTAACACTTTTCTAATTCAGCATCTAGTTAGCCTCTTGTCTTGTTAGTTTCCATTCAAGACACTTTCTTACTTTACTGAATTATGTCAGAACTTTCTGTACAGTCCTGTACCTAATGTAGAATTACAGTACAGTAAACCCCTCATATTCGCGTTCTCATGATTCGCGGACTCATGTATTCGTGGGTTTCTCTGTGGAACATATCTAGCCATTATTCGCGGAAAATTCGCCCATTCGCGGTATTTTTTACTGAGAAATATTCACTAATTACTGTACTTTCATATAATTTTCATGAATAAATGTGCTTTTTGTGATAAAACTATTAAAATACTCAGGTATGTGCATTTTTACAGGGGTTTTCTGTGTTTAAACTATCAAAATGGGCAGTTCTAAGTGTTTTTAGAGGGGTTTTAAGTATTCACGGATTTTAGCTATTTGCAGGGGGGTGTGGGACACATCCCCCGCAAATACGGGGGTTTCATTGTACTGTACTGTATTGCAAGTTTTTGGTACTGTATTTCTGTATGCTGCAGTGCACTTGTTGGTATAGAGAGACTGTCACGATCCAAGAATCGTTGCAGGTTCTTTCAAACTCTAAACAACAAGGGTTCAACACCAGCAGTTGAAATATGGGATATGAATATAAAAAGAAACTCTCACAACACAACAACACATTTATTCACAACCTTATTTAGAAAGAAACGAAATGTTACCTTCCCATTTGCTTTCATTCAGCATGACACTACAAAACAAATAAAAGCAGCTATAGATAGGGGGAACAGGTTGGAAGGTAGAACAGTTATATAATACTTAAATGGCAAGTTGGTGAGTTATCCTTCATGGCTGGGGGTACAGCTGGAGAGATGATGCTGGCGCAGTAGCTTCAGGCTTGAAGACGTCACAGGAGGACGACTGGAGTTTCAGCTGAAGAGATGAAGCTAGCATGCTGGCTTCAGGTTTGAAGACATCACAGAAGGAATGTCTTCAGGATGGGACAGCAGATGATGTTTCTCCAAGAATCCAGAGATTGTGCAAATTGGGGGCAGGCAGGGCTGGCTACTCCTCCTTGCTACAGGCAAGAAGGGCTTAGCGACTTCTCCTCCACACAGGCAGGAAGGGCTGACTACTTCTCTTTGTCACATGGAGGGCATAGAGACTTCTCATCACAAGCAAGAAGGGCTGGATGCTTCTCTTTGTCTTGGGCAGGACAAAATTTTATGGAGAGAAGAATAAAAGCCGTCTGAAGGGGATACTCCCTTCGGAACCTTGCTTTGTCCGACCTCTGATTGCCCTCTGTGTCTCTTCTGTCTGTCTTGGGAAATTACTGTCTTCTGGAAGCTTATATACCACTATATGGGCAGAGCTAATTACGACAGACAATCGTCATTCCCATATAAGGAGTTTTTTTAATTTCTGCATACTGATTGGTTCCTTAATAACTTTCCATTTCCGGTCATGCCATAGAAGCTTCCAGAACAAATTTTCTGATGCAATGTGGACCGAATATTGCGCCATGTTACAAAGGCATGGCATGAGATACCACATGGTGTTGTTTCCACAAGAAAGGGTTTTCATTGAATCGCTAATTGTCCACGAGGCATTGACAACAGTAACTGACTGATGATGACATCTTCAAGCAAACACAGGAAGCAGTCACATCTTGGAAAAGAGATATTTCTTTTTCAGTATATTTCTTCAACATTATTTCATCTACCCATGACAGACTTCAAATTTCATCTACCCATGCCTTTCCTTTCTGTTGGTCACAATTCTATTGAACTTAAAGAACTCCTCCTCTCAGGTGGCCTAATACATGTCATGCCACTTTTTCCCATATTTACTCAGCAGAAATCATAATCCTTAGGTTGCGTTTTTGAGTGACTACTTCTTTACTTCTGCCAGGCATTGGATTCTCTTCCTGCTTCTGTTTCTCTTAAAGCAGCATTTCTTATTTGAAGAGGCTGGAATTTTAAACTAAAAGTTATGGGGACCTATAAAAATAATCTTGTTCAAGAAACTACTTATCAGGTTGTACCATAAAAAACTGCCTCTCACATACTGTTGCATAATGGAAGCCAATTTCTTTCATTGTTTTTCTAGCAACCAGTGAATCTGATGTTCTATTTCAGTTCAGACGACACTGTATTGATAGTTAGAAATTTGTTTTATTCACAGAATTTGAGGATTATTCATCACAGTACACACTTGCCAAATTTTTCTAAGTGAGTCATAGTTTTAGACCTTTGTCTTTTTTCATTAATCTGATAGGTTCCTTTTTCTCAGTACATTTTCCATGAGAATGATAAATTTGGCAATGCTTGTAAATGGTGCAAATCCACTTCAACAGCCCACTAGGGTAGCCAAAGAATAGGTTGCTGACATCATTGGCCTTTGGTCTCAAAAAAGTATATTTCTTCTCATTTATCAGATCAGATGACATGAGTGCTGTAGTCAGACAGGATACTGATATGATGAGACCCAAATGGCCACATTTGAACAGACACAGCTGGTTTTTAGGATGTAATGGGTAGATATAACCTAGGAAAAAGAAGCCAGTAACAAGTTGCAGACCTGGAGTGTTACCAAAACCAAGGATTGAAATTGCCAACCACAGTCTTTAAGCCAAGAGAGAAGTTGAGTACATCCAAGAATGGAGGAGCTGAAGCACAGTGATTTTACTGTAATGAAAAGCATTGCACTATAATAGTGGGTGAAGGTTATGTAATTTAGATTGCTGCAAGTAACTTGTAGTGAGAGATTCAAAGAAAATGCAAAGATACCTTGTTAGAGTACAGCAATAGAAATATGAGAAATGAAAGTTGGAAAATTGGAAAATAATGTTAATAAAATGTCACCCAGCATTATGAAGGGTGACATTGGGAAAAGATTACTGTATAGAGAAGAGACACTGTGGTAGAAACAAAATGTCCAAAGGGCAGTTCAGGAGAAGAAAGCCTTGAAGCTCTGACTGAAGGCAGGCATGGAAGATGGAAGAAAAGAGAACGAAGGCTAAAAGGAAGGTGGCAAGGACAAAGAGGAGGAGGAGTTGGGAGGAATGGAATTAGAATCTCAACACAGCAGAGGGAAAACAAATTGGAAAATTGGCTGAGAAAAAATCAGAAAGATGCAAAAAGGACAAAGTACATATATAAAAGATGAAAATGGAAAATTTAAAAGACATTCAGACAATGGAGGCATTATCTTAAAAACCCCCTGAATGATGAAAATGAACATGAACTGGGGAACATTAGCTTAATAGATAGTCCAACAGGAAACATAACAGCTGGGGAGGCTGAAAGGACCCTCAAGAAAATTAAAAATGAAAAAATTAATAAAATAAAAGCCAGATCCCTATTCAAGGATTCTGCAGCCACAGACCTGAGGTGCAGAGAAGGAACAACAGGTAAAAGAGTAGCATCATCGTATATGCAATCAATTTGCTCTCCAGACCTTGCCCCTTTCATTCCTTTTACTGTACCTCCATTCATATTTCTTCCATCATACTTTCTACTCTCTCCTAACAATTGCATCCTAGTGCAACTGCGAGGTTTGCCTCCTGTTACACCTTCCGGACCTTTTTACTGTTAATTTCCCTTTGAGTACTAAATGACCTCATAGGCCCCAGTGCATGGCCTTTGGCCTAAATTCTGTATTCTATTCTATTCCAGATCTTGCCACATGTTACTAGTATAGATGAATAGCAAAGGTCTACTAAAGCTCCTATACTAGCCATCAACATTGACCTTTTGGGTCAGCAAAGATCCACCAGATTCTGGGTCCACTCTCCCATCCAGAAAATTCATTTAAAATCAACCAAAGCCCATTCAGTGGATTGTGGTAAAAGTCAAACTAATCCAATCACCATTCTAACTGAGAAACACATGCTGGTGTTTCCCTTTCTCAGGGCTCTTCTTATGCTACTGAGTAGGTTCTGACCTCTTATGTCAATGTCAGCTTGTACTTGCAAACACAAGAAGTACGTGTTTATAAATACCACCTTCTTTCTTGCTTTGTGATATGTCAGATGAGCTTCCTGACATTTCAGAGTAACTTTTCAGTACACTTGGGTGACGAGGGCAGATGTTTGCAGCTTCAGGCCACCCATATTTTGATCCCAAAATATTGCTGCTTTCTGACTTGTGCAGCCCTTTAGGGGTGGCCAGTGGTCTTATGATCTTTCCCATACTTGAATGAGGTTCTAAACCAATTAGAAGATTACAGGAGTTATTTCATCCCTTGTTTGCTGTCACTGCAGGGATAATGGCATTTTCAGGTGGGTCTTTTAGCTTCCAGTCAGTTGACAGAACTGATTTCCCAGTTAAGGAGTGAGTTTCTTATATCAGAGGCAATACTTTGTATTTGCATAGGAAAAAATATAAAATTTTAAAGTTTATTTGTTTATCACAGTCCCATCACATCCACCCTTCTTTGTCCCTGAGGATATATGAAAAAGTGCTAAGTAATGTCAGGTGAGTGAAGGGTATTCCTCCACTCATCCCCTGTACCTACCAGTTAATGATGTTGTTGCCAAGTTCAGTGACTGTCTTCAGTTTGCACTGAAGGATATTTTTATAAAATCGGTTGTGGTTTGTTTACAAATTACTTTAAAAATTTGATATTTCATTTTACCTTGTTTTTTTCTTGCTTTTAGGGTATGTGGCTAATGCTCCAGCAAGATGAACCTGAAGACTTTGTGTTAGCTACGGGAGAAGTTCATTCTGTCAGGGAGTTTGTTGAATCATCTTTCAAAGAAGTAAGCATCCATTAACTCAAGTTTTTATTTGGAATTGAAACTTTGTTTTTGTTGTTAAAGTTAACACTATTTTAGGTATATTTTTTCAAGTTTTTTCTTGGCTTATTTGGTTTTCAGTTGTATGTGTTGGTGCAAATAACACATTGTTATTAAATAAAGTGACTAATTCAGTAGATATAGTAATTTGATTTTGCAATTTGAAAAGATGAAAATTTATATTTTCCTTTTGTATATGTATAATAATGTAACACAATTTTCAGATTGGAAGAGAGATATACTGGGAAGGATCAGGTGTTGACGAAGTTGGGAAGGAAAAAGGGTCTGACATTGTCCGTGTCAAAGTTAATCCTAAGTTTTATCGACCCGCTGAAGTAGTGAGTATTGTACAGTACAGTATTTGAAAAGCTTTTGGCATCCTTGTCTGTCCTGTCTTGTTACTTTTGCCAGCTTGAGTATGTGGAGTACTAGACTTTGTTTATGGTTTAAGGCTTGAGACGAGCATTATTTTGTCATGTTTCAGTTAAGAAAAAAATCAGTAGTTTGGAAGATTAACAGCTTTAGAATTGCATTAGTTAGGGGTCACTGGTTTTCCTAGTTTTCTCACCCTACAAAAAGGTTAGCTTCATATTATTGCAAATGTTTCCATGGACAAATGCCCCTCCTGACTTGAGCCCTCACTTTTTCTCAGAGCTGGGAAGCCAAAAAGCATAATCGTTGCTTAGCATAATAAGGCAAAACTATAAACAATAAAATCCAGTGCAGTTCTGTTAGTTTTTTGAAAAGAAAACTATTGTGCCAGCTTTGACTGTCCCTCCACACTTTTTTCTGTCCGCCATCAGATATAAAAAACTACTGAGGCTGAGGGCTACAAATTGGTATGTTGATCATCCACCCTCCAATCATCAAACATACCAAATTGCAGCCCTCTAGCCTCAGTAAATCACATTTACGATTAAATTTAGCCATAATTGCGCTTCTGGCAACGATATAGGATAAGCCACCACCAGCCCATGGTTAAAGTTTCATGGGCCGTGGCTCATACAGCATTATACTGAGACTACTGAAAGATAGGTCTATTTCCGGTGGCCTTGGTGATAAGCAAAATCCATGGTTTTTTGCAGCTAAGCCCCGCCCACTGCACGTCAGTGATTGGCAAGCCCTCAAAAGGGTAATGACACCACACTAGTTAATAGTCCAAAATGATTGCCAATACGGATTTGACTTTGTTCGATCATGTTGAGCTCCATGCATGAACGATGGCACCACAGATTTGAGTTCCCAGAATTGTGGAGTATGCAATTGATATCTCTGATAAAAGATATATTGAGTTATATATCCTGTAATATCATTACAAAGATCTTGGATCTTTATGTCTGTGGATCTTTTTTTTTTTTTTGATCACGCACAGCCTAAATGCACAAGCATCTTGCTTTTTTTCTTTTAAATTGGTGTTGCCCTACATAAGCGATTCCACATAGACCACATTAATTGAAGTGAAGCATAGACTTATGTAGCCAGTTCTGATGTTAGGGTATTAATTCATCATAATCCTGTATGTCAAATGTTAATATCATTGTAAGATTAGGCCTACATAAAATTCTTATATTTTGAGGCAATGCTGGGCATAGGCCTACATGTCGACTTCTTATATTTTGAGGTAATGACAGGGCATAGGCCCACTCATCAAATTCTTTTATTTTGAGGCAATGACAGGGCATAGGCCTACACATCAAATTTTTATATTTTGAGGCAATGACAGGGCATGGGCCTACGCATCAGTTTCTTATTGCAAATATCTTTCCACCCTTATCTGTTTGGAAGTAGAGTAGCTTTTAATTAATATAGTAGCTCCTACCCCATGATATTTAATGTATATGCATACGGTGAAATGTACAGTACATGTATAAGCATGTGCATATACACATACATGTGCGCTTGTGTTGTTGACCATAGTAAATGTAAAACCACTTATACCACAGAGAATAAAAGTAAAATTTGTGGGCACGTAGCCGATGGCACACATAGACCATTTATAGGGCTGTCTTGACCTTACACATAACTATCGAACTGCTCGCAATGAATTATATTGAAAATATATTTACAAAAGGGATAACAAATTATATTACTGTGATGAGTAAATATAAGGCTGCTGTAGCATTTCTATGAAAATGAAGGCAGTGGTAGGAAGGCATCATAAGATTCTTAACGAAATAAGAAAAACATAAATTATGGTTGAGAAAATTATGTATGAGATGATACAAACCAGTCTGCGAGTAGCCCATGATTCATTTGCTTTTAGGGGCATTCTTTTAGATTACCCTGTTGGAAAATAGGATACATAAAGAGTCAGTAAATTCTCTCTCTCTCTCTCTCTCTCTCTCTCTCTCTCTCTCTCTCTCTCTCTCTCTCTCACTGTTGTCAGGAGAATATTCTAGCGTAGACTATGTTCATAAAGATCTTGATTACTTTTAATTAAAACAAATGACTAAATTTCAATTAACAATAGTAAGCAGGTAATTCTTTACACTAGTATTTTATGAATAGTTCTCTATGTCTATTCTGCAATGTTAGGTTACCATATAAAAATTTTTCTAAGACACTACAAGCACCATAACAGCAGCAACAAAAACAAGAATAACCACAACAAGAACCACAGTAAAACGGCTCAGTATAAGATAGGGATAGGCCTATAATCCAAAAGTCATAAACTGCGTAAACCGACTAAAAGACGTAGAGCATTATAGGTCTGCGTCATTTTTTATGATCCTGTTACATTGTTTTGAAAGAAGAAAATTCTTAGCAAATTATATCCAATATGACTTGTATAGCTTATCATTTCACAAAATCAACATGGAATACCAATCTGCATAACTCTGAGAATGACGAACATGCTTGACAATATCAGAAGGTAATTATTATTGTCCTGTAATTCAAGGGCACCGATTCGAATGCAAGATATTCCCTGTGTCACCTCTGTATTCTGGTGAACCTCATTTACAAAAAACAACTTTGCAGCATCGTGGAACCCTCCTGACTTCATTCGTATTTTCCTATTTTTTTTTTTTACCATTTTTAGGGAGATGCATATTATGATTTTATTTCAGGGGATAATATAACGTTTCCTTTTGATAATCAGCAGAATTTTATTTCGGTAAAACAACCATTGCAAAATTAACGAAGGTGAAGAGAACCACAGATTAACCAACTTTTTGAAGCCATTGCCAACCAATCACTTTCAAGGGATGGTCGTGATGTACTCACTAGGCGGGGCTTAGCTGCAAAGAGCAGTGGATTTTGCTTAAATGCGATGTACAGAAAACTCGATTGCTCCAATGAAACTTCGGCGCATATTTTACTTGTTTTTTTATTTTTAGAACCCAAGTCCGAGGGAATCCATTATCTCTACATAGCATCTTTTGATTCCCTCCTCTTGTTCCTTCTCCTTTCCTTTCCCACTCCTCTTTACATCTCTCTACCTCTGTCTGAAAGTACACACATGTTTACAGCATTATTATAATATTTAATGAGACCACCAAACCAAATTTGTTACTCTCAAGAGGCCCCACTCAGAGAATTTATTTAAATGAGAGGTGGAAATTGGAGCAGGGTAAATTTCAAGAGACCCCAAATAAATGGGTGAAAATTATGCTGCTGGGAACCTGCAATACTATCCACAGTGCAACATGTAAGGAACACTGTAGCCAGTAACCCTAGTGTGTTCTATAACTTGGTAACAGGGATATGAGAATCAGCTATTTACCAATATTCCTCTGCCTTCTCCCATGGCAATGTTGATGGTAGGTACATTGGTAGTTGTTCTTGGTTTTATCTTTTCATCACTAAAGTATGTGGCATTATGTACTTTTGCAAGTTTTGATTGAATATCTTTTCTTGTTAATTTTGGTGTTAGGGTTAATTACGTAAAATACTTTACCTCCTTTAGATAGTTAACCTTGTGCAGTATAGTTTTGTCTGCATGGAAGTCAGTATTTTACTTGTTTTTTCATTCTTTGTTTAATCTGTATTAATTTTTTACAGGACTTTCTTCAAGGAGATCCAACAAAAGCCAAGACTAAATTTGGTTGGAAGCACTCATTTGATTTTAAGGTAAGTATTGTGTGTGATAATTAAGTATCATTATTATAAAATTGTCCTATAGAGATAAGTTTCAGGTGTCTATAGACAATATACCTTGTTGCTTTCCTTAACTTCCCGCGGACTCCTAGCCCTTTGGCATTGGGTGGGTCACTTCAGAGAGCAACTACTTGGAGTCAACTCCTAGCTAACCCTGATTAGTTGTTTTAAACAAAACTAGTTAGGATTTTTTTTTAAGTCTTAACGGCCCCATTTTTCCCTCCTTACCTTATGAAGACTGATATTAAATCAATGACTGCATCATAGCTGTGACAAAATTTTTGATTGCCCATAAAACATGAAGGAGGGTGGGGCTGGATAGCATGCCTTCGCGCCCATGATAATCCAGTAGCTGACATCTTCAAATGAGGTGAATGTCTAATGCTAAGCTCTGCTTCTAGTGCTGGGTCTGATCATGATATACTGGCGTATGTCTTGAGTACAAGCCCAAGGATTGTATAAGAGAGGGGTTCATCCATCCTTTAAGTTTAGCTTTGGTAGGCATGGGAAAATACCTGGATGAATGCCAACAGCTAACATTTAATGATTATATTAAAAGCATCAAATATTGACAAACAAACAGTGATACTTCATGAAAGAAACTGAAGTTCTAAGAATATGTAAGCCAAACAAGAAAGGGTAATTTAGACAAGACCCAACCGTGATTCCTTTTGATTTCCATTTTGGGAATGAAAATTGGTCAAGATTTTGGAATTGGTAGGTTGAAGGTACCTTTAAAAGTCAATTTGAAAACTGTTTGATAACCAACTGTACAGAAAACATGATGGTGAAAGTAACATTACACAATGAATAGTGCCCAGGGTACAGTTCTATTACTCAGCAATGAAGATGAACAGAAAGATAAAAAGACTGTGTTATGCTCTCTTCAAAGAAGATTTGATAGCATAGAAGACTGAGATTTGTGCCCTCCCCAGCAAGAAAAACAAAGAAGCATCTTCAGAATTGCCAAAGATTAAACTAAGCACACAAAGTCTTCTCTCTGGCCAAACAAGATGAAAATGCAGGGCCAAAAAAGAGAGAATATGCAATAAACCAAATTGTAGTCAAGCCTTACAACACTATTCGTAAGTGATGATGATGTGAAGCCATGTGATATATAGGTCCATTCTAAAATGACAGACTCATTGGAAAGGAAAGCGATCATACAACAGTAAGTGGAATCCCAAAAGTTCCATGAGACTTACCTGTCAGATAATATAGCTGTATTCTCTGTTAGTCCGACAGAATTTCAAAACTTACGACACACACAGTGGGAGATCAGGTGGTTAGGTACCCATTCCGCGGCTTGGGGCGGTATAGGAAACCATTCCATTTTTTCTATTCAGATTTTTCTGTCGCGGTACTGTCAATTGTTGCAGGCCTCAGTCTTGGATTTTCGGATAAAACTTGGTTGTTCTTGAGTATTTGTTTGATTTTGGTTCTTTGACTTGGATTTGGCTAGGCATAACGCTATTGTGGATTGTTTTGGATTTGGCTTTGTTTTTCCTGGGATTAAGATGTCTGAATCTAGTTCTTCTAGTTATCAGGTTGCGGTGCAAGACTGTAAGGTGAGCTAACGAAATTTCGGTAGATCCTCACACCGGCGTTCAGGTTGTAGAGGGCATGTTTGTTTTGTTGAATGACCGATGCAAGTGAGTGTGAATCTTTGTCTGATGCTAGTTGGAGGACTTATGATTCGTATGTGAGTTAGCTAGGCGAGATAGGATCAGGAGGTCTTCCTCAGAGTGGTAGGAGTCAGGGTAGTGTGTTTTCACCTGTTAACCCTCCTGCAGGCGTAGCTCTTCCTAACCCTGTGGTGTTGCCCTAACCCTGGGGGTTGTGATGCGGATGGTGATGCCCTGGCATTATTATGTCTTCCATTCATACTCTTGGAGGCTAAGTGCTCGCTCTCAAAGTGCTGTGAAGTGCAGTGATAGTGTCTGTCCTCTTGTGTTGTGGAGGGAGCGCCAGATCGGACTGTATAACTTTCAGGTCCAGACCTCTGTCGGACTCCAGGACTCGGGAGTGGCAAGTCGAAGTCGCAAGAGGGTTACGCGGACCCCCACCGATCTGGCCTCCCTTCGGCATGTCCTGATGACGCTTCCCCAGGTTGCCATGATCGTGCTGGGCACGAATCCTTAAGGATTGCTTCCTTCCCGATTCCTCCTCCCGCGTCGGGAATGGAAATCTCGGATTCTCGCCCTTTGAAGAGAAGCTTCAAAGAAGGGGAGCTTTCACGCCCTTTTCTCGTGATGCCGCTCTTCTCGGATTTTGATGCCATCCACCGCAGGAAGAGGACCAGGACGTCATCAGACGACGCGAGCGCCTCCGTTCGCTCCAGAAAGAAGGCTATTGCTTCCTGGTGAGAAGGAAGAAGGCGTATAGGCATGCAGAAGCAGTGGCTTCCGTTAGTAGCCCAGAAAGAGACTGATGGGTCATGCGCGTCGTCGGAAGGATTGCCGACTGCGATCAAAGAGGTCCAAACCTTCTCCTTCTCCACGTTAAACGCCGTCGTCCCTCATGCTTCGCCGCATCGCTAGAGATCCTGTTGCTCAGCGCTTTACTGGTCTCGGCAGGGATCACAATTTCCGCTTTCTGATGCGCTTCATGCTGCCGCCGATTCACGGCGACCCTCTTGTTTCACCGTCATGGCGCTTCTCATGTGCTAAACATGGCGCTTCTCATGCTGCTCGCCATTTAGCCTCCTTGCACTCGACATGGCGCCTCCTTGCTCGTCATGACGCTGCCGGCACGGCGCCTCATGCTGCTGCGGTATGACGCACTCCTCGCTGCTGCTAAGACCAGGGACGCCTCCCTTGTCACCTGTGGCTCGGTCGTTGCAGCGTTCAACAAGACGCCTTTAGTTGCTCGGCACGACGCTTGCTCGGGATGCGCCTCGCTTCGCTTCTCACCAGGACGCTCGATCGGGACTCTCATTTGACTCTTCTGCCGAGACTTTGCGACCCCTCGGTTTTTCCGCAGAAGTTGTGGCGTGATTTTAAAACACCGCCAGTACACAACCTCACCCTGGTCCCCGGTTGCTGGAAGATGGGTAAGGCGCCCACGGTCGCCAAACACAGCACCTAAAACCACACAAACCAAAACCAAAACAGAAAACACACTACTTATGAACATACAGCAACAAGAACAGCACACTAACAGGAAAAGCAACAACTTTGCATCAGCACAAAAAAAACTGTCCAAACCAAAAAACAGACCAGCACTAGCTCTGGACTCAAAGACTCAAAAAGACTGCCTTCAAAACTCACTACACATTCCACAGACAGACAGCTCGTAAACAGTCCAACGACCTCATCCTCTTCCAACAACAAGTAAGCACTCACGACAATTACACACTCTCTCTCTCTCTCTCTCTCTCTCTCACAAAACGTTGGGAAATGCTAAATAAAAACAAATTTATTCATCCCTCTCATATTCTCCCCCTTTTGTATTTCCAAAACCAGCACCTTTTCACCTCTTTCAAATCAGCCTTCAACACCCACGGATGCTCACTAGCAGGTCCTCTAGACGCGTTCGCGAGGCACGCAATCATTCTCTCAAAATCACTCTCTCTCCTAAGCAACACTCAAACTCACATCATCTCCTCCATTTCTCTCTGATTCACGCCTATCTTTACTATTACTTCACTTGGCAATTTCATCCACAATCTCATCCCTGCCCCTCTAACCTTCGTTCCCAAACACTCCCAATTCTTCAACCCAACCTATCCCATTCGCTCATTGACCTTTCCAATTCTTGCAACGATTCATTCATGCTTTCCAATCACCATCTATCACTGCCGCTCTCTTACTCTTACACTTTCGCTCACCTCCAACACGCTCACCAACCCCTGTCGCATTCAGTCAACTCAGTTATATCAAACCGCGATATGCTATCGTTCTATCCATACCATCCCATTCATCCAGAGACACGCTTTATCACTCATTTCACTTTGGCACTCACACCCCTATCACACAACTTGACCATTCAGTTACCACGTTCTTCCCCCTTTCTTCGTTTTACCATACTCTACAAAACAAATTCAGATCCTCCATACACACAAGCTCTCATGCATGCCAAGTTCTACATTCGATTTCAACCATTTACCACCCCATTCTCTCATATTCCGGTACATCCCTTCCATCCTGTAACTAGTTTGTGACCATACCTTCCCCTACAAGCATAACTAAGCCCTGGGACCAACTTCCAACAAATTCCCTCAAATTTTTATCCATAAATTGACATTCTCCTCCATTCTCACTCCTCAGCCTCCCATTCTCCTGCATCCAGCCTTGGGTTCCCTACCCACTCGGGTTCCTCCCATTTCAGTTCTCTATCTCCTCACATATTCCTGCACATCCTTTCCATCTACGCAACTGGTTGTGATCTCACTCATTACACAAACAACTAAGCCCATGGGCTATTTTACAACCTCATACGGACCTCGGAACTTACGTTGGTCCATTCTCTTCTTTCTGACCAAATTTTATCTTTAGCATTTCATCTCACAAAAACTCCCTGCCTCACCTCAGCTACTCACCTGATGCCTGTCTGGTTGCTGGACAGATGGGTATCTCACTCATCCTGATCCCTAGCTCTCACCTGGCACAAACAAAACCACACAAACGCTGGGCGCCAATGGTGTGGCGGATTTTAAAACACAAAACAGAAAAACATTTTCTCCTTGAATGAGTAAGGCGCCCACGGCTTACAAACAACAAACCAACAAACAAACAAGAAAAACAACAACTTTGCATCAGCACAAAAAAAAAAACAACTTGTCCAAACCAAAAAAAACAGACCAGTACTAGTCCGACAAGACTCAAAAGACTGCTCTTAAAAACTGAAAAATCCTCACATTCCACAGACAGACAGCGCCAGTAAAACAAACTAATGACCTCGTATCCTCTTCCAACAACCTTGGAGCACTCACGACAATTACTCTCTCTCTTCTCTCTCTCTCTCTCTCTCTCTCAAAACGTTGGGAAATGCTAAATAAAAACAAATTTATTCATCCTCTATAAAGTCCCTTTGCATGTTGGTCAAGGACTGTCCTCAGTTCTTCTCCTGCCCCTTTAGTTGCTCCTGTGTGGAAGAAGGAGAGCTTTCTTGCACGGATCCTGCAGTTGAGATCAGTCCTCTTCTTCTTCAGCTTGCAGACTACCAAGTCTTGACTAGGCTGGAAGGACTTGTTTGGGGACAAGTTTCAACCCTCTGCTCCTCGCCCTCCCCTGCAGCTAACCTCACTAAATCACAAAAGTCTTCTGGTTTTTGAAGATGAAACGTCTCTCAGGAGCCTTTAACAAGGTTCAGATGGACTCCAGAAGGCCAGTGCAAGACTTCTTTCGCCTCTGCACTAAGAGGGCCAACAAGGTTGAGTGGAAAAGCAGTAAGATTCTTTCGCCTGCCCACTGAAGATTGAGGAAAAGCAGGAATTTGATGACAGAGAGGGTTTGTTGGAGAAGTTCCTTCCTCTTCTCAAGGGTTTTGCCAGCCTTGTGGACGCTCCCAGAAGGTCTCTCCTTTCATCAGCGAAGGTGTCCTGGTCTTTATCTGAGACCTGATCACCATCTGAAAGGCCTATTCAGGTCTTTAGAAGTCTTTAACTTTTTGGACTGGTGCCCGAGTCCTGGACTTGCAGGCCTCGCAGCCTGACTCCATTAGCCTGGGGAGGGTTGTTTAGCGTCCTATCCTGTATGGACAAGGCGGTTAGATGGCTCCAAGAACTGGCTGCCTACTTTGCACGGGCTTTTAAAGAAGAGAGCCATTTACTCCCAAATCTCACGGCTAAGTGGGTCTCCTACTCAGAGGCAGAATTGTTGTTCGCTCCGCACAGCCATCTTTTTCCTGGAACTCCTTAGTCAAGGATATGGCCTCCACCTTGCAAGAGAGAGGCTACTCAGGACCTCCTGGCCCAGTCTTCCTAGACGTCCTGCAGCCCCCTCACTTCTTCCCTTGGGCAGGCTTCCAAGATCAGAAGCCCTTCGTGGAGGACCCTCCTCAGAGATCGGCCCTTTCGGAAGAGTCCCTCAGAAGGTGGAGGCCCTTCTAAGACCAGGGGGCAAGAAAGCTCCGTGGACCTTCAGACACGGTGAGCCAGGCTCCTTTCTTTTTGCAAGAGCCTGGAGAGAGAGAGGGACGGACAACTGGTCCCTCAAGTCGCCGAGGGATACAAGATCCCATTCCTCGTATTGCCTCCGTTGAAATACAGTCCCCTATGATCCGCCATCCTATCAACAGGAGAAACAGCAGATCTCTTAAGACCTGCTCGAGCAAAATGCCTCGAGAAGAGAATGAGAGCAGGTCTCAGTTTACAATCCCGGCTTTACAACAGGCTGTTTCTGGTAGAGAAGCAGTCAGTCAGGGATGGAGACCAGTTCTGGGCGTCAACCAAGTTGAACCATTTACGTTTCTGATAGGAAAAGTTAAGTAATGGAGACGTCCCAGTCGTCATCATGGGGAGCCTCTAAGACCAGGCGACGGATGGTTTCTCTCGATCTCCAGGACGCCTATTTTCACGCCCCTATACATCCTCTATCGAGGAAATACACTGAGATTTGTCCTGCGGGGACAGGTATTCCAGTTCAGGCCCTTTGGCTTCGGGCTCAGCACAGCTCCTATGGTCTTCCACGATCTTAATGAGGAATGTTGGAGATGGCTTCCGCTCTTGGAGGAATAAGAGTCTCTCTTTATTTGGACGGTGAAAGCCGTTGAGCCTCGTCAATGGTAGTGTCTGGAGGATCTTCACACCACTTTGACCTTGACGAGTCCCTAGACTCTGGTGAATTTCGAGTCCCATCTGACCTTTGAACTCAGTCCATCGTTTATCTGGGGATTCCAGATGGATTCAGTGACTTTTCGGCATTTCCGTCTCAAGAAAGACAACTACAGTGTTTAGAAAAGTTTCAGCCTTCCTGAGGAAAGAAACATGCTACGTTGAGGAATGGATGAGTCTGCTTGGGACCATTTCATCACTGAGAAGTTTGTTTCCCTGGGAGACTGCATCTCAGACCGCTTCATTCTTCCTTGCAGAGAACTGGCACGACAAAGGAGAATCTGGAAGTTTCTCTGAGTATTTAGCCAAAGGTAAAGAATCACGGTGGTGGCTCGATCCATCGAAGTTGCAGAAGGCCTTTCTCTCAAACTTCAGAACCCGACCTAGTGTTGTTTTCCGTAGCGTCCATCTCGGGTGGGGAGCAACACTGGGAGGAAAGTGTGGGCACCTGGAAGGGAACAGGTGTCCTGGGTACATAAACCTCAAAAGAATTGGGGTGATTCAGTGGCCCTTCTTTCTTGAGGACGAGTCATTTAACCGAGTTGTCCAGATCAACTTTGACAACACCAGCCCTTTCATACCTCAAGAAACAGGAGGAACTCACTGCGGTCCCTGTTCACCTGCAAAGGACATCCCTTCTGTGGGCTCAGGCGAAATATTACGATCCTCACGAGGTTTGTTGCAGGCGTGAGAGAACGTCCGTGCGGATCTTCTAAGTCGGCAGCTGACAACTGCTCCCGACCGAATGGGACTTACACCAAGAGGTGTGTCAGGACTATGGAAGCTTTGGGGACGCCCTTGGTAGATCTCTTCGCAATCTTCCAAGACGAAGAGACTTCCTCTTTACTGCTCCCCTGTTCTCACCCAGGGAGGCCTCTCAGTGGACCTTCTTCTTTGGGATTAGTCGGGGATGGACGTGTATGCCTTTCCCCGCATAAAATCATCGGAGAAGTCATCAGAAGTTTCTTGTCGTCGGAAGGGACGAGGGATGACGCGCACCGCCCGCTTTTGGCCTTGAGGAATGGTTCCAGGTCATGTCCTCCTAGTAGACTTTCCGAGATCTCTGCCCATGAGAGTCGATCTACTCAGGACAACCCCACTTCGAGAGGGTACACAAAAACCTCCCCATCTGTGTCTAACTGCATTCAGACTATCGAAGCTGGCCAGAGCGAGAGGTTTTCTAGACCAGTACAGTGCTATTGCCAGAGCGGTAGAAGACTCTCTTCCAGTAATTTGTACCTGTCGAAGTGGACCGTCTTTAGGAGATGGTGTAGAAAGAAGCATTTCTCTACCCACGACCTCTGGGGATCCAGATAGCAGACTTCCTCTTATTTCTGGTGAGTGATGTTAAACTTGCAGTCCTACTATCAAAGGGATATAGAAGTATGCTATCATCTGTTTTTAGGCATAGAAACTTGGATCTGTCTAACAACAAAGACCTTCCACGATCTTTTCAGAATCCTTTGAAACCTCAAGGTGCCTCGAGCTAAGGACTCCTTCTTGAATTTGGATGTTGTGTTACGGTTCCCTGATGTCCAGTCCTTGATTCTAACCCTCTTTCGTTCTCGTCATTGAGGAACATTACTAGAAAGACTATTTTTCAACCGCTCTAGCAACTGCAAAGAGGGTTAGTGAACTGCAAGCCTTTAGTAGACATAGGCTTTCAAAGGACATAACGAGTTTGTTCTTTAAGCCTCTTTTTAGCGAAAAATGAGAACCGTCTAACCCTTGGCCCAAGAGCTTCAAGTCAAAGGGTATGGCTGGAAATCTAATTCAAGAGCCAGAGAGTCCTTTGCCCTGTTAGGGCTCTCAAAGTCACTTAGACAAGACGAAGGAAAGTCGAGTCCCTCAGATAGTTTATGGTGTTCCGTAAAAGAGACTGGACTTACCTATGTGAAAGAATGCGCTCTGGCTTTCTTTCTGAGGATACGATTAAAGCCCATTCATGCTGTCAAGACTGATTTTAAACTTCTGAAAGTCAATGCTCACACCGAGGTGAGGGCGGTTGCTACCAGTGGCTTTCAGAAGAATATGTCACTCCAGTAACATTCTGGGTGCACATTTTAGCGTAACAACTCTGGGTGTTCGCCACACTACCTGGGAGATGTGAAGACGACATATGAGAACTGCTTCTCGTGGGACCATGCGTTTCAGAATGCTTTCCTGGGGCAGGATGACACTCATCCCATCCTAGAAAATGGTTGGATAGTGTTATTTTTGTAGTTGTTGGGTGACTGCCCCAGGCGAGACTTCCCAATCGTTAGCTTTAGTTGCGTTATCTAACTTAGCAGGCTTGGTCAGAGTGGTTGGTTTTACTTCGTTGCCCTCATTGTATGGTCAATATGGTCTAGTCACATTGTGGTCACGCCCCGTTGACAGATCATGCAGAACTCACCAGCTATACAGGTCACACCCTTGCTGGAGACTCTAGTTAGCACAGAAGCGGACTTGGGTGACAGTAACGAAGTCAGCTATGCTAACAGGTAAGGAACCAGTATCTTTCACCTACATGTAGTGTGTTTTCCAAAATCTATTCTGTCTGTATTCACCTCCAATGGTGGTATTCAGCTATATATATATCTGACAGGTAAAGTCTCATGAACAAAATGATATTTTAATGATAAAATAAAGTTTGTTCATACCCACCTGCAGATATATATATTCATAGTGCCCGCCACCTCCCTCAGGACAGTGGCACTAGAAAAAATCTGAATAGAAAATGAATGGGTTCTGATACCCCATCCCAATGGCGGGAATGGTACTAACTACCTGATCTCCTACTGCGGTGTGTCGTAAGTTTTGAAATTCTACGTTCAACAGAGAATACAGCTATATATATATGCCAGGTAAGTATGAACAAACTTTATTTTATCATTAAATATCATATTTATGTAAAAGTGATAAAGAAAAGATTTTAAAAACATTTTGAAATCTTGTACTCTCATAATTGATAGCAGAATAAAAACTTTTGAAAATCTTAACTTTTCATAGTTTACAAAATTATAAGAAATATAAATTTAACAACCTCTTATCAAAATATTAAAGCCAATATATGATTGGGTATTGGCAAAATTTAAGAAGGAAGTCATTAAAGGGAGAATCATTTCATGGAAACAGCATGTCTCAAGCAACACACAACACTGCAATTAAAGAAATTTTGTAAAAATAGGAAAATAAACGGATTAACCCCTAGACTACCAAGACTTGCCTAAACATATTGTGGCTGAAGTGTTCACAATCGGCTTGCAATATCATATATACTTTAAAACTTCTAGATTATAGCAGTGAATGAGATCTTGGTAAATACTTCCATGAACACACAAAAAAGTCTCAGAATATAAATTATGTAACTGTCAGAGGTCTGTATTATATTAAATGGTTTACGGTCAGAAAATTAGAATTTACCATTTCCTCATTTGGTCACATATCTCCAAATTAAAACAACCCTTTTGTTTAATCAAACATGTAGACCCATAGCCAAAAGTTATACACTCCAAATTTATAACCAACTTTTGAAGAAGAAACTTTCTAAAAGAATGGTGATGTGCCTAACCCCCCATAGGGGGTTAGTGCTGTCAGTGTATTTCATGCAGTGCACTGTAGGCATTACTGAAGGTTCTTTGCAGTGTGCCTTTGGCCCTCAGCTGCAACCCCTTTCTTCCATCTTACTTTCCACCCTCTCCCAGCAGTTGCTTCATAGTGCAACTGCGAGGTTTTCCTCCTGGTACAGCTTTCAAACCTTTTAATGTCAATTTCTGTTTCAGTGCTTAATGACCTCATAGGTTCCAGTGCTTGCCTTTGGCCTAAATACTATATTCTATTGAATTCAGTAGCCTAACCAAGCAAAGATCTCAGTAATCCATCAAACTATAGACCAATATCAATAAAAACCTGTCTTTCAGATGATGGAAAAATTTATTAATTCAAGGCCAAATGATAGAAAAACTGATGAATTCAAGGCTTATGTGTTTCATAAAAACTAATAGCATCACCCCATCCAAGTATGGGTCACAGAAAATAGATGTACACTTCACCCATTGTGCCACTTGGTTCATGTCTGAAAAGGATTTGAACAGAAACAATTAACTCTAACAGTATTTTATTTATATCCAAAAAGGCCTATAATTATATACTTGGAGATAAGCTATAAGGAAAACACTACTACAATGGTACCTGAGGTCACTTAATGTATTAAAAAAAATTCTCTACAGATTGGTGTCTCCTGGTGCAAATAGATACTATTTATCTAAGTTGTTGAGGAGCTACCCTCTAAGCATCTACGTAGGTTTCTTGGAGGTAATAACCTGCTACCAGCATTACAGTTTGGGTTTCTTAAAGGCATTGGTACTTGTGATGCCCTATTGTCCATAACTACCTTCTTGCAGAGTGCTCATGATGAGGGTACAGAGAGTTGCATTGTATGTTTAGATTTTAGTGCAGCCTTTGACCATGTGAATGCATTTATCTTGAAGCTAAGATTGTTGGGAATTGGAAGATCTTTTCATAAAATATTGTAAATAAGGTCTGGAAAACAAACTGAATGCATACACCGATAATGCTACTCATCTAGCTGTTGTTCCTTTTCCTTGCCTTGAATAGAGATTTGGCATGTATTCTTGAATGGCATAGGCTTTGGGGCATGAAGCTTAATCCTTCTCAAACTCAAAGTATGTTAGTTGATCCAGAACACTTATGTCTTTGCATCCTGATTTGCATTGACTGTATATGGTATTGTTTTCATTGTCAGTGACATTTAAGATTTTTGTTATAACTTTTGATAAGAAATTGACTTTTGAGAAGCATATATGAAATATTGCTTCCTCTGTTCCCAAAAAGTTAGTACCTTGTGGAAATGTTTTAGAATGTTTCATAATGAAGCTAGTGTATCTAGGTGTTTTAACTCTTTCTTCTTCCTTGTTTGGAGTACTGTTCTCCAGTGTTATGTTCAGGTGCTGACTCTGATCGCATACTCCTGGATGTGGTTTTGTCATCAGTTGAGTTCATTTTGCCAACTCTTAATGTTGACTTGTGGCATAGACATACTGCATAGGAATTTCATTATGTTTGTTACGTAAAATGTACAACAGTGACAAACATCCTCTCCACTCTTTCTTACCTGACTTACTGATTTTGCTCTTAACACTAAGCAGGTTGCTGCTGCAAGCAGTGTGTTGTTTTCTAGTATCAGGTTTAATACTATTTGGTTCTAGTTTAATTTGGTTATATCTGAAATGTGGACCAGTTTGCCTGGCACGGTTGAGTCTTCTGATCTGTGAATATTTAAGCTAGGAGCAAATTCATGCTCTCTGCCGAAATCTTCTGAATTCAGGTATTTCTGCTTTATTTTCCATACCCTCATATTTAATTGATTATTACTTTTCCTATAATGGGTCTGCCCTTTCAGGCTGATTTCCTTTTGGAGCCCTCTTGGGTTATAGTCTGTTGACTCTGTCCGTAAAGGTTTTCAGTTGAACATCTAAAGAAAGAAGGAGAGTTCAGGCAAGCATAAGGAGGAGGTGCCAAGGATCACTCCCTCTTTGGCTTTATGAAGTTATCAAACAAGCTTGTGATTCCTTAGGTGAGGATGTCCTTTGCTTTACTTGAGTGAGAGCCCCCAAAGTGAAGGGGGGACCGTCCCTGGCCTTTCAGATGAACTTATCAGTTTTTCAGGTAATGAGGGCTGGTGTCTGACAGTGCCAGACACACTTCACCTTCTACCTAAAGGATGTTCCCCACAAGTCCCTGGATGCCTTTTCCTTGGGATTTTTGGTGACTGCACAATAAGTTGTGTAGGCATCCAGCTAAGTTCATGCTAATTTTAAGTCGGGGGGGTTATGAATGAAGATGATTGAGCTCCTCTTCCTTCCCTTCTCTCTAGCAGAGCAGCCTCTAGGCTGAAGTACTTGCTGGATCAGACCAAGATATAAGTAATTATACTCCACTCACCCGGTCATAGAGCTCTGCCTCAAAGATGTCTCATTTTGCTCTTCCCTTCAATAAGGGACTGGGGAAGTAGTACAGGTATGTTCAGAATGCATGAGTGGGTATCACCCAGAAATAGCTACCTTTCAATGTGTATTCCTTTATGCAGGATTTACATGGTTCCTTGAACCTTCCCTTACTTGATTGAGGCTGTAAATCTTCACTTGGGCCTAGGGCCCTTCTACTCTGTTACCCCTATGCTAGTCAGAGACAGCAATTACAGGAGGCATTGTATCCCACAACTCACTGTCACAACTAGGATTGTGGCATTTGTGGGTAAGTTTTCAATCTTCCAGCCAGACAGCAGAGGTGACTTCCTAACTAAGAAGTGATTTTCATATATAAATGGTAATGGTTTGTATTTCCCTAGGAAGAAATATTAAATTTTAAAAGTAATTTGTATATCTCATAGGTATACAAACCAGAACCTTTTATTGCAGTTCCCACATCAGCTGCTCTGCTGTGTCCTTGAGACTGAAGGAAAAAAGTGCATGGAGATGGGAGGTGGGTGAGAGTTATTCTTCACTCGCCCCTCTTTAACTGGTTAACCTTCTTGTTACCAAGTTTAATGACCATTTCCAGCTCTTGCTGAAGAATACTCTTATAAAAAAGGTGATGGTATGTATACCTAGGAAAAATACAAATTACTGAAAAAAAAAAAATTTTCATTTTCATTTCAAATTTTCATTCTATAAATTTTTTGAAGTCAGTATAAATGTTAGGTCCCTGCACATGTAGGCATTAAAGGAAATGAGAGTGCTGATAAAGCAGCTAAATCTCCAATCACTAGATCAAGTATACTAGTTTTTGTAAGTGTTATCCCTTGTTGGGGAGGGATAATGCCATCAGTGCAACTCATGCAGTGCTCTGTAGGCATTACTTAAGGTTCTTTGCAGTGTCCCTTCAGCCCCTAGCTCTAACTGCAACCTCTTTCATTCCTTTTACTATACCTCCATTCACATTCTCTTTCTTCCATCTTACTCTCCACCCTCTCCACCAATTGTTTCGTAGTGCAGCTGCAAGGTTTTCCTCCTGTTACAGCTTTCAAACCTTACTTTCAAATTCCCTTTCAGAAATGAATTACCTCATAGGTCCCAGCACTTGGCCGTTGGCCTAAATTCTATATTCCTTCTTTCCTTCCTGTCAGTGTTAATATCTTTAAAACCCATCATCTTTAGTACATGACAGGAATTTTGGAATACTGGAATGAATATTACCATAACAAGGATTAAACCAACTATTGACTTGTGGTGTTCTGTACTCCAAAAAGAATGACAAATTTTTTGCATTCATGTGACCTGTGGGTATTTTGATGAATAACTCACTTGACCAAATAACTGAATGACGGAAGATATACACTTAATGACATATATATTACAGTAATTGTCCAACTTTCATCCAACATGTATACTAGATACTGGAAACAAATCTTTGAAAGAAATATTGTTAGAATATTCAACCTTTACAGTTTGTTCTGTCATTAGATTTTTAAGGAGTAGCAGTGTATGAAATAAGCTCATATATATTTAATCAAGAACAAATCCTACAGGCTTACCCCATAACTGATATGAATATTAACTCAGTGGTCTGGTTAACTGTTTTGTGAATAATAATGATACATCCCAAAATTGTAAAGATGGATAACTCCATAGTAATTCTATGATATATAAAAAAATTTCCTTCCCAGTAGGACTTCTGTAGGTATGTTGATGGTTTGTCAAGTGTAAATTTTACATCTCCCTTTAACTTTTTTTATCTTCAGGCTCTTGTGAAAGATATGATACAAGCAGATATTGAGCTGATGAAAAGGGATCCAACTGCTTAACCTCTCCAACATCATTTTGGAACCATCATTGAGAGTTTTTTGTGGCTTTGGACACAGATGCTTCTTTCTTTCATATTGTTTGAATGGAAGCCTCCTACGTGACAGTCTTAAGAAAGTGTGATACTTATTGTATAGTACAGTATTTTGTGCATTGTTTTGACTTAAGATGAGTATATTTCTAAGTCAACTATTATTTAATATTAGTGCTTGTGGCAAACAATTTTCATTTTAATATGCAGTGTACAGTAGTCATTGATTAGAAATTCACCCTAATCAGTGACAGCCACGTCTTAACATTAATTTTTATTGATAATTTCACAATTTTTTGTTATGTGGTATCTTAAACAGTTTTATTTGGCAGAAATTTATGATTTCTTATTTTCATCAAATATAAATGGTACAGTTTCTTGGTGACATCAAACATTAAAATTTATAATGAGTAACCTTTAGATTAAATGCTGAATAATTTTAAAGCTATGAAATTAGAATTGGCTATCACTGCTTGTGTATCTTTCAGTTCTTGATTAATATCATCCATGGGTTATATGGATTTAGTCTGATTTTTACATATTTTTGCAAGCTTAATAGAGTGGCTACTGAGAGCAGTCATCTTTGCTCAGCCAGTCAGGAAAATATGGTGGAAATGTCCCAGCATATGTCATTACACTGTGTGGTTGCTATGAGTCAGAGTAAAGTTTTAAATTGGATGTTTGTAATAGATTTCTGTATGTTTATTTTGTTTTATGTGATTGGGAATTTTTAAGTCTTAATTATCTGTATTATTTATAAAGTGTTTATTGCAGTTCTTTGTTGTTCTATTGAGTTCATAATGAACAAGATGCAAATGTTCAGTGATAGTAATTCATCTGATTTGTTCTGTATGTATTGAGTTAATTGGTGGATTTTATGTTTTATACATGTTGAATTAATTGGTGGATTTTATGTTTCTCACTTGTGATCCTGTTCTAGAATATAGAGTGCAATATAATGTTAATAACAAAACATTTGATGAGATTTGAAATATCTGCCAGCTAAAAAGGAAATCTTAGAAATTAAGGGTTCATTGAAATCCTCTACATTGTCATTTTTTATTACTGAGAATTTTAAAAATTGTTATTCCATTGCTTTTTACACTAACCTGAGTTTATTTTTTATTCAGTTGGCTAATGAAATTGAATAACATTGTTTTTGAAAACATTTTTAGTATTAATTTAATGTGCAGTAGGGTATTTTCTCCTGTCCTTAAAAAAGGACTACCTGTAAGTAATCATATGTCAGTTACAGTTTATGGATGTAAAATCAAAACTTATTTTTTAAGTGATAAGTGTTTTTGACATACAGTACTTTGGGAAGATTTTATTTTGCCAGAATTATAGTCTTTAATAAGTGATTATGCTAAAGCTCAAGTTACAAAAGGATTATATACAAAAGCATTTAAGACAAGTTTGTTTTACGTGCATTTTTTATTTTATCAGTCCTCAAATTTCTTTTAAAAGTTCTTCAGTAACTAACATAGCCATCCTTATAATCTTTTATCAATTACATGTCCATCTTCTGCAATTTTCTTTTTATTTTTCTAGGTGGGATTAGGACCCTTACTGTTTTCTCATTGCTACCTTGTGTGTTTGTACTGTAAGGCAGAAAAACTAGTTTATCCATTTATTTACCAAGTTGTGAAAACTTATTGTGTTATGGTTGTGGTATAAGTGATGATATTTAATTTTCAAATGCGAAGGAAGAGTAATGTAACTGAGACAAGATTTACTTCTCTTTATGTTCATTGTCAGATTATTGTGTATAACTTTCAAGTAATCTTAAATCATCGTTATGACATATTTCATCATCATTTGTTGAAATTATGAAGAAATGTAATCTTTCAAGTATTTAAAATCTCAATTCATGGTGCTGTTAGATGTTTGTATGCTTCTTAACCATGCATGCAGTAAATACTTACAAGATATAAAAAAAAAATGGAAGCCATTACTGTATAAGATAGGTATGGTGATATACAAGAACAGAAATATGATAAGTGAATTTTGGAAGTTAGAACTCTTTTTATCTTGTGGCTTCTGATTACTGTATGGTATTAATCGTAGATTTTACTAAGACATGTTTCAAGTGAAAGGTCATGAGTTTGTTAATGATGAAATTGCTGAAAGTGTGCATGATTACCAGATTACATTATTAATTTTATAAATGTGGAAGTATAAGGCAGGGCTCTACCAGTTGCCATCAGGATTTACTTCATGTACCTTGCGTCTTCCAGCTCGTCAGTGATTACTGAAGTGTATTCCTTGAACTTTTATCGTTTATGTTTTACACAAAGGGAGGAAGAGAAACAAAGGCATTACAGTACTTCTTTTATTTGTAAAACCAATAGCTTTCAAGTTGTTCCAGACATATATAATTTTCTTCTATTCTAGGTGACCTCATACTATTATGTTAGTTTCTTGGTACAGTATTAAAAAAAGCTTAATAAGCCTCTCCAACATGTGCTTCTTGATTTTAATACTAAATGGGCAGTACATTGATGCTTTATAGTGATTTCCTTGTTAAGATTGTTGACACCATTATACTTAATAGACAGGACCATTGAATATCTGCTTTTTTTTAATAGGTTTGGGAATGTTCAAATTTTATTCCTGTTAGAAATATATTTTTCTTAAAGCTTTAATAATTGAAGGATATGGAGTGAATGCACGAGATTGTGGTGTTTTTAATTCACAGACTGCTCATATTTCAACCTTTGTAGTTGTGAGCTACAAATATATAATAATGTTATGTACAAGTGTAATAATCCTTGTCATTTAATGATACCATTCCAAAGAGGGCATTATTTTTAGTAAATCATGTTATGTCTTGTTTAAATAAATAATTAAAAAACTGTTTGACTATAGATACACTCTCATGGTCCCCCCAGTACTCCATAAGACAGACTAACTAATTACAAAGAATTCTCTTATATTTGGTCTTGGCCAGAGTAGTGCTTCTTGGCGCAGTGATAGATTATAAAGGACCCAGGACAGGAGAGTTCTATCTCCTGTCCTACAATGACTGCCTTGGCTCTCACTACGTCTCACTCGCTCAGATGTGCCAGCATATTTTGGCCGTCTTCATTACACGCCAGGTCTGTGCAAGATAAATCCCATGCCTTTTCGTCAGGGAAAGTGCATGGGTTTGAGGACTCACAGCAACGACCAAAAATAGGTTTTCCCTGCATCAAAACCTGTTTTTTGTCAGTGTAACTGCTGTTTGTCCTCAAAGGCACTTACAAAAGAAATTAACAGGTGACAATATGGCTTAGCTCCTAATAAATAAATTCCAACAACCCAGATAATTTTTGGTTCATGGTATAGTCACATGTTATTAACCATTTTCTTTATTCTGGATACCCATAGGGTTTGGCAATAAACACAACACACGAGCCAATACTGTATTATGCATTATTCTTCATGGCTCAAAGGTGACCTGCCTAATTATGTCAGGTCTGGTTGTGGGGTTATTGCACTTTCCCCAGCATTATTTCAGCACAACCACCACTCTCATGGCAATAGCTTCAGAAGTTTTTTATTCAAGGTAAAGCCACAGGTTATCAACTGTTTTCTTTATACTGGATACCCGTTAGGGTCTGGCAATGAGGAACAGGAGTCATGAGCCTATAAATTTATTATGCATTATGGTTCTACAATGACTTATGTTGGGTCTGGCTGCAGGATTATTGTGCTCTCACCAGTTCAGGAATGCTGCCTCTAATAACCACTCGGTACACTCAAAGACTTCTTCAAAGGAAACATTCTGAAGAAAGTTAATGATGTACTCACCTTTTGGATGTCATGCAACTTAGGAAAGGAGTGAGGGTCTGCCTTTTTAATGAGTGCCACTAAAATTATTAGTTCATGTAGAGAGAGTGGTTTGTTTGTGTTAAGGTTTAGGAAAAATAGGACCATCTGGGATGTTTGCCTTGACATCTAGGTAAACCTTAAGTGCTTGAACTGGGCATAATATTTTATATGAAAAACTGAGTTCGGATTTTTCCTTTAAAAAGGGCCTCATTCATGGCCTGGAATGATAGGCCAGGAGACAACGGTAAATGACAATTCGGTGCATGAGTGGTTAAATGTTGTCCTTTTCCAAGACAGCCCAGTATGCTAATCCGAGCTCCTGATGCCAAAGCAGTCAAAAAGACTGTCTTTTGCAGCATATGAATTGTAGTTGCATTGGGCTCATGAATCGAGGGGATGACAGGAGTCTAGGACCTTATTCAAGGCCTAGGCAATGGGAAACCTTGCGGGAGCTGACTTTTGCATTGTAAAATACTGGAGAATGGAATTAATAATTTCTATATTAGAATCACTTCCAAAACCATAAGGCAAGGGTTCTGCCGATGCTGCCTTGTATGCCATGATTGTTGAAATAGCAAGGTGCTTGACCTCAAAAGATAATATGTAAAACTGTTTTAACAATTTTCAACTGAGCTCTCAGTGTGGAGGTAATCTAACCACATTTTCCATACGGACTGGTATATTGGATAGATGAAGTCCATTAGTTTTAGCTCTAGGTGCCCAGCAAAGTTAGGCAAATAATCTTCATGGTAGACTAGATTTCAAATTCCACATAAAGGTCATGGCTCAGAAAGGAAATGCATAGACGACTTCCCCTCTTTCTGTATGGGATAGAACAACGGATAGCAATGGAAACTATTCTCTCGCCTGTTGTTGAAGAAATAAGGAACCAATGACTGGCTAATTCAAGGCTACTAGGCTAGCAGTTCCATTGAAAGCTAGTAGAGTGTTCAAAGATTTTGAAATCTGGGACAACGAAGGAAAAAGGTATATCATCCTCCATTTGTTCCAGTCTTGTAGGAATGCATCTCTTGCTATTGCCTGATTGTCCAGATTCAGAGACACACTGGAAGTTGACGGTTCTCCCCTGTAGGGGGTTAGTGCCGTCAGTGCACCGAATGGGGTGCACTGTAGTCATTACCTAAGGTTCTTTACAGCATCCCTTCGACCCCTAACTTCAACCCCTTTCATTCCTTTTACTGTACCTCCATTCATATTCTTTCTTTCATCTTACTTTCCACCCTCTCCTAACAATTGATTCATAGTGCAACTGCAAGGTTTTCCTATTGTTGCACCTTTCAAACCTTTTCACTGTCAATTTCTATTTCAGCATTGAATGACCTCATAGGTCCCAGTGCTTGGCCTTTCAGCCTAAATTCAATATTCTACTGTATTCTCTTGATGGTTCTCACCTGTGGCAAACTGGTCCACTTTGGACTGTGGAAGCATGTCAGCAATTATGCTGACTTGAGGGGAGCTCATCAGCATGAGGCTAACCTCTTGATAAAAGACATTGGAGTCACATTGTCTAGGACCAACAAAATGTGGGTCCCTTTTGGAGGTTTCAGTTTTCTGGAATGGAGAGATAGCCAGCAGTCCTAGGAAGTGGTGTGACACTCCCTCAGAGCAGATGACCATCCTCCCCCTAACTGACAATCCTCCCATTGGCCTCCTCAACCAGTCAAGGAGGCATCTGTATGTATTATCTCTCGTATGAACGGTGGAGTCAGGTCAGCCTGTTTGCCAGAGACTTCTTCCAGGTCCATGGACAGAATATCTTTCCAATCTCAGATGAAGGCAATCACAAAGCCTTTTCCTGGCATGTGAGAGCCAGACTCTTTAAATCCTACAGTTACAATTTCAGGATTTGATATACCATGGACCCAAACTGTAACAGGCCCAGACTTAGTTCCAATTGTTGTCTGGAAAAGTTGGGCTGTGCAAGGAATCCTCTCAAGTCCTTCCTTATTCTGGTTTGAGTGCTGTTGGGAAGAGACAGCTGGCCATGAAGAGTAGCCCAACAAAGTCCCAGCCTCAGAAAAAGTCTGCTGGATGTAAGGTGGGACTTGTTCTGATTAAGAAACCTTTTGACTGGAGTCTGTAGACTACCACTTTCAGGTTTTGTCAGTACTCTTCATTGGTGGCTCCCCAGATTAGCCAATCATATAGGTAGGCCACCAGTTAAAGATCCTTCATTCCTGTGAGGACTCACAGTGGCTACCAAAAATAGGTTTTTGCTACGTCAAAACCTGTTTTATTGTCAAGGTATCTTGATACCTCTTCGATAGGCTTCTATCAAAGCATTAGGAAGGCAGGGCAGAATTTAACAATTTAGTTACCAAAGTCTTACCTTTTCCACTTCATCCCCGAAAGCATTCTTTATAATAGGTTATATCACTGGAATATTAAACATTTAGTAAGATCAATCCTTTGCATAATTTTGGCATTTGCATGTAGCCAGTAGAGTAATGTAGAAATTGTTCTTGTAATCATTCTGTGAAGTTGGGAAAAGAAAACTGAAATCATGAACTATGTTTGTTTCTATAGAAATACAGACTATTGTCATTTATGTAGGAGTATTCCTCAGCACAAGCTAGAAACAGTCATTGGAACCTGGTAACAAGGTGGTTAATTATTGGTGGTAGTGATTGGACAGGGAACCCCTTAATCACCTGTCCTAATCCAGCCCTTCAAAAGCAGCTGTCATTGGGTGTGGAACTGTGGATGCATGTGTGTGTTCTGCCAGACTTAAAGTTGAAGCTATTTTACTTTTGTAGACATTAATACCTCCAGTTTCAGCATTTTTGACTTGAAGGTGGTTTTTGTTGATAAAAACTCAACATACATAATTTTATCAAACTTAATAAATCAACAAAAAAGTGCCATATCACATAGATGTTAAAATATATAAATTAAATACCAGTATGGTAACGTAGTATACAGAGTAAGAACCTTTTGAAATTTTTAATATATTAAAAATATTGTCACAAGACATGGCATTTGGCTGTATGGTTTCAGGATTTGGTCACCTGGAATCATTCCTCCCTTTCAGCATGTTGTGCAAATGATCCACAGTGTTCACTAACCCCAGATGGAGATCACTCTCAGTTTCCTGTGTGCCAGAGTTTGTGGTAAAAACTTAGAACTCATCAACACTTGACAAGAGTTTTTAAGTTTCTCAATTCCCTTCATCCGAGATTTCATTTGTGGTGATGCAGACGAGATGCTTTTATGCCTGAACTCTGAAGTAATATCTGAAAAGGACCAATACTCTTTGCCCATAGAGTCTGCCTTTTCATTAGTACATGCAAGCATAAGGAGGAGTTGTCCAGGCAATGCATACTTTTTGGCTATGTGAGGTTATCAAACAAGCTTCTGACTACCCAGGAGGATGTCACCCACCTTTCTCATATGAGAGCTCTTGGGACTGACCCTAGCCTTTTGTATAAGCTTAGTTTGCCAGGTAATGAGGGTGGGTGTGTGGAGGTGAAGCCTTCACCTCATTTGCCTGAGGGGTAACTTTCTCCTCTTCTTTAGAAGTCTTAATAAGTTGTGTTAGGCACCCAACTCTGTTGACAGAATGCCCAAAACACTTTGCTTTAGTGAGTCTTGGGCTTGAATTGCACTGGGATCATTCCCTTCCTCCTCCCAGAACAGCAAGTAGGCCAAAGTATCAGCTGAGATAAGACTAGATACAGGTGGCTATGCTATGAGCATCCAGCCTTAGAGTTCTGTCCTAAGATAAGCCTCCTTTGGCTGTTCCCTTTAACAATGGGGGTGACCAGGATAAAACTTTTTTGAATCTGTCAGTTGTATTAGCCAGAATAGTTATCTTCTGTTACACAGTTGCTTATGGGAGATCACAATTCCCCAAATCTTTCCTTAACTTCAGCAAGGCTCTCATCCCTCACCCAGGCCCAGGGCCCTACCACTCGGTCGTCTGTATGCCAGACCGAGTAGGAGGTTGCAGGAGTCATTGCATCCCTTGCTTGCTATTGCAACCAAGACTACCAAGACTTCTCCTAACAATTGTTTCATAGTGCAACTGTGAGGTTTACCTCCTATTACACCTTTCAACCTTCTTACTGTTAATTTCACAATTCACACTCAGGATACTTTTTGATAAAAGGCGATGGTTTGTATACTTAAAAAAATATAAGGTACTTAAAAAATTTGATGTAATACTTTTAAAAATTTGTATAATTTTTCTTAGATATACAAATTAGAGCCCATTATTATAGTCCCACCTCAACCAACCCCACACAGTCTGTTTACCAAAGGAAAACGTGACTGGTTGCATCTCAAACACTTTCAGTAATTCTTCTTGTACCACAAGTATTGTATAAACGTCTGTACAGCTTCCACCTTCTTTCATTTGCATTCAACATCCCATCATGTAACCACTTTGCTACCAATTTTAATGACCATCCCAGCTTGTGCTGGGAATACTAGTACATAAAAGACTCTGGTTTGTATGTCTAAGAAAAATATAAATTATCTTTAGAACTTATGTGCTTTCTCATGTTATTTGATGACTCCCTTTTAAGCATCAACTTTGATCTCTTTTATATGCATCCACTTTTAATGATGAACCCAAGATGAAATTTGTTTTAGTACTACCAAATCTGGTACCTTATTCTAGATGAAATTTGTTTTTGTATTACCAAATCTGGTGCCTTATTGTAAGTAAACTTCTATTCTGCTTAAAAAAAGTCGATTAGTGTTTTTTGGTGCCAACCGAAGCAAAGTGCTTGATGAAAAACTGATGACAGATATTTTTTATTAACAGGTACCCTAAACTCTGAGTTTACAGTCACCTTAAGGTTTTTTGTTGAGTCACACATATCCACCATTGGGATATTCATGGAACTGCCTGTGAGAAAGAACCTTGAAGTAACCAATGTCACCATCAAAGGTACAGATGCTCACGTGAGTAAGATTTACATCTACAGTTTCTGTCCAGTTGATAAGAGGAATTGGGTCATCACCTTTGCCAGCCCTGGGAAAAAAAATTCATTTCTTCTTAATAAATGGCATCACTGAAGGTATCCCAATGACTGGTCATAGTACTCCATGCATTGAGGTAATCAAGAAGTAAATGTAGCTAGCCAATAAATGAGGTGTTGCAGGCTCAGGTGGCAATGGCACAACATCTTGATCTGAGATTTTATCTCATTTGACAGATCAAAACTTAATTTCATGAGATTTGACAGATCAAAACTTTTAATTTCTTGAGGCGGTCTCTGCCTAATCTAGTGTACAAAGTGGTAAAAGATCCTATCTAAGACAATAACTTTAGTGCTGAACAACCTGGAAATGAACAAAATTTCTTTTTATCACATTGCTTTATGTTGAATGTTGGGCGTGAGAACCAACAATGGCACATTCTGATTGACATAAGGTTGATGATAAGAGTAATAAGCAGAGTGAGTTTTCCTTATACAGGCTTCAGGCATGTGACTTGTTACTAGCTTTGCATTAGAATAGCACCTTTGGGGAGTTGGGGGGGGGGGATTTGGTGTTTGACTGTGGATGGGTTGACAGCAGTATCAACACTTACTATTGAACAGAATATCATCATCATGTTTTTGGTACAGTATTTTATTAATTTTCACATGCTTTTTCATTTTTTGATGTTCAGCTTTCATTTGAAATCAATTTTTTGTGCTAACTTTAAAAATTACAAACTACAGGCAGTTTTTGCAGTATTTACAAAAAAGAGGGTGGGGTGGATTTTTACTTGGTCCTTAAGGTTGCTGGTAAACATTTTGAAGGGAAACAGTGTATCTTTTATCTCTAAAATAATTTATCACTCCAACTTTGAAAATCACAAAACTACAAGCAGTTTTTGATATTTTCTAAAAAAAAAAAAAAAAAAAGGTGTGGGGGCCAAATTTGAACCAAGAAGGGAGGTTTCAAAGGCTTTGCCAGTAATGTTAGTAGTTACCAATTAAAGTTAAATAATAGCTCTGGTTTTATCTAAAATATTGTTCATCACTGAAAGTCACAAACCTCAGGTAATTTTCTACTTTTTTCAACAAAATGTGGTGTTTTTAGGCTAGGAGGGTACTTTAGCTTTGAAAAGTTTACCAAAGCACAGTCGGTTCCTGTCATTTATTATAAAGTTAGGGATGGTTTTTTTTAGCTAAAGGGAGGATTTTGAAGTAGTACAGTATTGGCACTAGATGTTACTGGTTACCATTTTAATGTCATTTTGACTCTTCTTTCACCTGAAACACAATGTTGCTGTACCTTTAAAAATAAGAACAGTCAGTTCTTTGCATTTGTTTGAACAAAAGAGGTTGGTTCCTGGCTGGAAGGGGTATTGAAATCCCTGGCCTTTGAAAATGAAATTGAAAACCAGATTTATTTCATTAGCTTTGAAAATAAACAACTAAAGATAATTATCACTTATCTAAACAAAGAGGTTTGTTTGGCTGGGAGGAGGGGTAAATGTTTGGCCTCTAATGTTACTGGTTGCTGTTTCAGAGCAAATGACAGATTGCTTTAGCTTCAAACTTAAGATAATTACAATCAACATTTGGTATGTCTTGTTAAATGAGGGATTTTTAGGCTGGGGGGTGTTCTTATATGCAGGGCTGGTTGCCATCTCAAGAGAATGAGATAAGTTTTCATTAATATAAATATTATTGCTGTAGATTTATTCAACAACTTTCAAATATCTAAAGACTTTGAAGTAGTTTTTCTCATTTTTTACAAAAATGTCCTGTTACCACACATGGGAGGCAACACCTCAGATGTTGTAGTGCTCTTAAACAGATAATCATATTAGCATATGAAGATGATTTAATATTGAATGGGGATATGGCGATGGCTTGACTGTGTCCTTTACTCTACCCTGGGTAAGATGGTTTGTGATAGTGTCAGCTGGACTACTGTGGACATCTGAGAGTTGGAAGACCTTGACCTACCTGGATGATGATGATAAGTTCATAATGGTTTTATGTACAAAAATCTGTTTTAAAAATCAATTGAGCTGATGAAAACAAAACTGAAACTGATGAACTTACTTGAATGTACGTCCGTTAATAGTTATCCAAAATTTCTTGTACTCAGTTTTGGAGACAATGCTTGGAGTGTTTATATGTGGTATCCAATCATTGTGACGGCTGCTCCAGAGTGATGTCAGTGTATTGACAAAAGACCCAAAAACTGTGGGTGAAGAGAAACACAGTCATATAAAGAAGTGGTAAAAATTTTCACATGTATAATAATTAACCTAATTGAATGATGACAGAGATTAAGTCAGTGTTTCACCAAATGGAAGATATTTGTGTTTTACAGATTTGAAAATTCTTCATTCTTAAGATTTTAGAATTAAATTCATCGAGGTAGCATTTTCCATTGCATATACTAAGTCCCATAATGCCATTTTATGACCATTTCATCCTGTAAGAGGTACCACTTACAAAGTCTTGTGTTTGGCAAACTGTAGATAGTACTAGGGTTTTTGTAGTGACCTTTGCCCCAGCTACATGGCTTTCTGCCTTTTGGTCTCTTCATGTTTAGCTTTACCTTGCTTTAGTTAACAGTTCTTGTTTAAGTATAGGTCAGTCATGTGCACCCCAGGAGGGTCTAAAAATGTGGCTCAGTAGTCTCATTAAACTATTTCATAATAATAATAATGATATGCATATTCAAGTCATTGTTATAACACTGCCACTTGTTGTGCTCTAACAAACCATCAAGAATCTGACAATAAAATTAATAAGATATGAAAAACTAAGCAACAGAGATTCGACAAAGACAACACTGATTCCATTATGAACATGCAACTAACTTTGCTGTAGTAAGATAGTGAAAGAACCAGGTTTGAACTTTTTCCATTTTGAGTTGACTCAACCAGAGATCTCATGGTAAACTATAGATTCTAGCAAGAGTTTTGATGACAATATGGACTTGAGTCTGATGTAAACTTGATGGAGTATTCAGCATTTCTTCATCTCAAAGGTGGAATTTTTACAGCTTGTGGTATACATAGCTCTTCATAATTCTTACTGAAAGAGAGTGCAGGAGAGTTTCCATCATTTAAGATTTGTTTAGTGCTTGTGATCTTATGCAAGTTACTAGTATACATCTGAGAAGTCTTGATTTGCCTCTTCACCATACCATAGCCAGGCTTATTTAGCCCACACTAGCCAAAGCAAATAGAAAATTTACTGGTAAACTGTAAAAATATGCAATTATGACCAGAATTACCAGGTTGGTAGAATTGCTTCAGCAGCAAGCAGTTTTCAATAAAGAATGAGCAGCTGGTGTACTAAAATCCAGAAAATCAAATGAACAGGATGGAGAATAACAACAACAGATTGAGTTACATAAATGATGTAACTCGAACAAAGCAAAAACTATAAGACGAGATCAACACCCAATCAACATGGTAAGTCAGCTGACAACGACATACTTCTGAGAAGTATTGGTAATTAACCTTTATAGTAAATAACCATGCCAGTGGTGGTTTCAGGGGATAGTGGTACTGCAACAGCACTCTACATACAGTGCCAACAGATCCACCAAAGAAATTATCTTCATCCTCAAGGATGAAATGGCTACTCTGACAAAACTACCTAGATCTTCCTTCTGAGGGCAATGATCATGACATTTATCTTCTCTGGAACAAATCTTTGGATCAGGTTAATGTTTTCTTTTGTTGTCTGGTAAATGAACCTGAGTGATTGATACATAGGGACTTGACTTTGTTCATTCCTGAGAAAATTTATTTGTGATTTAAGCTTAACAGTTGAGTTTCACAATATATTTTAGAATTTATCAAAGACTTAAAACCAAACCTTCAAGGAAATGGTATAGATATGGGATCAAGATAGCCTGTAGGCCTAGAATTTCCTTAGAATGGGGAGCCTTGTAAAAACCAGGCAGACTGGAAATGTCAGTTACACTGCCACTATCAGCCAAATATGTTTCCATGTAACTTTCTTCCAAGTTTACTTTTTCATTGTAGAAAGTATAGTATCAGAATCTTCCAAGGATAAACTGAAATTTCAACATGCAGTATACAGTAGTTGAAGGATAAAAGATGTAAACAAGATACTGCTAAAAACACAAGATAGTGCTGGAAAGGAAACAACATAACACCTTTTGAATATTTGGATATTTCTACAGTGCCCAAACAGGAAAGGTTCAGTTAGATTGATTACCCTAAATCAATTTTGTCTGTGCATTATTAAGGAAAACTAATCAGAAGTATGATTAGATATTTTTTAGCATGGAAAGGAGCCTTAGAAAAGAAAGGGGATTGTTTAGCTAATGATTAGTAGTAAAGAAGGACATGATAAACATTATGGAAGATGTTATAGCTAAAACAGAATGATGAGTGGGATCAATGAATGGAATACAGTGAGATAGAGAGTGAAAGAAGAAGCATGGCAAAAATGGGTAGGGTTAGCTCAAAAGAGCAACACCTATTTTCCATTTAAGAGGAAAGAGGAGGGAAAGAATAGTGATATATGTTCTGGAATATCAGTACTGGAAAGGACTAAATAGGAAAACTGTTCAAGCTTTTGCTAAAGGACATAATGAGGTTAGATTGATTCCAGGTCACCTAAATCAATTTTGTCTTGTGCACTTTTTATTAAGGAAAAAAACTATTCAGAAGTAACCTTTTAGGATGATTTAGTCATTATCAAGAATAATCAGAGGTCACAAAGAAGATTACAAGAACTGCATGAAAGGTTTTTAGTCATGGTGAAAGGCTAGCCCCAAAAAGAAAAGAAAGAAATGTAATTGAAAGTGAAGCTACTTGGAAAGACAGAGCTAATGATTAGTAGTAAAGAAGGAACATTAGGGCTTAGTGAGGTTAGATGGCCAAGAAGTAAACATTCAAGTGTGGAAGATGATTCTAGTGCTAAAACAGAACTATTGAGTTTATCTGACAGGATTTTTGTTTGGGATCAATATGCAGAGTATATACCTACATCTGAACATGGGAGGTATCAATTTTATCTGAGTTAAATCAGAAAGCAGTGAGATAGAGAGTGGGAAAGAAGCTGGATATTGTTGGCAAAAAAGGAGAGGAAGTAACTGAATTGTTTTAGACAAGAAAATGCCATTAAGGAAACCAAATCAAAATGAAAATTTACTCTGACAGAGTGAAAACCTACCCAGGAGCCGATTGTCAGTGCCTGTACTGCCCAGCAATTATAGTGGAGGAAAAATCAGAGGAAGAAACTAAATCAAAGAGGCAACTTGAAATTATTGAAAAACAGAGGAATGAAGAACCAATATAATTAAGAGGAAAGAGGAGGCCCAGGACTGCAAAAAGTGGCAAAATATGGAAAGAACTGAAATGAGGATGGTAAGATCTTGGATGGATGCAGAAGGGTAAAAATGAAGATAGAATATCACTACTGAAAGGACAGATTTGGAGTCAAAATGATAAGAAAATTGTGGTATCACAGTTCAAAAGCGGATGGAACCATAGTAATGGAGTCAAAAGAAATTTGAAAGATTTATATTGAGAATTGTTTGACATATATAGAACATCTAGACTTCAATGACAAACGGAGGGACCAAGTATAATCAGATCAGAGGTCATCTTAAAAAAATTGATAAAGCAACAGGTGATGATGGAATGTGCAGCAGAGATGTTGGTAGCTTTGGAGAATACATCATTGATATATTAATTTGGAAGGAATATAGAGAAAGCCTGCAACACAGATGTACAAATCAAAATCACAATACCAAAAATACCAGAACACTTGAGTGCAATAAACACCAGGACTGTCATTTTGAGTCAGATAAAAATAATATTAAGATATTCAGAAATAAGATACTAAGCAATTTTAAAGGGTTTTGAATATGTGGTTTTAAGGAGAGAACAAGAAATGCATTTTTAAAGCAATAGAAGTGAAAAAAGATCAGTTGACTATGAAAAAGCTTTTTTAGAGGGTTATTGGAACACATTCTAAGATTGATAAAGAATTTATATTTAGCTCATTAGAAAATGAATCAGGGCACATCAAGCAGTGTAAGACAGGGTTGTGTGTTATCACCTGATCTCTTCAATTTATATAGTGAAATGTGATGATCTCAGAGATGGAAGGAAAAGGTTGGGAGATAATATCAGATAGGGAAGCACTTGTTCAGATCTGAGAGTACTTTACACGAGTGCAGAGAAAGAGGTCTGTCAATAAATAAGAAGAGAGTTATGGTTATCTCCAAAGATGAAATCCCAAGATCAAGAGAGCTGAAACAGTTAAAAACAATGCCAGTTTTAATTATTTGATGGGGAGAGAAGCAAAAGATGCATTTGGTAAAATAAAGAAATTAGTCACCAACTCAAAAATATCGATGAATCTTAGGAGAAGATTTGTAAAATGTTTTGTTTGGTCTGATGAGCTGAACTGGACTTTGAGGAGGGAGGTTATGGGTGGTTTGAAGGATGGGATCATGGACAGAAAGGAAAACTAATGAGCAGGTAAGATAGGCATTGAGAGAACAGAAATAAATGGTTTGAAAGTTGGACAAGAACCAGAAGCATCACTCACTGCTATGGAACAGAGGGAAGACCTAGACAAAAAATATAGTAAGGTCGAGGAAGAAGAAGCTCAGTTGCTGCAGAAGAAGAGAGGATGGAAAGCCATGATTGCCGATCCTTGGGGATGGCACCTGGATGATGAATGGGCAAAGTTAAACTCACTATTTGCAGATTTCTCTATGGACAACCACCATCCATGGAATTTTCATTGAATTTTCATGTTTTTTTTAAACTGCTATATTAAAATATTCAGGTTATGCATTTTTTCAGTTTTGAACTGTCAAAAACTTACATTTTGGTTATTGTATAAGCCAGCAGGGTGTAGTGACTAGCTAATAACAGGACTGTAATGTTCCAAATTGACAAATTGTAGCAGACACTGCATTATGAAAGAAGGATCAGATGGATGGATGTGGTGAGGGACATGAACAGAAATAAATGGAGAAAGTTGACTCGAGCAGCCAACCCTGATCTTAGAGTACAGATATATACTCTCACTAAAAAAAAAAACATTTACTGAGTTAAAAAAAAATAGTTCCATATGGAATGACAAATTGTTAACATTTATCTTGTAAAAATTGTATTAAAAACACATTTGAAAGCATGGAATACTAACTTATCTTGTAAAATGCGCTGTAAAGAATAGTACAATCTCTGGGAGCCATACATTCAAAGATGAAACTGATGTTCGATGCAGGAGCGCCACTGTCGAGAAGCTTCACTTTATGATAGTCATAACCATTCACACGAACAACTGTTGATGAAGAGAGGAATACGATGTAATGATTGAAACAAACCAGATAAATCCAAGAATTTTGCTCCTTTTCCAGGATATTACAAGAACTACATTTAACTGCAGCAGAAGCTAAGAAATGAGAGGGCTACAGAGAATTGAAACAAAGAATAAATCAACAAAATGGACAAAACAGCCAGTGACTTGAACTCTTTTATTGTGTTTGCCTTGTTGGTGAAAATGAAGCATTTAACAATTGATGATATTTTAAACAGAACCAGAATTTGCTAAACAATAGGGCCATGTAGAAATGAGACTAACCATTTGGTTTCCTTGATGGAAATAAGATAAGTTTCCTTCAGTTGTATAGTGTAGTGTTAACTGCACTATGCAACCAGCAATCTTTATAGCACAACAAAAAAAGTTATGCAGTTAACACTGCTGGTTGTTGAGCAGGTTGCTTTTTATGTAATTACTAGAATTGTGGTAAAAAAATATCTCAGAAAGGCATCTAAAAAAGGATGGCTTAATTGCAAAAGTACTTGTGTTCTTTCAGGCAAGAGATTTGGAAAGAAATCAAATCCTCTTAGTACAGTAATTTCAGTCATGTCTGTACTGTTTTGGGAAAGTTTACTGGAACCTTTATCCCTGGAAGGAGTTGTCATGTCAGTCTTCAGCAGTCATAGAACCTAAATGAGTCTCGAATAAGCACAGTTCTCCTTGTCAAATTATCTTGTCCCTGATTATTCTTTGTAAATGATGTAAAGTGGTTAGAAAAAATTAACTGGGCTTGTTTTAATGCCAATGGCTCTGATTTTTCAAAGCCTCTTATTATATTATTATTATTATTATTATTATTATTATTATTATTATTATTATTATTATTATTATTATTTTATTATTATTATTATTATAACCATACCATTGAACTGCTTGTTGATAGAAAAACACAAAATCAAAGGTTCCAGTGCTAGGGAGTAAAGAATGCTAAACTGATATACAGTAATCTTAAAAAGAGGAAAAATATTCAGTAAAAAAAAGGGATGAAAAGTATTTTTCCTGGCTGAACCTGAAAATGACTACAGTCGATCCCTACTATTCGCGGACTCGCGATTTGCAGACTCACCTATTTGCAGTTTTCTCTGTGGAAATATATATACAGTACATTATTTGCAGAAAATTCTCCTATTCGCAGTATTTTTCATAGAGAAATATTCACAAATTACTGTATTTTCATATTTTCGTGATTAAATCCACTTTTTGAGATAAAACTATTAAAATATTCAGGTATAAGCATTTTTAGAGGGTTTTTTGGTGTTTTAAACTATCAAAATAGGCAGGTATAAGCATTTCTAGAGGGGTTTTAAGTATTTGCGGATTTTAGCTATTCGCGGGGTTAGTGGTACGCATCCCCCGCAATACAGGGTCGACTGTATATCCCTTCTAACAGGCTGTCCTAAGGCAAGCATTTTCACAGGATGTCTTGGCTATCAGATGACCTAGCCAAGCATGTGTATCAAGTTTTAATACAGTAAAAGTATGGGGGTAAAATAATCTCTTAAAGAATTCAAGTCAGGCAGGAACAAGTTCCTTAATCAAGCTACATCAAAAGAGAAAAAAGTATTATTTCTGTGACCATATTCCAAAACTCGAGACACATTACTACCGAACCTAATAGTTGTCTTTATAATCATAAAGAAAGGCTGACTCTAATTAATTGTGAAATCAGCAGAGGGATTGCATTTACTCAAGAGTGAGATTTTCTCGCCCCTTGTTTTTTTTAACAAGTAAGACATCAAAATCATTGACTCTTCAGAAGATATATAGAATTATAAGACAATTTTTTCCTGCTTTGCTTGCCAGTGATGAATCATAGGAAAATTCAGTAGTTTATTTGTATCGTAGAATATAACAGAAAAATCAAGTGAAACAATTTTGTCTAAATAATTTTTGCAGCAAACATACCACCACTGGATTCACTTGTAGGAAAGTAAGGATCAACAAGATTGTGTGGGATGAATATGTGGTTATTAGATGCTACTGAGTAGAATCCCATTCCTCTAATTGGCGTTATAGGAACGGAATCTGTCCATGAAAGAACAGGGGCCTGTCCTTGTCTGCCAATTCTGGAAGAGAAAAAAATGAATGAATGGTAATTTTGTTGATGCTGATAACTACTGATCATCACTTGACATACTGTAGATAGTGATGTAACTATGAAATTTATATATATATATATATATATATATATATATATATATATATATATATATATATATATATATATATATATATATATATATATATATATATATATATATATACTATATAGTATATATATATATATATATATATATATATATATATATATATATATATATATATATATATATATATATATATATATATATATATATATATATATATATATATATATATATATATATATATGTATATACATATATATATATATATATATATATATATATATATATATATATATATATATATATATATATATATATATATATATATATATATATATATTATATTATATACAGTAAGAGAAGGGACACATCAAAGCCACTAACGTTATAACACCATTACACCAACTTAAAGTGAAGTTCTGGAAGTTATTGGTGAGGATTCCAGGAGTTGAGACCTCAGTTATTAAAACTCCAGTTCTGGCCAGTCGAGTTGTCGTGTTTGATGCATATCCAATTCCTGTGAAAATGAATATAAAAGAAGCTTGAACAGAGAAGTATCTTCAGAGATGTGGAACGAGTCACTTTTAAACAAAACCTGCTTCACACTTATCTTGACCCTTTGGTGGCAAGCAGTCAAAATTGACTTCTAGACATCAGATGATATTGCAAGATAACAAGGGAAACAGAAATACAATACAGTACCGGATATCCTAATTTGTGACGACAGGTGAGAGTCAATGCCTGAATACCAAACACCTGTCAAGTGTAACAAATGTCTCATTGGACTCCTCAAAGTTAGGGGCAATTCAGTGTTTCAAAAATGACAATATTTTCGTTCTTGCAAGCCCATAATTCCAGCTCACGCTAAGGAATACTTCTACCTAAAAGGCACTGGCTTGTACAGTGTAAAGGCATCAAGCGCCTCTTCATTTCTGCAATAATCACGTCATGTATATTACCCATTATTATTTCATATTTTTATATATCTCTCCATACGTATTATTGCCCGGCCTTTCTGCTGATGTATGTAACCACTTTTGTACGTTTATTGTAACGCAAATTATTCTCATTTATAAGTCATCTAACAAACACAAATTCTTGCCCAAATGCGTGACATGGGATCCGCAGGTCGGTGACCACCTTTCCGTCCACTTTCCTCAATGTATACCTGGCTTCTGAAAAATAAATCAGTCATACCCAGACCTGTCATCTTGAATCTCACAACAGTATATTCAGAAAATAAATGCAACTTGAAAACCTTTAACAAATTTTTCCATGTACTTCCCTTATGTAAATTTCTTTTTTTTTTTTCCACCATTCAAGTCTTGCTCAAAATCACTTCTAAATTTCCAACAACTCTTACGTTTCTTTCTCTCACTTTGTCCTATATTACCTTATTTTCTTACACTTCTTCGCAATCCTCTCTTCTATCATACAAATGCAATCAAACAATCTTTATTTTATTTACCTTTCTCCAAACTTCTTATTTCACTATCCCACTATGAATTTCAGATTTGCCTTATATTTCAATTTTTCCATATGGTATCTCTCCACATTGAATTGTTAATCATAGTTGTATTCATACACGTTCTCCTAATTGATTACACTTTTGTACCAAATTCGCCCTTCTTAATACAGTAGTAGACCATTTTTAATACTTCCTCTTCAGCTGAAATAACCTTTTTATTTGTTTTTGATTCGTCCTCATCATTAAATCATAGACTACTTCCACTCATTCCTTCCTTCTCACCATTACATTAGACATAGTCTTCCACTTACTCTCCAAAAACATAATTTGGAAAACTTTTCTTTTCTCGTCTTTCTCACTCCTAAGTTATCTGCTTTTCTTATGGTATTGTGCTTCTTGTGTTCGTCTATCTGAAAATTATAACAGAATGCTCTTTATGATTTATTTGGCAGACAGCATTAGAGAAAGACTTTCAACACTCACTAATTTCGTAGTTCGGGACCCCACTGTAGAAGTCTTCACCGTTCATCAGTCTGATTTGAAAGTCTACTGGTGCTTTTAATGTGAAAGTCACATTGCACATGCTGTTTACAATCTTCTTGTTAATCCACGTCCAGATGAAACCGCTATAGCCTGTAAGAGGAAAAACAGTTGAAACTAAACATGAAGGGACTTGGCTAGGTATGGAAGTCTTCCACAACCTATGTGACGAAATATTCTGGTAAGTGAAGTGATACCACGTAAGGATTTAAATTTATCTGAGAAGTGAGACCAATTCTTTAAGCAACACTTATTGTTTCGTAACAGACCAGTAATCAGAATTACATTTTACCACACATATATAATTGCAATAACCACAGTGCCCTCTTAACCTTTTGATTTCTTCACCCTTTGAATATGCTTGCCGCTACAAAGCATAGTATGTCTGCAGTACAGGAATTAGGCCACTTACTTATCTGGTGAATGCACCGTGTGTCATTGTAAGCCCAGTAGTGAGTGGAACATTTGCAAATGCCCGTTTCCGAAGAATTTGTTGCCATTGAGCAATACGAGTTCTCGGTCTTTTGAATGCACTGCTCGTCGATGCGAGCAAGTTGCGTTGATTGTTCGTGCTGCAAAGAAAATAATGTGTCACGTCGTTTCCAGTTTATGGAAGTTTGCTTTTTTGACAATCTTTTCGTCAAAGGAACAAAGAGTGTTATTAGTTTTATCTGCATTTTGAGTCTGGAGTGGTATACTGTATGTAGATTCCATCATTATATCGATTATTCTTATATATATATACAGTATTCGAGTATATATATATATATATATATATATATATATATATATATATATATATATATATATATATATATACAGTATATATACACTTTTCATCAAAGGAACAAAGAGTTTTATTATTAGTTTTATCAGCATATTTAATTCTGGAATGGTATATATATAATCCATCATTGTATCTTGATTATTCATACACACACACACACACACACACACACATACATATATATATATATATATATATATATATATATATATATATATATATATATATATATATATATGTATGTATAGTCTCTGGGTACTATATATATATCTTAGCTTAATGATATATAATATATGCCAAGACCAGGATATATACATTTATATATACATAGCTTATCGATATAAACCTCATCATCAGGTATGTAAAAAAACTCTGCAAGGATGAGAATCAATAAAACAATAATATTGTCATAATAAATCTTCAGCAAAAATATAACAGGAAATATATAAAATGAACAATAAATACAAACTAAAATTGTGAGACTTAAAATAACGAAAATTAAAACACACATAAAAATATGGGGAAAATAAAAATAAGGTGAAATGTAAACAAACTACCACTCACCAAAGTAAATATATTTTACTTTGTGAGTGGTAGTTTGTTTACATTTCATCTTATTTTTATTTTCATATTTTTATGTGTGTTTTAATTTTTCGTTATTTTAAGTCTCACCCTTTTAGTTTGTATTTACTTGTTCATTTTATATATTTCGTTAGTATTTTTGCTGAAGATTTATTATGACAATTCATTTTATTGTAATTTTATTGATTCTCATCCTTGCCGGTTTTTTCAGCCTGATGATGAGGTTTTATACTGAAAGCTGTGTAATAAAGAATGTTCTTCCTGGTCTTGCAATATTATTTATCATTAAGCTATATATATATATATATATATATATATATATATATATATATATATATATATATATATATATATATATATATATATATATATATATATGGGTGTGTGTGTATGCATATGTATATGTGTGTGTGCAAACGTTTTAGTCAGAGGAGACTACAGTTACTTGTAAGTCATCTGCCCAATGTTTATTTAAGTTCCTATATAATTTGATAGCTGCGAACGGCACTTTTACATTTTCAGGTGAGAAATACAAAATGTGATTTTGATTCAAATCCAGCGTGTCCTTGAAAGTTTTGGTGTAATAATCATCAGGATTAATAGTGTACTCTATTAATCCTAATAATCATTACTCCCTCTAGCTAAAATAATTGAAGTATGCACAATCAACCTGTTCAGTGAATCCAATTGCATACCAGAATTTTAATTAACAGAGACTCATTTCTCGGTATAATGTCGTTCGGATTCCACAATAAGCTGTAGGTCCCGTTGCTAGGTAACCAATTGGTTCTTAGGCACGTAAAATAAGTCAAATCCTTCGGGCCAGCCCTTGGAGAGCTGTTAATCAGCTTAGTGGTCTGGTTAAACTAAGGTATACTTAATTAAGCAACTACTGTACGTAAGCTGTTTAACTAAGCTTGAATACCATTTGCTCTTTAACGAAAAACTAGCAACTCAAAGTTGATATTACCATACGAAACCCACTTGGACATACATTAACCAACGTCTTTTCGTCCAACTATGAGGTTATGCGGATAGACGGATTGTCCAACTGTCTCAGCGCATTGTTTTATAAGTATTACGTGGACGCAGTTTTAGTTTTTAGATCTGAAAGTATGTACTTCATTCCCTTGATCACTTTAATGCTAAATGTCTGAATTTCAAATTCTTGTGTGAAGAAGAACAAAATATTCCAAAAGCTTTTAATATCTGCAGATCAATAGAGAAAATGATGATAGATTACATTTACGTCTGTCTGCCGAATGCCTGCTCTTATAAACCAGTTTCTTAGCGTACTCAGACTGCTTTTTTCTCTTCTCAATTGGAAGACTCTCTGTGAGAATGGATTTTTATATTTTTCACTGATCATTCATATCTTGACAAACAACTACAGATGATAAGATTTCCATAGATTAACATTTCTCACTGTAGAGCAAATATCTATTTTCGGGTTTTTATGACAATTTTATCGTCAGATATACGTATATCCGATCATTTTCAAGGAAATTGCAATCGCCGAGCTGCAGTCATCTTTCATGTACAAGTTTGGGCGGTACTATTGTATTGTGAGGGAAGACGTAGAATTAACACGTCCAGTGTTTGCACAATGCGTAAGACCTGTTGGAACGAATAGGCCATTAGCCAAGGCAAAGCACCATACGGTGGCCATTCTTGAGCTCGCAGAAACAAATTCACTAGACGTTTAGACTCTTCCTAGTCTCTCCATTCGAATATCTGCCACAGAACTGGTGCAGTACTAATAAAGTAGTGGAAGTATTTAGTGCGAAGCATATTTCCGTTCGGTAACAACCCAACATCAACCTATCTTTGGTGGTCTGCTTGTACAGGTAGGCTATTCAGTCGTCTGTTTCACAAATGCATTATTTTTCATCATGTATGAAGACTAATTTTTTTTTTCTACTTTTAATATGGTATTTTGTATCTTGTTCGTATGAGAATCTACTTTGGTCACCAATCCAAGATGTTGCATTAAGCCAGTTTCAAGCAACATTTATCACAGTGATTAAGTGTAAGACACTGTGTGCTAAAAAAAAGAAAAAGTGTTACCAAACCGATATTTCTTTACATCAACTTTGATTATTTGTTCAATTTAATAGTAATGATGGCTGCAGTAGAAGACGACTTGTTTGCCTGACAACGCCATCAGTTCCTTAGCAAAAAGCATGAAGGGTATAATGCCTAAAGTGGCTAATCGATCAGTAAATTGCGGAGCCGTCCTCAATGATGATCAGATCACGGTTCTAACAATATTTTATCATGTGAAGAACGCGTGCACCGTGTAATTTGAGGTGTTTGAAGGTTTTTGCAATGTAAAAAACATCAGGAACTCGTTACAGATGTTCGAAGTCCCAAATGAATTAGTGGAAGCATTTAGTTTCAAAAGAGTTAAAATCGTTTTCATGCCATGTGTGTATTGTTGTAAAGCGTTTTCTTCAACTATTTTACGGAACACATTCCTGGTAATCTCTTTCTAAGGAAATTACATGGCTAGCCATAATAGATAATTAACCACCATCTGCTGGATAATATCAATAATGATACAAGTAATATACTTACAACATTTTTCAGAGCATTTTCCAGCGTTTGTACAAGATGGTTTGTCCCGAAAGCTCATCTCATTCCTGTTTTGAATGAAAACATAAACTATTCTACATACAGTATATATATATATATATATATATATATATATATATATATATATATATATATACATAGTGTGTGTGTTTGTGTTTTGGTTGCGTCAGTGATGGCTGAAGTATGTTACTGAAAATTCAAATTTTGACTTCATATTTGCTGTAATATTTATTCCCTTAAGATAAGCATTAGATTGTGGTAGCGTTCATTTAAAGCTACTTATGTAGGCTTTCATTTGACACCTATAGTACGATGAGACATGGCCAGGAAATTTTACATTAAATGCTGGAATGCCCTGCTTAATTATGGCCTCTCAGGAAGAAACTTTAGATAAGTAGACAGTAATGGCTCATAAAAACAAAAACAAAAATGAAAATAAACAAGGAAAAGATACAACCCTTTATAAACATGGCAGCATGTGAGCCTTCTGACATTGGCAATGGCCCAAGAACGAAAAAAAATTCTTTTGAAAAGAAAAATATTTACCTAAAGTAACTGAGTTCACTAGGCCTACTTTACATCTGTTAAGGTGGAATGGGACATCATGCTCCAAGGATAACGGGTAATTTTGTATAGCTTTTGCTGCAAAACGCAACACTTGCTTCCTTTCTTTAACACTTAGGATAAACAAATTAATCAGGTGTTCATCTCACCTGAGTATCATAGTCCAGAAGATCGTAGTAACGCCAGGTATTGTCCTCTGTACTCAGTACGTTGGTGTCGTTGTCGCACAGAGCCGAAGATAAGATCTCACAAGAATTAGTCGTCACCTTAAAGAGAGGTATATCCATAGGATCATTTGTATTATCAGAGATCTTATACAGTCTTTGGTATTTGGATACTTTGTGCTGTATACACTTAACCTACTGTGCAGAAACGTACATTACGTGCATCCGTAGACTAATAAAATTTATATTGCATTGGAGTGTAATATTACATGTAATTGCACAAAAAAACAGGTTCTCTTTACAATAAGCAAAGGGCATTAAGCTATTCACTTCCTATGGGTATTAGGTTAATATGAGTCTAATTATTGATCATCTGCAAAAAAATCTAGGTCGGCGTCATTTTAATTCAGCAGTGGTTTCTCATATAATGATTTTGCTCTGTTGTTAGATTAAGAAAGGACCCTGGGTTCTGGATTAAGATGGCCTTGTGCCAGCACGTATTCTAGCTCTTAAGTGCCACCTGGTTGATTCCTAGAGTAAATTAAGAGCTACTGGGTCTCTCTCTCTCCTCACCTGGTAGTTGAAGCCTTTGCAGCTGCCGTATTGTTTGCAAGTACTCAGACAAGTTATTAGCCCATGATTCTCTACGCTGGTCGCGATGACTTCACCGACAAATCGCCCTGATCGCCAGATTGAGCTGGCGAAAGTCCCAGCGGAATTCACGCTATGCATAGTCAGGATGGTCAGGATAAAAGGCAGGATACATAACCACGTCCAGTGGAGTAGTTTTACGCTCATCTTTATACTCTAAAACTCTGGATAGGAAAAAAGGAAAATACCATCGCATTTATTTGTAGTACTAAGGGTTGGCCGGCATTCATGGCTGGCATCGTTTAATTCCAAGAAATCAATTTCAAGTTTCGTTTCCCTAAAAAATGAGGTTTTACTAAATCAGATCATTTATAGAGGAACATAAATCGAGACAAGGCTGACCAAGTCACGTTTGGAATTATTATTATTATTATTATTATTATTATTATTATTATTATTATTATTATTATTATTATTATTATTATTATTATTATTATTGTATGGGTAGCAATGGAATAGGAATAGTAATAATGAAATACACCCTTCTTTGTCCTGTCCTAAATTCCACTAATTTCCGAAGATGAAAGTTTAAAACTGCAGATATACAGTAATATGTTTGAGCAGTACATGCTCTGTAAGATGAATTGATAGTATGAGAATTTTGGAGGTGCACATAAGTGATAGAAAGGTTACCAGAGATCAGAGTATTTTGGTGAAAAATTAAAATTCCTAACTGTTAGCAGGAAGGATGTGCGTAGGACATACGAAGAGTTGCATACGAGTGTAAAAAGTATTGGAAAGGAAGGGTCTTAATATCCAGAAATTGTGAGAATGCTCGCAAGATAGGGGTAAATGATAGTTTGTTTGTTTAAGGGTTCATTGTGCTACTGATGAACCCTTTTGGTGGGGGAATGAGGCAACTAATGGCGTGGAAGCTTTATTTGTGTAGGGTGGTCATCCGCAATTCAGCAGTGATCGTTTCTTTTTCCCTCTGAAGCCACCACTTGCCATGGGAAATGACTGTATATGTATATATATGTATATATATTATATATACATACATAAATACATACATACATACACACGTATAAAATATTCATCTACATATGCATATAAAAAATCAGTCTCTATGAAATCTTGTAGAGGGCTGAGGCCTAATACGTAGGAATAGAATCTTACAATATATATGCTGCAGTGACAGTTCAAACGAGCATAGAGACGGTTGGACGCTAAGTATTCACACTTGCCAAGTGGGAACAAGAAGAAAGAGCAGTAAACCCGTTAGGTTGTCACAGGATTGACATGGGATTTGATACATATCCTTTAATTTTGTCAAGAGAGTTATTTATTAGCGCTTGTTTCTTTCATTAGAAATCCACAATTATATCAACAAACTACATTGTTAAAAGTTAAAAACTTGAAACAAAGACTTTCGAACACACGAGCGGTGTTCCTCCTAAGTGTTTACGTTAAAAAAAATTAGATGATTCCTAAGTATACTTTTTTAACGTAAGCACTGAGGAGGAACATCATCCAGGTGTTCTAAAGTCTTGTTTAAGGTTTTTAACTTGTAATAATAATACAATTTATTGATATAACTGTGGAAGTTTAATGAACAACAATTTAATCACAACATTGTGAATTTTCTAGTAGTACTTGTTCCACTGTACTGTTGGTCTTCAGTGCTACATTAACTCCAAAGTTCTTAAGTACATTGGGGATATCTCTGAAATTTTAAATATATGTTAGTAAAAGTAGTCTTTTGTGTTGTAATATTTTTTGCTGTTATCATAAAAAAGTCTTTTTGCCACTCTTGGTGCATTGTCTGATACAGAATCAGGATATTTAATTTCTTGCCTTTATTCCTAATTACATCTATCTCATCATCAATGTACTCACGGCTACATGTACATAATGGTCTTAAAAACATGGAAGCGAAAACTGATTGCTTTACTTTACGGCTCTGACCTAAAATATTGATAGATTTTTCTGTATATAATAAATGTATCCATTATTGCTTCTGTGTACCAGGCAATCCAAAATGGTTAGGCCATTGTCATTTCCATTTTATTAGTGCTGATGAGACCAATTCATATAACCTACCTTAAAAGTATGTATATTTTCGTTCCCTAGTCGAATACATGTTGTGACATCAAGGTATCTGAACCATATTGCATTGCGTTGAGTTATTTTGTTCATTCTGCTTTCAATAAATTCATTTTGATTATTGGTTAAAACTAGAGTTTAAGGGCTACCAATAACCATACCAAAATTTTTAGTTAGATTTCCTGATGAATTCAAATTTACACCCTTTCACACACATTTTAATCAGTTCTGTTAAATTGTTCTTGGAAAAAGATATATCCAGCTATCAACTCTCTAAGGTATCAAATAAAAATTCTAACAGATCACCCAAAAGACCTTTGCAAATAATGATGTAATGATGTAAAATCTCAAAAGTCTGGATTCACTAGTATTCTGTATATCATTTATTTATCAAGTCAACATTGTTCTTTATATTAGCATCAGAAAGGGTACCAACCAATGGGTTGAGGATATCAGTTAGGTATTTTGTTTATTGCATGAAGAGGAACCAACGGAACTAACTGACCTAGCGTGAAATTTTGTTTTGCGAGTTGTTATTACTCTATGCCAGTGGGTTAACAATGGAGAGGTTTTCATCTTTTTGATGGTTTTTTAACTTTTGTCGAAAACTGTTCATTAAATACTCACAACACATACACATATATATCATATATATATATATATATATATATATATATATATATATATATATATATTATATATATATATATATATATATATATATATTATATATATATATATATATATATATATATATATATATATATATATATGTGTGTGTGTGTGTGTGTGTGTGTGTGTGTGTGTGTGTGTGTGTGTCACAGTCATATAGATGTTAACTAACTCAGTGATATGAAAAATAACTTCTACCTGTAGTCCTGAATCCAAGAATGGCAATGATTGACGCCTCTTAGTTCCCTCCGTTTTGTGCACCAAGCAAAGAGCCGTCGCCTTCTCCGTGGTTACTCAAACACCTGTTTACTGTTTACGATGTACCCGGAGCCAACAGCGTCAAAGATCAATGAAGATGAGTGATGGCAACTAAGGACCAGAGAGAAGATTCTCTTTGCCTTGAATACAACGACACTTTGGAGATTTATTTCACTTTTTAAGAGTTGAAACAACGAGTAAAAGATTGCTTTATAGCCCAGCCTTTAAGCAGCTTTGCATACTAGATTTAGATACCATTGATACTGACTTTTGCTTTTGGAAGTGTAACCAGAAAACGATTCACTTTTTTGCTGTTTTCAAAATCATTTATATTATAATATATTTTTCAAACTAACAATGTTTACTTTTCTTTGGTCAAACGTTATCATTCTTTTGTCAAAGGTTATCATACTTTATCATTATTATAACCTAAATTTTTTTCACCCTTTGCAACATAATTCCATTTTATTTAAATTTATCTCTGACATTTTTCATAACGTACTTAAAGCTACCTACTTGAAATATTACCTTCGGTCATTATATTTTCTTCCAGGGAAAAAAATTGGTGAAACATCACAGGGCGGCCTCCTTGGAACAAGAGCCCTTGCTGACACAAGGCCTGCCTCACGTAAAAGCAATAATACCTTTTTAAAAATACTGCCTTTCTGAGAATTTTAACAAGTTCTGAATCTTATTTCATGTAGCAAACATTCTGACAATATGCCAAGAAAATTTTGAATTATAGGTGAAAAAACAAACGAATTCTATGGACTATATCGATCGGCTTCACGTGTTTATCATTGATATCAAAGAGAATAGTTCCCTGGTATGAAAATAAAACTATTCATCTTTGTAGTGGGTTGTCAGTTCTCTTTATAGAGCACTTTCCTTTTGCAATTGAGGGTAGTGGCTAGAGTTCATAGTTTCTGTCTCACGTTGCAAGCCGTAGGTATCTCCTACATAGACTATGCTCCTACCATTCAGTGCTCCCATGAGATCGCTAAGAATTATCACTCCCGTAAAATTTTGAGATCAAATACAAAAACCTATGTAATGTATCTAAGATTTGTTTTTCTGACATTCCTTCCGGAGTGTCAGAAAAAAGTATTTGAAAAACTGATACTGAATGTCAAATGATATAGTGATCCAAAGTCGTACGAATTGGAGGCACTAATTCAACCCTTTTTCTGCTTGAATCGCTACATTTCAACTGAAACTATCAGTATTCAATCATTCTAAATGGGATTCCAGGTGGAAATGCTTTTTTTGCCGAGAATGCGCACTAAAGCGAACGTTACAAACTGCGTAGTTAAGAAAAAATTGTCGTACTAGGAATTTCATTGCCGCGTCGAGAGTCAACTAATGGTACGATTACTGAAAAGGAACGTTACAAAGCTCTAACTGAATAGTGAGAGGCAGGGTAACGCCACTGTGGTCTGTACCTATAATCATAAGTATCTGATAAACAGGGCGAAATAAATGGTATGGGTATGCTGTAGTTGCTCTTGTAAAGTGAAGTTGTAATTCATATTATTATGACCTGGGTAAAATAAGCTAAGGCTATGGTCTTACAATAATGATAGAATGTATATATTTTGAATACAATTATTTCCTGACATGCAAAACTTAGTGACTGGAATTAAGTAGAAAGAGGCAGTGGGCAAAAATTTTTTAAGAAGGGTTATGTAAAATAAGTATCATAAAGTCCTTATAACTCATTAAATTAGGTATTGCACAAGCTATGAGTCTTAAGGAAATAAATAGTAATCTTTAAATATTAATTCTATCGACTTAAAACGCGAAATGAAATTAATATCAAACAATTGAATAAAAACATCAAGGTTTAGGAGATGAGAGACAGTCGGACTATAACTTCAACTGAAGAAAAACAGGTCAACAATTTTTACTTGTAGCTTAACCATAACCCCGTGACACCCCAAGAATGTAGCTTTACCATAGTTAATGGGTTTGTATTATGATTAAAATAACCCCATGTTACTCTCAAGCTTAGTACCGTGATTAGAATTTCATTACATTAGATATGTATCTCTTGCCTGCCATACTTACATAAATACATATGTGCAATAAAAAATATAGTTACCTGCCTCAGTGTATACCTGTGTGAAGCTTCAGTACATAAACAATACCCTTAGTGAGAAAAATAGATAATATACACGGATATACAAGAAAAGAAAGGGAAATGGCGGAAACCAGTGATAGAATATATTCGACAAGTAGACCAATAACAGAAAAATAAAGAAAATAACAAAGATAGAAATAAAAACCAAAATAGACGGTGGTTAATAATAAGATGAAAGAAGAGTTATTAGGAAATAAGTTTAGAAATATGCAAGAGATAAAAAAAAAGAGAACTTGAAGAGGAGCAAATATTCAACAACATTTTTGCATCACTGAATTTTTCAGAGCAAGAACTAATATTCGACAACATTTTTACATTATTGATTTTTTCAGAATAAGAACTAATGCGTTAAAATTGAAAATAATAAATAGACATACAGAATTACGCGTTGACTGCAATTTCCCTGAAAATACAGAATACCTGTACCTAATTTCTTGTTTTATTCTACCAAGAACGCAAAACAGAAATGAACTAAACATCCGTGGGAAGAAACGAATATTAAACAGTTGGAAAGTTTTATTATATTAAAAAGGACAAAGAAATCTTATACAACAAATGAAGAAGAGAAAAGAAAATAAGAGGGGGGTTAAGAAATTAACAAAAATACCCCGCAACGAACTGATGTGCCGTAGCAAAGGAAAAACCTTAACCCGGACCCTTAACCTGAGTTTGATCTTACACAAAATTTGAAGTTTCAATGCAGGTAAAATGAGACTGTGTGTTGGACTAATTCCTGCATTGACCGAAGCTGCACTGTCAAAACTGAAGTCATCCGGAGTTACTAATATGCTGACTTTCATGCAGAGAGACCCGGAGGATTTAGCGCAAGAAACTGGCATCAGTTACAAGGTAGGACTTTCGTGGATAATCATAGCGCAGTTCGTATGTCTTAAAGATTTTATAGTGTAGTCAATAAAAAGTATTTATCACAAAGCACATAATAAAGCATAAAGATACACGAGGCCAGTTACTTAGGATAGGATACCGTATCTTAAGCTACCAGACCTAAGCTATTGTTTGACAAACACTCAAAGATCGAGTGGGTGGGCGGTTTGGGTAGTTTGCAGAGTAGGATACGGAGACAGGGATATCCATTGTTACTAGGTGGCGTCTGCAGGGGGTGAACTCCCCTGGGCAAGGTCAGGGCACAGCGTCCTAAGTTAGCCTAGGTTAGGAAGGTATGTTCTGGTTACGTCAAGGCACAGCGTTTTAGGAAAGGTTGGCACTTCCCACGCCTACCCGTCGCCCTACTCTGCATCCACTCCGGTGGTTTTTTGTTGGTTATAGGATTTGCTGAATATCTTTAATTCTGAGCAGTTTTTTATTTGGAGTTATTGTTAAGTAAGTATCCTATAGGCTGGTACCGTCGATCGGCAAAAACCACTAATTCTTTTTACTAAGCAAAATATGAATGGATGTATATAATACAGTAGAAGTGATGTCATTTGAGAAAAAATTGCGTTAATGAGGCAGTATCTTCTAAACCGTGAAGCTTCTCTGCAGAATTACCTATTTATTCCCAACCTATCATTGCACTCCAGGTCTCAACTAGGAAAGGTGGGAGCATCCCCTGTCTGGTCTATGGAGTACAGTTTTGCGAAGGTGCTGGTCCTAGGCTTACCTGACAGAAGGCTTTGCCCCAACTTTTGGCAAGAATCCACGCCCCTGCCCTATTCTAAATTGAATGAAAGAGCTATGAAGCCTAAAAGTGAGATACAGAAATTCGTCTGGACAAGCATCTAACATTGCAGTCCAGGAGTTAGGTAGCAAGGGGGCCATCCCCTGTATCCTTATCATTGCACAGAGCCTGTGCTACACTTTGAGGTTGGGAGTTACAGCTGGAAGCAGCAATGACACTTCCAGAAGAATAGAGTTGTTTTACACGTAATTTTGCATATAAATTTAGTATATTGCCTTGCCTTTGGCAGTTCTTATACATAGCCTACTTAGTAGTTTGTTAATGAGGGCCAATGAATTGCTTGACAGTGTGGTTTGTAGATTAAGCCTTATAGATATCTTTATAACCTTATTAGTTTATGATGAATTCTTGCCCTACACATCAAATTAGGCCTAGGGCAATCAGTACATTATTTTCTTATTGCTTAAAATATTACCCATCCCATGGGTTTTCTACTATTTGCCTTGTTTATTGTCAGTGCAAACTAGTTTTTTTGTCCTTTACCTACCTTTATATCCTAACAGTTAGCATATTCACGTAATAAAATTGGATAGTGGGGATTGTAGGTGACAGATAACTGAAAACAAGTGAGTTTCACATACAGGAATGGTGAACTTGCAAAAACATATTAAGGAGGCAGGGTGACAGAATGATAGGGGAATGAAGGGGAAGGAGTAACAGTAAATTTCTGGTAGGCTATAGTACTGATAGTTGTGATGTGATTAAGACATATATTCTCTATTTCAAATTCTGGAGTAAACCCTCCTAATACTTTCATATTTAACAATAATGGGGATCACAGTTAAGTACTTGAGTTACTGTGCAGCAGACAATGACAAGGAGTAAAAATGGAGCTGTACAGTAACCTAACCCTCCTAAACTACCCTAACATAGGGAACATTGCCCCTAATAGACTTCCCCAAGCTGGTGCCCAAGTAAGATTAGATATGATAAGGTTTCATTACGCTAAATAATGGTAGAAGAACAAAACTCCCAATGTGTCATGACACAGTACTGAACATAGTGAAACTTTTTAAGACAGTGGTAAAACACATGGTTTATTCATGGGAAATGCAATTGCATTAAGACTTAGCAATTCACTACAAGTTAGTACAAACAAGAACTGGATGGAGAGCAGTTCCCTATTGTACTGTAATGCAGCTAAAGTGAACATGAAGTAAGGATAATATGGATAAGAATTACCTCCACTTATCAGTCATTTGTGGCAGTTTTGAATTAGAAATGTCTTAAATTTGACTGAAATATGCCTTGAATTGTTTTGCTGTTGTATGGTATCTCTTTGTTGTTCAGTAATTAGGCTATATGGGAGTACAGTAACTTGAAAAAAATACTGTAGATTCAAGTTGCACAGGTTTTTTGGGGCAAGTCCATGCAGCTTGTGAACATATGCCATGGGATGCTTGTCCAGGTACTTGGTTTGATACCTGCTGGGTGGTGCATGTATGCTAGGGACATCAGTTGGATGTCACTATGCATCTTCCCTAGTTCATGTGTTCTTCAAATCATCCTGTAATATGTCATCTCTTTTTTAACTTGTACAATAATTATATGGAAGTTATTGCTTAAAAAAATATAGATTCAAGTTGTTCAGCTTGTCCTAAAATATTAGAATATGGGGCTTTCTTACTAATTCATCGCATTTTGGGGGCACACATTTTTGTGGTAAGTTAGAATATTTGAAGGAAATTTAACTTCTTTCAAAGGAACTATAAAAAGGATGGTCCTTCACATAAAAATTCAGGCATCTTTATCAAGATATTTCATCAAAACAGTTTTCAAGTACTATGACCATTGTCATTTTAAGTATAGAATATTATAGAAAATCAACATCTTTCAAGGAAACTGAGAAGGGAGGTCCATTACATAAAATTTTAGTTATACCTCTCATAATTATTCATTAAAAAAAGTGTCTTGAACATTTTGTTATTTCAAGCCAATGTGCTTGAATAGCCAACATAGTGCCTTAATTTTCATTTAGCGCTGATATCGGTAACATGCTCCTCAAGAAAATTAACTGTTTGCTGCATTTTATTTTTTCTTGGGTTACTGTGATATATGTTGAAGTTTTTTTTATCTGTGTTATAGTAACATGATAGAGAAAAGTTGGAAAATGAAAGCACAATTCTGATTTTACCATATAGTAGTTTATTGACGGGAGCATTGTATGTACAGAAGTTCAAATTAATACTATTTACAGGCAATGTGTGTACATACAGGAGTTCAAATTAGTAATAAAGTAGTATCATGACTTTTCAGTAAAATTCCTGAACTAAATTCACGTTCTATTTTAATTATGAAAATCAAATGCATAAGCAAATGTAGCTATACCCGTAAACATAAATTGAAGAGTTGCTGTATTTAAATTATAATCTGAAATGGTGTGAAGTTCGGCATGGTATCTGTCCCAGTAATCCCATTAAAATTTAGGTAGAAAAACTGGGATAGAGGGTTGCTTTAGTAAGCAGGGATTTTGGTGAACCATTTATGACTGATGATAATGACAGAAGATCTTGACTGCCTTCTATAGCCGTTCCTAAATGCCTAGAGTTCTTAGACAGGAAGGGTTCTAAAAATTTTGCATGCTGCAGGAACTACTGTATTAATAGTTGGTGTCATGGCCACCTTTAGATAATTTGGAATGTTTCCTTTCAGAATAATACACTTTAGCTTAACAGTGTTGTTGATGTATACTAAGGAGTACAGTACTGTATAAGGAAATTGTTACAGGTTCCAAAGTTATCAGCTCTCTAGACATATCTTGCAGGAAGGTCTTGGATTTCAAAAAGTTTTTGGATAAAACATTGGTATTCTAAAGTGGAATAAATACTGTACATACTGTGTCTGTCAGCCATTTGAAGATTCTCATCCTCACTGAATTGTTATGACTAACTACAGTAATTTGGTTTGTTATGTTGGTGCTTCTGTTGATATTTTGTTTTATGTGTATCTTTGAATATACCCTCCAACCTTGCTTATTAACTTCTTCAGTTAGATGTTGCTGGCTAAGATTGTTGATAAATACTGATGATAGCATAAAAAAGCTGTTTGTTTGCAGACATTACTATTGGTCATAAAGTTTTACAGTGTTTTATTATCTTAATGCAGGAGGTTAAACAGGTAGACTTGGGATGGCTACTAAATACAGATAACTTTTTGTTTACAGTACAGCAAAGGCAAAGAAAGAGGTCTTGAAAATGTTTAAGTTGGAAGAGTGGAATTATAAAGTTGTGCTGTTTTATTATCAAAATGCAGGAGGCTAAAAAGAACCAAGGTTACTGGAACTGGAAATGAAGTATAGTACTCTATAGTAGGCGTAATCTAGAAAATGGCCGTGAAGTGGAACTGATGGTGTGTCAATGATGCTCAGGATTGCAAAAGTGAGTTAAAAAAAAAAAAAAAAAAAGAGCTTCAATAATACAGCAAGCATAGACTCTTAAAAAAATGTCAGAAATCTATGTCTGGAGAGTGCTGGGAATATAATTTCACGGACTGGGAAATTAGTTTACAGAAGTGGTGTTCATGGATTGAAAAATAGAATGAGATGGCTTGGGCATTTAATGAGAAGGGTAGAAGAGAGTTAGCCAGAGAAATGATGGATATTGAAGTAGGAGAAAGCCAAAGAATGGAAAAAAAAAGTGCCTAGAAGATCATGAAGAAGGTGAGTTGACATGGACTGGCTAGATAGGAATTCAAGCAGGAAGTTCACATTATAGAAGAGGTGAGAGAATTCATAAGAATTCATAACTTTCTGGAGGAAAATCCTGGCATAAAATTGTGTACATAGTGTACTGTAGAATTTCTTGGGTTCACTACACCACACATCTTAGCTTGATGTGGTACTGTACACAGTGTCTGGTTATATGTATTCAAAGTAAAGTTTGTGCAGAATTTACTTTTGTGCATTTTATTATTTTATTATTAGAAATGTAGTGCCTGTTGTATTAAATTTTTATTAATGGAATCTTTTAAATTGCAGGATTTGCAGAGCATTCGGCAACTAATTTTTGCACAACATGCAGCTATTCCAATTACTGGGACAGATATGTTAGACAAAGCTGCTAAATCTACAATAATTATTTCAACTGGCAATAGCAAGTGGGTTTGGATGCAGTCGTCAGTATATTTTCAAGATCATCCTCAGTTTGTATTGTAATGCAGAATTCTCTCATCTGCTTTAGCACTGTATTAATTTTTGTTTTAATTTGCACTCATTACTGTACAATAACCTAAACTTCAGTAGCAGCAATCTCTAGACACTCCATAGAAGTTTTTTTGTTGCTGATGTAGATTTATCTTTCCCTAGTTTGCAGAGTTAGGCTTTTTTTCACTTATCTAGTATTTTTCTTTCCTTGGATTTTAAGCACTTCTTGCAATTCCTGTTTAAATTTACATTAGCCTATGTAGTTTATTAGTATTCTGTGGTAAGGCAAAGTGTACTTTTATGTCATGCTTGTTTGGGAGTTATTGTCCTAAGCTTTATGTGTTTATGGCAATTATACAATAATATTGTTGTATTTACTTTATCGTTAATTATTTTTGTTCTATCTCCAAGGAATTGTTGAGTTATTATTTGTTTATAATAGTCACTTGCATTTAACAGTTTAACCTTTTACTTATGTTTTATTTTAGTCAGCTTGTGTGAGATAATACAGTTTCTGTTACGCTTTTTTCATGAATATAATAATTACTTACTGCCAAATGACTGCAGAGGTGTATATGAGGCAACGGCCAAAATTGTATGGCACTGTTTGCCAGAACACTTGCTTAGCAGTTCATGTAGGGGTCAAGTATGTTCTCAGTGTAACAGGTGTTATGTAAATACTGATATGCTTCTTGGAGAGTATTTCATAAGTAGAGGGGTTATTACCAACTTTCCAAATCTTCCAAGGAAGGAGATGTTTCATCTGCATCATAATCATCTCCAATGAAATCTCTTCATTGCCTTTGTCAATGAGCTTAGCACAACCCAGTTCCAGCTGAGCTTTCAGAGTTTAGGGAGTTGAACACAAGCAGATGGAGCAATTTTTGCAAGACAGAGAATATACCAGGGGGGTCTTTTCCCAGAATCAATAGCTTATTTTACCTCTATTTGGCATAGGCGGTCACCCTTCTGCACAGGGTTTGAGGTCACGTTTATGAATCTAGATGTCTGTGCTATCTTGGCAGCACAGTACTTGGGTACTACTAGTGCAGAGGTATCACTCATGTCACCTGCCTCACATCCTGTGACACTATCTTCTGTGACCTAGCATGGAACTGTTCCCACATCACACAATTTGCACTGCATGATGTTGGATTTAAGTGCTCACTCTGAATGGTCTGCTTCAGATCTATTTACCATCTATTGCTTACTCTACCGTCACTTGTAAGTCAGGCAATTAGTACTACTTCCCCAGCTGTTTAGAGAGTTTTGCATACAGTAGGTATTGAAGACTCCTACTCTTTTTGTTACAGTTGCTCAAGAGATTCATTCCCCTCAAGCTCAGACACCCTCTTCCAAGATATCTGATCATTTTGAGGGATAACAAGAAGCCATACAGCATGCCACCTCATCAAGTAGCTTTGTGCTGCGTGTACCGACTCATTCTTTTTATCAGATTGCTCTGGCATCCCATACCTCACCTGCTGATATGGGAATGTCACAAGTTGAAAAACCTAAATCTTTGAGGAAGGATAAGTATGGCAAGGCTAAGAGCACCTCACGCATTCCATGAGTCATGCAATGGTGTGGCATGACTGTGCAAACAGTTCACTTGTCTTGTGTCTTATCAGTCATTCTGCTTCTTCTGGTGCTTGGTTATACGTATGTGGCTCACAGAAGCCAGCTCAGGCTTTTTGCTAATGCGGCTTTATGAGGCAGGTGAGTTGTTACTATAGGTTCACTACTTTCCAGCTAAACAAATGGTTTGCCATTGCTGCTGGGCTCATTTGATATTTTAACTGCTGGTCTTCTGAGTTGGTGAGTACTGAAGCAGTACAGTATTTTGTAAGAATACAGATATAAGAGAGTCCTCCTCCAGTGGGCCATCCCTTTGCTTAGAAAGTGATCACCTTGTTTTGACAGAACCCTTTACTTTGACAGGCTGGTAGATATTAGTTATCCTCTCAACCAAAGCAGAAGAAATACACAAAACAAGCCTTCCTAGATCTCATTATCTCTGAGAGTGAGACTCAGATTTCTCAGTTTTAGATGAGGTAGGAACCATGAGGAAAAGATCCACTTTGAGAGATGACCATGAGATTTGTACTGCTGCATGTCAAGCCTGCAGATCCAGGGATGTGATAAATGAAAAACTAAATAAGAAAATAAAAGTAAAGGAAAGCAAAGTTTCTGAGGGAAGACTTTGCTTTCAGTCCAAAGAAGAAGATTCTCAGTTCAAAAGTGATATGACTGGGAAATCTCTAAATGAACTTAGCCCTAACAAATGTGACCAGTTGTAAATTTGGAGGTTCAAGAGTTTGGACTGAGGAACCTGGAGTTATCCTTAGTAGCTGCAACCAAGGTAGTTTATATTTAACCCTTAATGGACAGGAATCCTCACATGAGTCTATGTAACAGGTTTTGGGTTATGGAAGGGAATCCTCATATGAGTATTAATATTACATGGCAAACTGTTTGAATGAATTTAACAGGTAAGAAGTTCACAGCACTTCAGTGGTCCATAAATGACTTATGGCAACTTATTACCTGGGCATGGGAGAGATATCGATCAATATGCCTTGAGATTTCAAAGGAGGATGTACTGCCTCTTTGCAGCTCCAGGACGTCTTTTTATTTATTTACTCATAAATATATCCAGGGATTGCTGTTGGTTTTAGTTCCTATCTTTTATGATAGTATGGCAGCTATAATTGTAATTTTGCAAAGAAATATTAGAAAAAACAAGGATACCTCGCAAAAAGTTACTGCATCTCCCCATCTCAGTAAATCTCGTAAATATTTTACAACAAATATACTGTACTCAGAATTTGTTACTGATTTTAGTTATCTGGTGTGGTATTGTGTGAGCTGTAATTATAATTTTACAAAATAAAATAAATTTGAGAAAAACATGCATAACTTGGTAAAATTAACATATTTTTTAGTGAAGGTCTTGTACAAGAAACCTTACACATGGTTGTAAATAGTCACTTTCAACTTCTGTGGAAGGAAAAATTTTTATAATTTTTCTACACCATGTGCATTTTCATATCTTCCTCTTCCATTGATGTGTTTTTTCTTAAATTGGCTAACCCAAAGTTTTGATCTGGGGTGTGCTTTGATATATATTTAACCTGGTCCCTTAAGGATTAAGAAACCAAATGAGGAGGTTGACAGAATATGTGTAAAAGTGCTGGTTTCACTTGACTTGAAATGATCTATAAGTCATATATTTTAAGGAACAGGCAGGAGAGATGTTTCTCCTAACCAACAATGAGAAATGTAAAAACCATAAAGAGCAGCATAAGTTATCGGAAGGTCTTCCTTCCAAACAGATAGGAGAACAAAATTGTTTTGAAGGTAACAGTGCTTTAGAGTGCTTGTTGTGGAAGTACTCAGTCAGTTAAGTACACATTCTAGTGTGCCCTCCTTATTTTACCTGAATTTTTAGGAATGCTATATAGAATCCAAAATATCATCGAAATTTTAGATGACAGTGTAGAAGTACCTTATGAATTATCTGTATGATTTATTTCTTTGTTCTCTAGTAGAACAAACTGCAAAAGCTCTTGGATGCTTTGAGAAAGTCTTAAATGGAGAAGGCACTGAGTAACGAGACAAAGGTTCCAGTGCTGGAACTTGTGGCCTAAACTTTGTAATCAATTGCAGTACTGTCAGTTACATATTTGGGCAGAGATCTCTGTTGTAAGTTTCTGGCCACAAGAGTTAAGAGAAGCCTTTTTTGTATTTTAGATTTATGCTTTTACATTTTAGATGTTTGAGCACTTCTTAGAGACCTAAACTATGAACTGGTAGGAAAAAAAAATTTTTTGAAGGCTTAAGTCAAAGCATTGCCCTGGTATTTCTTTTTTTGTTTTTAATGTCAAAATGTCTTCCATACAAGTTAAAAAACTTGTTTACTCATTTCAGTTTGGATTCCCTTTTGGTGGAGGGCTAATGAATGGAGAAGTAGCTGGAATTATGGGCCTGAGGAGTAGGGAAGACAACATTCTGTGTGTATTTGGCAATTCATTTCAATTTCTAAAACTTGGACTTCATGTTCTGTATATTGATTCCTCAACCAAGCATTTCATTTAGGAAGAATTGGGCCCATCATAGATAAAATAGCAAAGGAAGATGAGGTTAGTTTTGTTTTAAAATCTAATCTTCACACTGAGTTGGAAGTTTCGCTAATACAGTATTGGATTGCTATATTTCATCATGTCACTGCTCCTAGTACATAGTTTTCTCCTGCTACTTTCACATCTCTACTATTCTGACTCTTCACTCTGTGCATCATTTCAGACTATCTCAGTCTATTTCCCAGCATCTAGAACCCACATCTTGCTACAACTTTTTCATTGATAATGTGATCTTCCCACTGTGCTTCAGACGTACTTTCTGAAATATATCTTCTGTGTCGAGGCTGTAGTCTCTGCTTCAATGAATAATGTACACCTTAACTCAGTTTTTGCTCTGATAACTACCTTGTTTATTATAAATTCCTGCAATTTATTTTCATTCCATCCATCTTGTTGGTACAGCTTTTTTTTTTTTTTTTACCCTCTCAATACACCACCTCACAGTTCACTGTACTTCAAGAGGGTAACAAGAAATGTTCTGTCTCCCTTTCACCACAACATGGTGCTCCTTTCTTCCCCATTTGCTCTTATAATACTTCATGCATTGAAAATTTCTTACTCTATTAATTTTCCTATTCTGAACTTCTCTTTGTGACACACCAAAAGTGGTATAGTCAGTAAATACTTGCTAAGTTCATCCCCACATCTTTCTCCACAGTAATCATATTGTCTACTTTTCGTGTAACACTTTTCCTTTTATCTTTTATTATTTGATATTTACAGTTTTTTTTATTGTATTTATGTGATGCCGTAAGTCCGTTTTATGAGTCTCTTATTCATAGTTAAAATATGGGGAGTAAAATGGCCATGTGAATGGCATCAAGTACATTATATTTCAGTGCTGAAGTAGTCATCTATTCAAATAAGATATTTAGGTAACATTTCTTGAGGGAGTGTAATGTAATTTACCAAGAAATTGCATTTGTTTTACATTGCTAGTTACTTTTACAGGATCTTGAAGAACCTTTGGCACGGCTGAAGGTGGTACAACCTCGTGATCATTTGGAGTTGCTTAAACTTTTGCATTATTTCAATCCAAAACATTCCAAAGAAGGGGAAAACTGTATTGGAAAGCAAGAAAGAAGAGAAAATGCAAGCTAGTCATTTTGGATTCTGTTTATGCATATATAAATAATATCCACTCAAACACAAATCAAGGTGGGTTAATTTTCTTACAGATTTCTGCAAGCAAATGAACTGATAGAAAATAGTCATTCAGCCTCTAATACTATATGTAGAAAATGTACAGCAATAAAATAAAAATAATGTGCTAGGTAAGCTGTAACGTTGTCCACCTTTTTTTAATAGAAAATATAATCTTAGTCCGTTTTTTTGTAAAAAAGAATATACCTGTATTGGTATTCTGAAGCTGCAAAATATTCCACCCACGTTTTTGTTTGCCTTGTATTTAGATGCTTTATAGATTCCTTTGGTAGTTAGGGTGCATGTTAATATAAAGGCTGATAGTTATTTCTAGTATATAAAGTATATAATAGTAGTACTGAAGTAAAGTTTTCATAAAAGAACATGTTAACGCTATTTTTATTTATAAAATGGGTCAACAGAAAGTCTAGACTTTTATAAAAAGTCAAGTAGAGTTTATATGTATTAGTGCTAGTAGTGGTATAGTTACAGGAGTGAGAACAACATGAACTTCCATGGAGAATATGCCAAGACTAGGGGTTGCAAATGTAAAATTGTTGATCATATTTTAGTTTGTATGCGGAGTTATCCATTCAAAAGTAATTTGGTGGCTTTGTAACACCGACAAAAATTTTAAGTCACAGTCCATGTTTGGTGCTTCATCTTTGAGTGGTCAGTTCAGCCCAATCATTATGGTCTACAGATGATCACTGTACTAAGTGCTCTGACATCTTGTCATATGCTTTACATGCTGATATAAGCTTCATTTGTAAATTTTCTCTCTAGGCCGTTGTTCATATGCAATAGTATCTTACCCTTGTCTGCCAAAAAAGGACCTGTATACCTTAGTTTCTTTGAGAGACATTATCTCAAGGTAGTTTGTCTTTTCAGCTTTTATATCATTAGTGTAAGAAGGTTTATGTATCTATCTTTAGTCTGTTTGAAGAGCAAAAATCTCAGGCAGGAGTGACAATATGAGAGCCTTTACATTTCTGTCATTAGTTGATTGTATGGGAAAGTTGGACAGTTTGTGGTTTTATGGTATCATCATGATAATCTCAGTGACAATATCAAAAGAATACTACCGTCTTTGCAGAGACATATTGTCCAATGAGCCTACAAGTCACTAACAAAGATCAGTTTCTTCCAGATGTAATCTTAAGGGGGTGACTAGCTACTTTGGGGTAAAAAAAAATTAAATTTTAAAAAAAGCTAAATTTTTCCTTAAGCATTCAAACACCGTAGATCAGTTTGTGGGCTGTATGGGCTCGTAGGGGCATTGAGAGTGTAAGGTGCAGCCAGCCTGCTGCTTAACGAAAACCGTCCCAATTTACTCGCTGATGAGGCTCATATACATGGTAAAAATAAGTGATCACTGTGTGGAATCAGCTTTTCTGGCAACTCTGGTTGTGATGATGACAACCAAAGGAATACAGGCAGGATACAGTAAATGAAATTTAAGTTATCCTCTGAAAGACAAAGGAAGAGCGTATCGCTCTGTGACTCGCTCCATACCCAGTCCCAACGAGTCCCTTTAAACTTTACTGGCCATTATCTCAAAAGTTATTTTTGCACAATCAAATATTCATAGAAAATCCAATATGTGTTCTATTTTTTGAAACTTTGGCATTCTGTTGATACTTCTTAGGCAATTGAATGGTCACACCCAAATATTTCCAAATATAAAGAGAAAAGGAATAAAAATGCTCTCTAATTGAATATTTTATGACATCATTTGGGCTAGCATTATAACATGGTCACGCTGTATAGTATTTAGATAATTTTTGGAAACTTTTTATGACCAAGCATTTAGACACTTTCAAGTTATTCGGAGAAAAAAATTCATTTGTATTGACCCAATATTGAAGTTGCTACAATGAAAATAGTAAATATAACATTATGACATCATAACTCAGGACGTTTAAACTCAAAAAAAATAAAAACTTGTAGCATTTGTATAAGAAGTTTCAACTCAATTTGCCATAGTTTTTTTAATGATTTTTTAGCCCAAAGTAGCTAGTCCCTCCTTAATGTTGACACAAATATTCAGGCAGGTTGTTGGTGTTGCCAGTCTATCTGTTTACCCAAGGTACATCACCTTTTTGCGCCCTAATACATATTCATACATAGGGTGTGGTTCATTATCTATATCTTGCGTCTTCTAATTACAAGAGACACTTTACAGGCCTTCTTGTGCAGCAGGAACTGATGGTAGGCATTCATTTTTCTTTCCTACCCCTTATTTGTTTCCATGCAAATCCAGTCTCTTTATGTTACTATTATTTTGAATGAATTTATGAGTCCTAAAATTAGGGTGAATCTCGGGCATCGTTGTCTAATTAGCTCATTGTGAATGCTCTGGAAAATTTTTCATAATTCTGAGCAGCCTTGGCATTCAGTTCTCAGTAGATATACTGTTAATTCTGACAATCTTTTCTTTTTTTCAGAGTTTCAATACCACAGAGTTTAGATTAGTTTTGTTCTAGGCATGGCCAAATTTTAGAATGATTTTCTTAGTCATATAGTTCAAGCATTGGGCTTTAGAAGTTCAGATTGGTTGCAAATAGGTTTTGCTGAGAGATTTGTAAGAGTGCAATTTAAGTGTTTAATATTAATTGTTTTTCCTCCGTAATTTTGTTTTTCCTCTAATTTTTTTTATAGTTTATTTTTACTTTTGTATTTCTTTTTCCATACTGGGCTGCCTTTCATATTGGAGCCCTTGAGCATGTAGCTTTCTCTTCCAGTTATGGTTGTAGTTGGCTAATAATAATATGAGATGTAAGTTCTTGACTTTGGGAGAGTTTTTGATTGGGCAACATCTTGTCTTAAATTATTAGAAATGAACACAGCCATGACAGTACATGTTAAAGGTGTGCAGTAGTGCCTTTCCAGATTGTTTTTACATGGCACCCTTGCAGGTGTGCATGGTGCCTCACAGTCACATTGAAGTTTACTAGCTTGCCATTTAGTATGTCAAACTTGGCCCAAATACTCCTACTTAATGATAATAACAAATTCTTTTTAATTATTTCTAGTAGAGTATAGCATATTCTTCTAACTCTTCAGTGCTCTCAAGTATATGGTGCAGGATTGAATGCATCTGTAATTTCAGATTGGACTCCTGTGGTCTTTGCTTGCAGTTGTATGACTTGCTAGTGCAACTGAAGTGGTGACTCCTCTGCCCCTCTTTCATTCTGATGTTTGCCTTCACTCAACTCTGTATTACTTAATTGTTGTAGAGATTTTTCTGTTTGAACCAGTAATTGCTTACTATGTCTTTTATATGGTGTAAGGTAAGACTTTTTAACCCCAGCTGTATTGCCTTGCTGTCTGTCTTTTACTCTGTGTCTTTTTCCCTTTGATCACTTCATACTCAACCATTCAAATTCCTTAAGCTTCTCATGCTCATATTTAACCCATCATTTGGGCCAGCCCTGTGGATTTCAGTAATGTAACTTGTGTTTGGGTTAAACTGTTGTGCAATGATAACACTCAGGTATGTGAAATGTTCTAAAGTATTTGCAGTTGTTTAGCTGTTCAGGTATTTCAGCATATGATAATTATTCAACTTTTGCAAAGAGAATATTCTCACTGCACATGCCTAGCTCATGCTCCACTCGTCTGGAAGGCAAGGTGTCATTCCCATTTGACATTTTGAAGATGAGGGCACTGCTATGCTTCCTAAGATTATTGCTGCTGTTTCCCTTTATTGTGATGTGTCATTTATTTTCATTCACTCAATTTTTCATTCATATTGGTTCACTTTGATATGTTGTGCTTTGTGTTTAGTGTGCTGCTAACATAGTGCTTTACTTTCTGGAATTTCCTTAATTTCTCAATTAAGGGTATTCCTTTAATTCAGTGTATAATTTTTGCTGAGCATTCTCAGTTTTGCCTTAATTTAACTTAGGAGTTCTGTAGTTAAGTTTTGCCCTCTCGTTAGCCCTTATTCTAGCTTTTTTTCCTTTTATAAAGTTGTCTGCTGTTTTCCATATGTATTATCTGTTTAATGATACATTTAATTATTGAACACTTTAGTATCAAGTTACTTTCTTGTGATTTGTATAGTTCCCCTTAATTGAACTAGTTTTCATGGAATATATTTGTCCCTTAATCATGCCTCAGTGTACCTGGATTGGCAAGGATGGTAAGTCATGTAGTATATTTTTTTGTTGTCCTTGGACAAGACCCAAATTGGCAGTGCCAGAAATGTTCCTGTCATGAGACATGTCCAGTGTGTTTGAGCTGTACTATGGACCATTGGTAACTTATGCTCAGAGACAAGTGTTGAAAAGGCACTGGACATTCACTGACAAGTCTCCTGACTCCTCGTCTTGTTACACCGTAACACCTCTATCGTGATGCTGCTCCCTATGTGTTCTAGTTCTTGACCCTGGTCAATTTGTATGTGGATGAGATAATCACAGGTTCGTGACTTTCCACTTCCAAGAATGCACCCATTGGTCTCACTGCCTGTGTCTTTTGTTTCGGTGACATCTGTAGTGCCCACAATCTCTGCTGTCTCCACTCTTGCTCATGTATATGACTACTCTTTTTCAGGCCTTTGCTCCTATGTATATGATGGCTTTCACCTTGACTGCTTCCACTTACGTTCCTGCTTTTGCATACCCGTCTGTCCCAGGGTATTGTACTGCCCCCGTGTCTGCTTCCATCTACTTGTCTGCTTTTGTGTACTCAGCTTCAACATAATCTCTTGCTCTTGTGCACTTATTTGCTCTGCTTAAACTACACTTATTTGCTCTGCTTAAACTATGAGTAGTATGTATTCCTCTGCTACAGTATGTGTGGCTCCTTCAGTTTATGTGACAGTTCCAGTATTCTTGACTGTTCTGCTACACTCTGCTATACTCATCTGCTTCAACATACTCAGCTGCTCCAGTGCCTCATTCATCATATTGTTATTGCCTATGCACATTGTTGTCTTTGATCTTAATATTGCTAGCGTGTCCAGTTTCATCTTTGATCCCACTGACAGTTTACCCAGCCACCTCTGCTACTGTAAGGTTTCCTGTGCCTGAGAATATCCTGAAGTCCTGTAGAGGAGCTTCTTTGTGTTCTGATCCAGGTGCCTGACATCCCCAGCATGCTGAAGTCTGCAGGCATCCTCAATCATCTAAACATAGCCACAACTTAACTTTCTTAATGGAACGGTTTGGAAAACAGTAATGCATGTCAAGAGTGCAATCAGCCCTCTATGCCCTCTCAAAGCCTTTGTGGCCTCATTCCACCAGTGTTTTCCCCTTGCTGTTTGCAGCTGTGTAGTACCCAAGCATCTTATTATATCCTCCTCAGCTTTATCTCCCTGTGATGTTTCACTTCTTTAAACCTCTTCTTTAGCTTGTCTTCTGTTACTGGCATGGCCTTCAATAAGTACAGCCTATGCACATTGTGACTGCAGGTCCTTCTGGACTTGGTACCCATTCTCATTCCTGTGGCACTCTTTAAGAGTCCCCATGTCAATTCATCCAAGCATAGTGTCTTACTTATGGAGGAATCAGATACGGAAACCATAGAAGTTTTTTGTTTGCACGCATGTAACACTTGCCTTGTTGAGAACCTCAACTGGGTCCGTGACATTTTCAGCTTCTTCCATCTTTGAAGACCTGTGCATGATGTTTCATTTGCTGACAACAACATCGTTCAAAAAGATTTGAGCTCCCCTTGGCTAAGGCATTAGTGGATCTAGTCTGTGTATATCAGATTGAAGGGGTTGTGACTGCTCCATGGGTGTTCCTCTTCACCTTACTCTGCCAGACTTATGCCTTCATATATTGTACTAGATCCAGGGCTTTTCTTTTCACAATAGACTACATTCACAATAGAAGCTACTGTTTAGAATACAGCTGCTTCCTTTATGCTTCAGTTGACACAGAGATGGAAATGCATGGGATTCTTTATAAGAGTGTTTGTTATTGTTTAATTGACATGAGTAGGTTCTTGATGGTGCCAGGTTGCTTCTTGCAGGTGGTTCTGCCTTCAGCAAAAGATACAGACAGACCTTGTTGCCTTATTCTTTCTTTAGGGCTTGCTTTAGTTCACATGTACTACATTAATTGTAATTTGGTGAACATGATGATGAAGAGGGACACTGCTTTCCAAAGTTCTCTCCGGTTTGCTCTCCATGGCAAAATTTTGTTTCCTGCATGTGTCTGATTCTGTAACTGAGTCATTTCCTGAGGACTTAACACAAGTTGAAGGGCTCACCTCCCCTGCAACTCGGCTACCGTAAGTAATGTGGTTGCTTCAGCCTTGCCTTCATTTAGAAGAGTAACTGTCTTTGTCCTCCAACCTAAATCGATATGGAGGCATTTATTGAATAAAGGGGTTGTAGTAAATAAACAGCCTAAAATATATTTTTTTTACAAGAAATCTACAGTAATAAGTTTATTATTACTTTCTGTCCCCACATTTTTCTGTTTAGTCTTCCTCATGCAACAGAATGAGAGAGGATGCATAGTCAGATGAGGGTACAGGTATGTGCATTGGAAATGTTCATTTTCATGATGTGACAGGTTGGTGGTGATGCATTAGGTTATATTGAAAAAACAATTACTATATAAAACCACTGTATTTATGATGTTGACTATTGCACAATTATTATTTATTAGTTATTTTTGTAGACACATAATACTGTTTATGGGCTGTTTCTATGTACGTAGAACTCTCACAATGTCACTTCAAAGGCTGAGGAAAGTAGTTATAATAAAGTTGCTGTACATATATAGAAATAATGATTTAGAAAACTGTAGAAAAATTAATTTAGAAAACTGTAACAAAAAGTAGTTGAGAAAGCTGGTCTTAATAAATGGTAGTGAAATTTTTTAATGGGCCTTTTCATATACAGTCATACCCCAAACTTTCGTGAGGTTAGGTTCCAGACCACCTCGTGCAAGGCGAATTTCTGTGTAAGTTTGGCACGGTCTCTAAAATGGAAATAAATGCTTATTTCTAGATTTTAAACACTAAATATGACCCTAATCATGCTCCCAGAATATTAAACTAACTTTTAAATGAAATTGAAGTTACTGACATTTCATTTAAAAAGTTAATTATCTATTACCCTTAAAAAGAAATAAATTGTTGACGTAAAAGTATAGGAGTGTGTGAAGATTAGTATACTATTTCTCTCCCTCCCCATTCCACCAATCTATTTTTAGAAGTTTTCTCAACCTCGTTTTTAAAAACTTTTTTATTCTGTCTCTTTCTCTTGGTTCTGAAATGCTCTATGTCTCTATGTTTTAGAATGGCACATTTACATATTGTAGGTGGTACAGGTAAAATTAGATCAATTTAAAATTATCTACTGTACAGGTAAAGACATACAGAGAAACAGCAACATGTAGGTTGCTCTAACTATGAACGAGAGAGAGAGAGAGAGATAACCGTTGTCCTTACTTAAGAGAGTGAAATTTTTTATGAATTATTACGGACACAGAGAGAGAGAGAGAGAGAGGAGAGAGAGAGAGAGAGAGAGAAACCTTTGAACTGCTAATCAGCAACACTCCCCCTTCTTGTCATGTTAAATTGACATGTCTGACAGCTTTGTCTTCGAGCTTCTTCACAAAAGATGGAGGAAAGATATTTGTTTGTTTATTTTACTTATCACATACAAATTTTGTATATTACAGTATTATTATTATTAATCTTAGATATTTGAGAATTAGTACTTATTATTAGTTAAACATATACATGTACCATAAAAATTCTCATCTCAGTAAAAGAGAGAGAGAGAGAAATTATTACTTTTATTGTATTATTTAATTTACAAAAGCTAGAAAATTTTTAAATTATATAAAAAATTAAACAATTTTGCAGGGTTTCTCAGTATTCCCAAATGTTTGCGTGTCTGTGAATTCATGCAACTTGAATCGCGCAAGTTCGGGGTATTACTGTAAACATTTAGCCATCTATGTTGGGATTGCTTGAAGCTGAATGTTTTATGCAATTAATATTTCTCCAATAATGAAACTGTATCTGTGCAGCAATGCTAAAGTGTGCTGGTATCAAATTTGTAGATAATGATGTGGAAACTAAAATTCACAAATTTTTAATACAGTTCTGTAAATATTTACTAGGTACTGAGACATGTCACAGTATGCAGACTAACTGAAATCATTATTCTTATATCTTATTTTTTCAGAGTTGGTATACCTCAATCAGTTGGCATGCAGTTTAAAGAAGCTAGCCATAGAACAAGACTTGGCTGTAATTGTTGTTAATAGGGCTATAAGAGCAGATGAGGAAGATGAGAAACCAAATCAGTGTTCTTTTTTCACTCTGAAGCCAGCTCTTGGCAAGTAAGTAATAAACAAAATATATACATAGACTTGTAAGAAGATCCATAACTATCATTTAATGTGCATGCATTCGATGTCACTACTCGAACAAAATATATACATAGACTTGTAAGAAGATCCATAACTATCATTTAATGTGCATGCATTCAGTGTCACTGCTCCCCTCATTGCAGATATCATTATCATTCTGCAATCCAGAAGTTGTCTTTTCTATTAAGAGTAACACGTAGCCCATTCAACTGATATAGACTTTGTAGCCATAACCTGCCACTGGCCAAACAGTTCCTGAAGCTTCTACAAAGCCGCCTCTTAATTGAGATTTAAGATCTAGTTCTAAAGGGATAGAGTTTTATGCATTGGTCTTCAACACCATCACTGGGATGGACATCAGGAGGGCACTCCACCCCAGACTTTTGTGAAGGCATAGCGAACAAGCCATAGTTATGTATCAGCTTTCTCACTGTTGCCCTTATCTGCCAAGAATGACCTACTTCTCTTGGGCATTGCTTCAAATTTCTACCCAAGGCATGCCAAGGAAATTTGGTTCTTCCCTTTGAGACTATTCTTGAATACTGGTACCAGGGAGACATTAGGGTTTCTAAAGACATAATAGCACTCTGGCTTAGGCAAGTCTTCCTGAGGGCCTACTCAAATAATATCAAAATATAATTTTTCAAAAACTTAGTAATTGGTTTAATTTTAAATGTTGAAGTTTTTGACAAAATTTCACTGATCAATTTATTTCTAAAACTTGATGTTCTTTGCTTATTATACTTTGGACATTCACACAATAAATGTTTAATTGCAATCATTACTCTACATTCAGAGCATTCAGGAGCTGGGTCATGTGGATTATTCATTAGAAGTCCACATGTTAGACAAGAATGGCGTATTTGGAGATGTGCCAAATTACTTGCATATGTCTCTCTTTTTGGTATGATGAACTCCATTTTCCAACACTAGGCTGTTCATATACGGAACAAACCGTGGTCTTAACATAGGGATAAATTCTCTGGCGCCAGCTGGAGTCCAGTTAAAATATAACAAGGAATTGGTGGCAACAGGAGTCAGCCAATAGGGAGTAGGAGGAAGCTATGTGACCTGCTTTAACCCTGCTACACATCATTTACCAGTTTCTCTCTAACCGCCTTTGAGCAAGACGGTTCGGTCCCCATCTTTTGCAAGAAGCCAGTTATTTTGGACTTCCTGCCTGCTTTACACCTTGGCGTTCTGTTTTTTTTTGTGTATTCTGTGTGATTGTGTTGTCTCTGTGTTTCTTGCATTTCTGGAAATGCAAACCCATGATTCAGCTAAGCCTCCCAGGCATCAGAGACAATGTCCTGGAGATGGTAACAACCCTTGTGCTTGCTACTTGTCTTCTTTGGCTACAGACCCACATTCCACTTGTAGTAGGTGCAGAGCTAACGTTTGCAGTGTAAGTAACCCTTGTTCTAAGTGTTGTCTTTGGTCTCCTGAGCAATGGAAGAGATTTGTTAATAAGAGGAAGTATAAGAAGAAACGGACGGTGCCATCTTGAGAAGGCTTTTTGTCTCCCTTGACAGCAGGCGTTCCAGTTCCTTCTTGTTCCACCTCTTCTTTACGAAAATCTCCTCTTGCTGCTTCTTCTCATGATGATTATTCTCCCTCTCATTCTTCTTTGATTTCATCTTTAGAAGATTCAAAGGTGGGAGTGTTCAGGAGATCTTGTATGTAATGTTGCTTCCCTCTGGTACAATCTTTTCAGGAGGAGATGTGCAGATGTCTGAGTATTGGCCATTGCTAGGCCTATCAGGGGTACCAACCCTTTCTGACCTTTTGTCTCACTGCATGTCGTCTCGCATCCCAGTGACATCTGCCATGACAGTTTCTAGATCTTCATCTCAACTTACAGAGGCTCTCCTTGGTGCTGTTTTCCAAAGCTTCAGTCTCCATGATGTCACCCCATCTGTCAACGGCTCTCCCAGCACCTATCTCTGTGCTGTCGACGTCCCTCCATAAGTCACCTGCGTCTGCTCCCTGTGACTCCCTCGTCCAGGCTCTCTTTGACAGAGTTGAAGGTGTGTTTCTCAAGAAGTACAGCCATGTTGAACTACCAATATCCAAGAAGAAACGTCAAAGATCTCCTTCCTCGTCTTCGTCCTCAGTTGGAGGAAGGATTTCATTTGCTCTCCTAGCAAGAAGTATTGCAGGCAGTCTGTGGACCTTTGCTCCTCTTCTCCTACAGCTGATACTCTGCTGTCCAAGCACGTCCTTGTTGTTCCCGTTCCTACTACCTTGCATAGCCGTGCCACCTGAGCAGTGCACAGCTTTGTGTCTCCTGCTTTAGAACCAGATTCTCGCCCAACTCGGGTCATGGAACACAAGTCCAGAGAGGAGTCCCTTAGAATTTCTACTGCATCTCCTCTTCCCATCCAGGAATCAAATGTCTATTCACATTCACTTTCTCCCGGGAGGGATAGTGAGTGGTGACTCTCGGTCACACGGCTGTGGCCATGCTTCACGTAACAACGGCCCAACACACAGCCATGACCGTTCTTCACGGAACGACAGTCCAATGCACAGCCGTAACCGTAATCCGCGTTCCCGATCACACAGCTGTGACCGTGCTACTTGAGACAACAGCCCTACATGGCCGCGTAGCCAATCAAGACATTCATCTACTTGTATTTCTAGCTCCCATTCTCGCTAATGGAATCGGGATCAGACCGTGATTCTCGTGGCCTGGTGGTAGAAGATATGGGTCATCAAGAGTTTGTGACTACTTACACTGAGGTCGTTGAGCTTATTCATGGGTGTAACGACCTAGTTGAAGAGACTGTGGCTACCTCCTCGGATCACACTTCAGGCGTTGAAGCTCTTCTTGGCCCTAAGAAAAGGCTAAGTCTTCCTTGGGATTACCATACTCTAAGCAGGCTGATTTCATTCTTAGCCAAGTGAATTCTCTCATCTCCGGGTGGGACAATTCACTCCGCTCCCTCTCCAGTAGAACCTTCAAGCTACTTCCTCCACCACTACCTCCAAATAGATGTTTTTATGCAACCTCCAAGGTTTCCTTGCAACCTAGACAAGCTAATCCAGACCTGGTTCGTTTAGGCACAGGTATTTCCTTAGACCAAATTAAAGCATAGGGGCCATCCTTCACTCATCAAGAGGTGATTGCCTTGGAATCAACTGCTTCGTCAGCTTTCCAGGCCACTTCATGGCTTGATTTATGGGCAACAACAGTGGCTAAGATCTCTTCCACTTCAATGAGCAATACTGAAGAAAGTGCCACCTTCTTTAGGTTGTTGCAATCTGGCAGTAAGACGATATCTTACATGACTCACTTAATGGCTAATATGTGGGTCAATTGGTTACTGAAAAGAAGAGATGCCGCCCTTTCTAAAGTTTCAAAATTTGTCAGAACGGATTACATTCTAGCCTTACGGAATGGAGTTATCTTAAGATCTGTGTCTCTCTTTCCTAAGGAACAGCTTGACACTGCAGGTGACAGGCGTAGAGTAGACAATAATGACAGTCTCGTACATCAAGCTGTGACAAAATCGTCTGTTCCTCTTGTGCTGGCACTTCCAAACCAAGACCACAATCTGCTTCTTACATCACCTAAGAGACCTCAAGGCACGACGGTACTGCACAAAGGTCATCAATCTTTACCACCTCAAACCAAGAAGACCACTTAGAAATGGCCCTTTTAACCTTGCTCTTCCAGGCCCGGAAGAGGATGCAGAGGCAGAGCTAGAGGAGGTAGACTATAGAGTGGGTGCCTCTTCCCACTCGCTGCCATCTGTTGGGCATGCCTGGCAAGCCATTGGGCAGCTTGGCAGCAGTATGGAGCGGAGACCTGGGTAGTAGATGTTCTACAGGTACCTACTACCCTTTGGGTTTCCTCCTCCCCTCTCTGCGCTTCCCCTTCACCAATCAACATACACTCCAGAATTGCTGAAGTTTCTAGCTCTCCAAGAGGAAGTGAAGAAAATGATGGTAAAGGGAGCTGTGGGGGTAGTGCAAGACCCTACTCCAGGTTTCTACAGCCGCATCTTTCTGGTTCCCAAAGCAATGGGTGATTGGAGACCCGTCGACTCTCAACCTTTTCATCAGGAAGACACAGTTCAAGATGGAAACCCCATGCACAGTCCTTGCAGGCGGAAGGAAGAATGACTTCATACTCACAATAGACCTGAAGGATGTATAATTCCAGATTCCAATACACCAATCATCCAGGAAGTTTCTTTGCTTCAGCTTATCAACTGCCCAACAAGTGTTCACAAGTGTTCACCCTAGTCTCAACCTGGGCTCATTCTCATGGGACATGCATTTTGAGATACCTCGATGACTGGCTGGTCCTTGAAGTTCTCAGGTAAAGCTAATCCAAGACAGGGATCATCCACTCCAATTCTGTCGTGGCTTAGGCATCGTGATAAATCTGGAGAAGTTGAATCTTTTGCCCTGTCAAAGGATCCTTTACCTGGTCATGCTCATAGACAGGACAGCAGTGAAGATGTTTCCACCAGATCAATGAGTAGAGAAGTTCAGGAGTATAGCCCAGTCCTTCCTGTCCAAACAGAAGATCCAGCTCGTCAGTGGCAGGTCATCCTAGGTTTCTTGTCGTCCCTGGAGAAGCGGGTTCCTCACGGTCGTCTTCACCTTTGCTCTCTTCAGTGGAGACTAAAGAAATTTTGATCCCCTTCGAGGGATTCCCCCATGCTTCTGGTTCCTCTGTCGAAAGAAGTAAGGCAAGACTTAGCGTGGTGACTAGATGACAAGAACCTGACCATAGGAGTGCCCCTTCACTCTCCCCCTCTGGAAATTCTACTGTTCTCAGACGCTTGGCACGAAGGTTGGAGAGCACATTTGGAAGATCTCTAACAACAGGACTGTAGGATCACCAAGAAAAACAGCTTCATGTCAACATCCTGGAGCTGAAGTTGGCCTTCCAAGCACTTCAGGAACTTCAAGAAAGGGTGACAGGACACTTTGTGGTTCTCATGTCTGACAACACTACAGTGGTTGCTTATGTCAACAAACAAGGGGGGGCTAGTGTCCCGTCAACTTCACGAATTGACTGTACAATTAAGTCAGTGGGCAGTCTCCCATTCAGTAGATCTCTCAGCCAGATACATTCCAGCCAAGAGAAACATTGTGGCAGACAAACTGAACCATCAGGTTCAGGTCCTTGGGATGGAATGGTCAGTTCATCAAGAGGTAGCAGAAAGGCATTCCACCTGTGGGGAAGGCCTATAGTAGATCTTTTCGCAACAAGGTTCAACAGAAAACTAGAGGTTTTTTGTTCGGTAGTTCCAGATTCCTGAGCCATGGCAGAGGATGCCCTACAACATCCCTAGGACAACCTGGAAGCATACACCTTTCCCCCCTTTTGCCTAATCCGTCAAGTGCTCAACAGGGTGGTGATCTCCCAGAACCTCAGGATGGCCCTAGTGGCTCCGTTTTGGCCACATGCAGAATGGTTTCCTGATCTCCTAGCATTGTTGACCAACGCTCCAAGGGAGATCCCTCCATGGCACAACCTTCTTTACCAACCACACGCCGAGAGGTTTCACCGATCGGGTGGGTCCCTTTCTCTTCATGGCTGGAGACTAAGACTATCAAATATCTCATGCAAGGGAAAAGCTTTTCTCACAGAGCAGCGACGGAAATGTCAGGTTACCTCGGATCATTTACAGCCATGTATCAAGGAAAATGGGCAGTCTACTGTGGTGGCGTCAACAGAGTTTCTCTCCTGTCGGAACTTCTGTCCAACAAGTAGTGGACTTCATCTTTCTATGTAGGGAGAAACTACTCTCAGTTTCAGTCATGAAGAGTATAGAGCTGCTCTTGGATTGGTTCTACGTTTAAAAGACGTAGATCTCTCTTCATCGTGGGAAGTTTCTATGTTTCTCAAGAGTTTCATATAGTCCTGTTCCTCAAGAGATTTCAAACCTCCTAACTGGGACCTGACTGTGGTGTTTAGCAGTCTCACTTTCCCTCCATATGAACCCATGCGGGTCTCAACAGACAAGAATTTAACCTTCAAGATGGTTTCCTACTGGCCTTGGCTTTATCAGAGAGGGTCGGTGAATTACATGGACTCTTTTAATATTAAACATACAGGGGGTTGGAGTTTCTTAAGCCTTATAATTTGTCCCGGAATTCATAGCTAAGAGTCAAAATCCCTCTATTCATGATGACAGATTCGAGTCTATCTTGATCCCCTCTCTTGGGGATTTTGTTAGTCATGACCCAGATGAATTATTGTTATGCCCCGTCAGGGCACTGCATAACTATCTAAAAAGGACTTTGCATCTCAGACCTGATTGCCGAAGACATTTTGTTAGCACAGGCCAGAACAAGGAAGAATTGTCCAAGAATACTATCTCCCTTTGGTTACGTTAAGTGATTAGACAAGCCTACAGTTCTGCTTCACATTCAGGTGCCGATACAGTGCATGCAAGAATACATGATGTTAAGAGTCTAGACCCCACCATCGCTTTCAAGAAGAACTTGTTGGTTCACAGGATTTTGAAGGCGGTTACCTGGCTTCACCAAACGACCTTTACATTCTTCTATCTGTGGGACGTTGCCCACAGGTCCTTGGACACCTTTTCCTTGGGTCCGGTAGTGGCTGCTCAGCAAGATGTGTAGCTCATCCAATGCCCTGCTGGGACAGTTCTGGATCTTACCTCAGATGCTGGATATGAAAGTGAGAGTGAATGAAGTGACTGGTCTTCTTCCTTTCTCTTTCTTTTTCTTCTCTACTGGCGGGCAGTAGAGAGAATAATTCCATCATATGCTGGAACTGGGTAGATGCAGATGAGTGAGCTTCCATTCTATAAAGTTTTATGTGTTTATTCACATTCTTTATAGAAGCAGGTCCCATTCCTCTCACTTACAAGGGGAAAGAGGAACTTTCAACAAACAAGATTGGTGGCTAACTTAAGTTATGTTGTCTCTGATGGTTCTTTGCCATCATCAAGACACAATGAAGAGATGTATTTCATAGTCTATTAGCCCAGATGTCTGGCTGTTCAGTAAACTTGTGCTCAACAGATCAGAGGCTTACGACTCCTTCCTATGGCCAGGAAGTGAGCCCAGGTGGTCCGAACCTTCAGGCAGTTCTAAGACTTTCGTATCCTCTCTTCAAGAGTAAGTCTTCCCTACATTAAGACCAAGGTTTGTTCTTTATATGATCAAATGACAAATTTTAAATCAATTTTTATTTTTCATAACTAATAAACTTTCGGTCTTAATGTGTATGGCCCACTTCAAGCCACCCCTCATTCTTTCTTGGGCTAGAAGGAAACTGGTATGATGATGTGAAGCGGGGGTAAAGCAGGTCACGTAGTTTCCTCCTCCTCCCCTATTGGCTGACTCCTGTTGCCACCAATTCCTCATGTTATTTTTAACTGGACTACAGCTGGGTGCCAGAGAATTTATCCCTACATTAAGATCAAAGGTTTGTTAGTGATGAAAAATACAGATTGATTTAAAATTGTCATTTTTATTTGTTTTAATTTATTACTTTCAGGTTTTTTAGTCCATATATTTTGCCATTTTTGTATTATGCTTAATTTTATTTGTGGTAAATAATCATTAATAGGATATATACATTTGATTTTGTCACATGGGTTGCTTCTTTGACTGCTTTATTAGCCTCTGCATTTCCTTTGATCCCTATATGGGGGTGCTCCTGAGAGTGGCATAGTCATGCCTTGCCCGGTTCAAGATCCAGCAAGAGGGACTGAGCTCAATAGTGCACAGGCCAACAATGTTGAACTTAAGTTGATCAGGATAATGTGAGCCATTTCCTGGTTGGACTTGTGCCAGGGATCCATGCAAATGGAAATATGGACTCAAATAATTCTGGAGCATTGGCCAGCTGTCAGGAACTTCCTGGGACCTTTGGGGAAGGTTCTTTCATACATTGTACATCAATTGGGGCATATATGAGCAAACATTATTCTGAAGTGGAGAGTTATTCCCGTCAGTGGTCCAAAAGAACAGCTCCCAAGAGAGTTAGCTGTCCCTGAGGAACAGCCTGTACATCAACTGGGGCATATATGAGCAAACATTATTCTGAAGTGGAGAGTTATTCCTGTCAGTGGTCCAAAATAACAGCTCCCAAGAGAGTTAGCTGTGCCTGAGGAAGAGCCCCTTGGAGGATTCCCTACTACTTCCCTCTGGAATTGATCCAGAAGGCCATAGAAATAAGGAGAGAGGACTTACAAGAGACACTCTTCTTGCAGGCCTCATCTACTAAGCCTCCAAACCCAGCCTAAGGTACAGGAAACAGTTCGACACCACTCCAATAGAAGGTATACTTCCCCCAACTGAAGTCTGACAGCAGGGGTAGACGTTGGTTTTCTCTGATGCCTCCCAAAGGCGTTGGGTGCACACCTCAACGGTAGCAAGTTTCAGGGATATGGGGCCCCAGTGATAGGGAGGAGCACATCAACCTCTTGGAAATGAGAGCAGCATGGTTGGCCCTCCAGCACTTCCAATGCCAACTTGTGGGCCGCTCAGCAGTCATCATGAATGACACCACGGTAGTGGCCTACGTGAACACGCAGGGAGGGGCAGTCTTTCAAAAGAGCTTCATCACCGATCAGCTCAACATGAAGGACCAGATCGTAGGAGCAGAGTTGTGGTTAAATCAGGAAGTGTCAAACAGACTGTTGGAGCTTTTGGAAGTGCCCGGCGATTGCCCTCGCCACCACAGCTCACAATTCAAAGCTTCCCCTGTACTGCTCTCCAGTCCTGGACCAGACAGCAACAATGCAGGATGTCTTCCAGCACCCATGGGAAAATCTGGATTCCCTACCTGCCATTCATTCTGCCAGATGAGAGGGGTCCTCAACAGACTCTTCCAGTGCCAGGGCCTTCGGATAATGTTGGAGACCCCACCTGTGGCCATAGGTGGAGTGGTATGCAGGCCTGTACCTGCTGCTAGACATTCCAAAGGAGTTACAATGGAAAATGTCATCAGGCAGTGTCTGCCCTCCGCCTTCACAGATGAAGGATATCCAGTAGCTCCTTAGACACCGCAGACATCCTCAGGCTCTTTTCTGTCAGGGTGTATCAGGGAAAGTGGATTGAATTCTGTGGTTGGTGCCATTGGAGTGGCCATGATCTACTCAGGACTTCTGTGAAGAATTGGTGGACTTCCTCATCTACATAAGAAGGCCCTCTTGGTTACAGCGGCCAAGGGCTAGAGGGTGGCACTCCCCCAAGTGTTCAAGCCAAGGGGTATTGACTTATCCAACTCCTGGGAGTTGTCCACCATCATCAAAGGTTTCGAGGAGTGTCCTACGAGGGAGGTCAAAGCCCCAGAGGGGGACATTAAGCAAGTTCTGGCCAACTTACATTTCCCCCCAAATTAGCCCCTTCAGAAGCATCTAACAGGAACCTTACCTTAAAGACAGTGTTCCTTATGGCCCTTGCCTCAGCCGAAAAGATCAGAAAACTGCATGGGCACTCCTACAACGTCTCTCACCCAGAGGGGTGGGCTTACCTGTCTTTGGATTTCTTCCAGGAATTTGTGGCCAAGACACAGGACCCCTTAGTCCTAGACCTGCAGTTTGAGAGGTTCTCAATCCCTTCCCTGAAGGACTTCATTGGGGATAACAAGGACGAAATGTTACTGTAACCAGTCAGGGCTCTGAGGCAGTACCAGAAGTGGACAACCCCCACTCAGACCTGCATGTAGGAGGCTGTTTGTCAATCCAAGAAAGAATAAGAAGGAGGTATCCTTCTAGCTTAGGAAAATCATAGTCAGGGCTTAAGATTACAAGGATGATGGCAAGGCGTCCTTCAGCAGGGTCAAGGCTCACAACATCAGGGGTATAGGCTCCTCGGTCACCTACAAGAAGAACCACTCTGTTCTACAGGTCCTGAAGGCGGGCGTGTGGAAGCAGCAATCCTTGTTGTGTCCTTCTACCTCAGGGACCTGGCAGACAAGTCCTTGGACACATTCACCTTGGGGCTAATAGTGGCAGCCCAGCAGGTGATGTAAGAGTGTTGAGTCCCAGGAGTGGGGCTCCACCTAGGAAGTGGACATGGTCATTAGAAAAAGCAGTAGTAGTAACCTGAGATAGTGAAGGTTACGTTCTGGCAAGTCGGGCACCACTGAGGCATGCCCACCTGCTGTAGCAAGGGAAAGATTGTCCTGTCTTCCAAAGGTGAGGCTCCATTTATGAAAGCATAGGAACAAATGATATTTTTAAATAATTTTTATTTTTCCTAGGATATGAACCATAGCTTTCAGCTTTCATAAATGAATTCCCCTTGAATAGTAGTGAGTGGGCTGATTGAATTCACTCAATGGACAAGTTAGGACATCTCAGGTCGACAGCTGAAGCATGCCTTGTGCATTAAACTCCATTAATGAAAACTATGGTTTATATAAGAAAAATACAAGTTATGTTTTCAAGGGAATTTTTTTTTTCTTGGTGTATAAACTAGAGCCTTTTATATAGGAGTATCCTTTGGGCAAGCTGAACGGGTCATTGAACTTGGCAACAAAATTGTTAACTGGCTTCATGTTCATCCAAAGGTCAAACCATGACAGCCTGGAGAAGCGAGGGCTACCAGCTCTTAGGCATTGGGCTCTGAGGCAGAGAATGAAAAGATCCTCCTGACTTCCCTGTCGGGGGTTGTTCGTTAGTCTGTTTAGAGACAAGTCCAGCTGCAGTGAAAAAACCTGTGTTCACTGGAGTGTAGTACCGCCTCCGATGTGAAAGGAGTGTGCTTGATTCTGCTGGATGCCAGGGAACTACTTGACCCTCAGATCTGGTGGGTATTCACCTCCTCCATGACACCACAAGTTAGCTGGGAACAAGGAGACCTTTCTCAAGAGTGACAGGGTTTGGTGTGTATGCATTCTACAGAAAGTGCACATGCTGAGCGAGGTGGTGGTGTTGACTCTCCCTTATGCACCCCCAAAGAGGCATGAGAGGGAGAACCTACCCTGTTGCTAGCGTGCACATGCTGCAGGGACCATGCATGTGCAGCATGAACAGGTTGTGTGTCCTTCTCTGTGTGTCTCCTAAGAGGCATTGGGGGCAGGGGCTTTCTCAAGCAGCCACATGTAAGTGGTCCATAGATTGAACATGTGCTGAGTTAGTGAAATGCACCGACTCATCTAGTTGTGAGCCCAGGAGCTCAAGAGTGGAAGAGACAGGAGCAGACCTCTTGGCTAAGTGGGAAGAGACAGAGGTGCCAGCCCTGCCAGCCAGAGACATGATCATGTACTGGTGATCTCAGCCCCCATTCTCCAAGAAGGACAAGCGTGCATGTGAAGTCCACCTGGACTTCTTGTGTGAGGCCTTAGTCTTACCCTTGTGCCTATGCAGTGGAAGAGAGTTGAGGGATGAGGAAGAGGACAAAAATGAGGAAGAATGACGAGAGCATTTCTTTCCTTTCCTCTCATAGGTCTTCCATGCCAAAGGGAAGGTTGAGGCTGGAACTGAAAGAAGACAAGTACCAGCTGGAGGATCTGCCACTGGAAAGGCTACTGCAACAGGAGGCTCTTACTCCTCCTCTGCTAGGTTGTCCAGAAATGCCACAAAAGAAAGTCCTCCAGGGATGATGGGTATAGGGCATATCTTTCACAGGTAATCCAGAGATGACATCTGAGTACTTTAAATATTACAGTCAAATTATTACGAGGGCATGGCAGCATGTGAGGGTATGCAACCTCCAACAGTTGTTTTCCTCAGAGGAGCGGTAGTGGCAAGACTCTTATTCACTCAAGTATATTCCTCAACAGGCAGGGGAATAGGAATGGAAGATAGCAAGAGAAAAATGCTGAAAGGATTCAGGGGTATAATCACCACCCTGCTTCTTGTCCTTTTGCTTCCTCTTAAACTTCCACTGTTGTGGGGAAGACCAATTAGCATACACCTTGCAGGGAGAAGAACAATCACACACTTTCCCCTTGTAAAATGAAAAATACTAGTGAGGAGCTACCACTGCAGGAGACAGGAATTGCTCACAAGGACACCCACACCTTTTGCAAATAATGTAGTTCATATTTTTTCTCCATACTGGGGAAAAACAAGAACTGATACATACTGAAAACAATGCCAGTAAGAAAAATATAGCAAGCTATTCATCCAAAATCAACAAGCACACAGTGAGAAGACAATTGAGCTAAGCAAGTGCACCCTTCATGGTGGCAGAAGAAAAGTGAATGGTCACATAAGGGAAGTGAAGAGTATTCCCCTGCTCAACCCCCATCTCCACCAGGTAAGACCTTGTTACCAAGTTCAGTGACCTCCCCAGCCTATGCTTGAAGGATGCTTCTATATAAAAGGCAATGGTTGTACAGCATTTCTAATTATTCCAGAAAATCTACTAATGCTGTAGATGAGACATTCAGTGGTCATTTTTGGATCACCACATGTCTTTGGCAGTTGGAGGGAAGCACCATGTCAAGGATCAGAATCCTAGCATGATTAGCAGTAGACTTAGCCAAAACTTTTAACCATACAGATTCCAGATAAAGACACACTATACACCCTTAATTATTTGTGTAACATTCAACTCAGCAACCTAGTTAACTTGCAAGATTTTGATAAACCTTGGCATTGTAAACCCAATAGTACATAACAGACATCTCCACGTCCTCTCTTGGTAGTTCACTCATGTACACATAATTAAAATATAAGAGTGAGTTTGTGCAAGAACACATCAAACACATTTGCAAAAATCCGCATGACTAACATGTACCTCTAAAGATTGCAAACTCAAAAGTAACTCAGATCAGTAGATGCAAGTGAGCTGTTGACTAATGCCTCATGCACTAGCATGCTTTAAAAACTGCTTAAGTTTCCATCTTTGATTTTCAAATGGTCTGTTCCCCACCACCTGGAAGACATATAAGGTTTGTGTGTTAGGAAACAAGAAAATAAAAATTTCCAATGTACAATCCTTGAAGAAGTTTTAAACAACTATTATAGTACAATCAAAAGGTTTGATTTTCAAATGGTCTGTTCCCCACCACCTGGAAGACATAAGGTTTGTGTGTTAGGAAACAAGAAAATAAAAATTTCCAATGTACAATCCTTGAAGGATTTTTAAACAACTATTATAGTACAATCAAAAGTATGTAGAGTGCTTTGTTATTTTTGCTAATGTAAAACTGATTTTATTTTCTTAGCTACTGGGCTCATGTTCCAAATACCAGACTCTTCATGGAGAAGACAAGAAAACAACAGTTTCTGAACATTCCAGGCCCAAGTAGCTTGCCAGACACCACTGCCTCTAATGTTCCAGGACCAAGTAACTTGGCAGATGCTACTTCCAGATTTCATTTCAGAGTTACTATTTGGAAGAGTTCTAGATTAAAAATTAATGAAGCAGAAATTGAAATATTCTGAGATAGAATGCTTACAGTTGTTCTTTGATCAAATAACCTATCTTTGCTTTAATAAAATCTGTGATAATTTACAACCCTTGATGTTAATTAACATACATTTTACTAATGCGTACGCCAATATTCAATATTACTCTAGAATAAACATTTACCATAAACATTTTTTTATATCGCAAGGGAAATCATAAATAAGCAAATCATTGTATTATGTACACTCGGCAAGAAAAGTGAAGATACAGTTTTCATTAGATTTCGTTCATCGAATTTCAATTTTGTTCTTACAGAAAACACAATCTCGGTAAATTTACTCTAGAATATGAAAATACAATGCAAATTATATCATATATGTTAAATCTGCAAAACAAAAACATTCAGATACTTAAAAACACCATGCATGTACGAAGTAATCAGAATTTCTCAGATGACTTCGTTCATAGAGATCTAAAAGATAGTATGTGGATATCTCGGTGTAGTACTATTCATCAGAACAGCAATATTTACTCGTTTTCCGTTATGAACAGGCTTATTATTGCATCATCATACGAGGTAATGCTAATTTCTTTAATTTTTATACATTCATGTTTGTATTTCATGGTGTTAAAAGTCAGCTGGAATTAATGGCAGTAAATGTTGTGACACCTAGGGTAGGTTGACCAAATCTATTTAAATCCACAAGAGCATTCTCTATGATGTGAAGGGGCAGCAGGAGCCTCGGGGAAAACACAAGTAACTGGATGTTTCTTGACGTTGCCATAGTCTCTCTCTCTCTCTCTCTCTCTCTCTCTCTCTCTCGCCATTGCTAAAACATACTATACTCTCTCTCTAGTCTCTCTCTCAATCTCTAAAAGCCAAAAAAAACAATGAAATAAGCTCAATCTCTAAAAAGAAAAAAACAATGAGCTCTAGCTCTACTCTCTCTCTCTCTCTCTCTCACTCTCTCTCTCTCTCTCTCTCTCTCTCTCTCTCTCTCTCTCTCTCTCTCTCTCTCTCTCTCTCCATTGCTAAAACATACTTTACAAATATAGTAACGCTCAGTCTCTAAAAGAAAAAAAAAATAATGAAATTAGCTCTACAGTACATATAGGCCTAGGCTTAGACAACAGCAGACTCTCTCTCTCTCTCTCTCTCTTTCTCTCTCTCATCATAACAATGCATTCGTTCCTTTTCGTTGGACATAGCTCAAATTTAACTCTTGATTTCATTATGGAAGATCGTGTTTCCGATTATGCAAGCATTCCGTTCAATGTGGTGTCATAAATTCATTTGTGTAAGGTTGCTTGGTAAGTTACATCGAAAAATGTTTATTTTGTTCAGAACTGTCGCTGCAAATTACAACTTGAACGAATACTGTGAAACTTACTACTGCATTTAAGTATCAATGATTTCATTATCTTAGAATATGATTGAAAGTTATAAGAGGTCAAGCAAAAAACAAACACAATAAGACAGAAGCTCCTCCCCTTTCTAAAGTTGCCAGATGTCGCATTATTGAGCAACATATGTCCGAAGGTTTAAAAAAACTGTATTCTCACTTTCCTTGCCGAGTATACATTACAGTATATGACTAGGGAACAAAATGACTGGTACTATGTTGAGAATAACAGCCAGCCTTTTTCAGAGGTTATGCAATTTAGCCTTTATCAGAAATGAAATTTACTGGGTTAATCCAAATATGAAACAACTTTTCATCAAATAGTCAAGGTATTGAGTACTGATAATGCAACTGTAGTCTTAAGACAAGAATTAATCAAGTAGTGAGAATTTGTGAAAAAGGGAATAGACCTCCAAGAGACTTCTGTAATTTCATAATAGCACCAAGCTTAATTTTAAGTACTGATCTGAGAAACAACTATGATACAGGGATAGCTGTATTGAGTTCGGAATTTATAGTACAGAGTATCATGCCTGAAAACTGCCAACACAGCAAACAATATAAAAACCTATGATGTTACTATTAATAGCAAATCAAAATGACCACTGGCAAGAAGTGCAAGAGGGAATAATCAGAGGAATATGAGAAGCAGATGAGAAAAAAATAATTATGTGGAGTAAGTGAACCAATGTGCAAGGAAGAGGTAAAAGTCTATACATTATGAATAACTGAAACCACAGCCATTAAGGACAAGTCACTAATCATCCCATTACTGATCTGTAAGTGTGTAAAATACAGTAAGTAAAATCATTTAAAAAAAGTGTAATCCTGTAATAAGAGTAAGGTTGAATTACACCAGGAGCTGAAAGACTAGTAAGAAAGGGTGGCTGCAGCAGAGATGAAATTGGGAAGCTAGTTAAGTACTTACAGTAAACCCCCCCGTATTTGCTTTCTCATGGTTCGCGGACTCATGCATTCGCGGACTCATGCATTCGCTGGTTTCGCTGTAGAACATATCTAGCCATCATTCGAGGAAAATTCGCCCATTCGCGGTATTTTTCACTGAAATATTCACTAATTACTGTATTTTCATATAATTTTCATGAATAAATGCACTTTTTGTGATAAAACTATTAAAATACTCAGGTATAAGCATTTTTACAGGGGTTTTCTTGGTTTAAACTATCAAAATGGGCAGTTCTAAGTGTTTTTAGAGGGGTTTCAAGCATTCGCGGATTTGACCTATTCGCCGGGGGGTGTGGGATGCATCCCCTGTGAATATGGGGGGTTCACTGTATATATAAAAATATCTTGTTACAAAAGAGCAGACTTATGATGGGTACATAAGGAATGCATTACCATATGCATTAGAAACATAGGCACTGATAAGGAAACTAGTGTTTTTGAGAAGGTACGACCACAGATTTAGGTTCATAGCCAGAGTTTAGTGGGAAACGTATTATAAACGAGGAATTAGAAAAAAGGCAGAGATGATTTGGACATGATGAGAAGGGATGAAAACAGTTCGTCAGAAAAACAGTACTTATGGAAGTAACACACCAAAGGCCTGTAGGCAGATCTAGAAATAAGTGAGAAAGAGGATACTGTAGTTGAAGAGCTATTCAGGATGGGAGTTCAGGCAAAAAGAGCACAAGTTACAAAGAAGAGTTGGGAAAACTCATTTTATATGTCCTACCTACCCCACTAAACAAAAAAAAAAAACTGGTGCAAAAACATTTAGGATGGCAAAGCTGATTGGAAAGAATATGAATGAAGATCAAGTATGAAATGTCACTATACAGCTGCAGAGAAAATGTAAGATTAAAGGAAATACTGTGATATGTATTTGAGAGTTATAGTATTACAACTGTAAATGGACCAAGTTATTTATAGGATGCTTAAAAGATAAAAAATCTAATGGTGAAGGAAAGGCAGCAGATAAATTTAACCTCGCATCATTTTTTCGTCAAGTTGATATAATTACAGAGTAGTTTAAGGAGATCACGATCACAATGCTAGATTTGAATAGGGTTCATCAAATGAGTGTTCATTAAATAAGTTACTGTGAGAGTTAATGTCCAAACTAAAAAATTTTAAGATATCCAAGATTGAGGCAAGTTTAGCAAAGCAAAGGAAAGAGTTTTCAGTTAGCCAGAAAACAGGTGGTGTAGAAGTAACAGGAAGAAGAGCCATAGAAGGCCCTGGGAAATCAAGGAATAGAGGCACAGACGAACACCAAAGACCAGATGGGAAATCAGACAGAAAAGTGCACATGACTGAAGAAAGGGAAGAGAATTCATTCCGCTTCTAACTCCCAAAGGGAAATGACATACTGTACCCTTAAGATGTACTGCATAATGAATACCTATGCCATTTGCTACCCGTGTAAAATTACCTTATGTTACTAAATAAAATGAGCTACTAAAATAAAAGCATTGCAGGCTACTCAGAAAAATGTTGCATTAGTACATAAAATCACCATCTTTTCCATCATATGTAATATTCAAGACGTTAAACAAGGAAAAAGTTTTCCAGATGGTGATACACCGAGTGATTGATAAACTACTTTTAGTTACTGCAGAAGGTTATACAGTAATATACAGTACTACAATCAGGATAATATGGCTTACAAAGACTTCTGTACATACTATACCTTTGTTTGAATGAGAAGAGTAAATCCCACTTAAAACCAACAAACCAGTAAATGTTGGCATAGATATGTAGTATGCTTCATTTGAACAGTATGACCCTGGGATCTAATTATAACACTTCCAGGAAGTCCACTCAACATATGCTACTTGATGTTTCAAGTATCATTTAAATCCTGAAATAAAACTCATTATTACAATCATATTTCAAACTTACTTTTAATTGGAGATGTTATAAAATTAGAGTTCTCTCAGACATAGCACTTACTAAATCACAACAAAGATACGTATATATTTGAACTGAGCCTTAAATATTCAATTAGGAGGATTTGTGCTACATGAAATTAAACTCAAGACATTCCTAGACAACCATTTCTATGCACTGAAAAGCATGAGAAATCTGTTAAAATAAAAAAACTACTGCTTAGTGAAACAGGATACTGTACAACCCTCTTTTGATGCTCTAGTAATATAAGATGAGTGCACTGATCAGCTTCAACATTTGTTCATTCCTACAGTGACTGGCTTTGGTTGGTTGTTAAACAACTTGATAAAGAAATGCATTTTTTCAAAACTAACACAACTTTTATAATCAATAATTCATTCAACTGACAAACTTTCAGCAAGACTAACAAGTATCTGGGCTCAAAATTCCAAGCCACTAGTCACAGATCCCAACAGGGGACAAGCCTAAGCAGGTAACATAAACTGCACATCAACTATATCAGTGGTTCTCAACGGGGGTCCACATGGACCCTGGGGGTCCATTGTAACATTACTGGGGGGCCACAAAAAAAATAAATTGGGGGTCCAATGTGATATTTAAGTGGTCCATTGAGCAATTCTACTTCAGAACAGTTGTTATTACTGAGAATGGAATTTCTCCAGTAATCTATGCCATACTGAAATACTAAAAGTAGAAATATTCATATAGCTTTGAATTTTTATGGCAATCTAGTAGAAGAAAAAACTTGACATTCTACAGTGGCAAGAACAAACGGAGGTTAGCAGGCTGTGACCTTAGATGTTTGTTTTCATGATGAATCTCTCTCTCTCTCTCTCTCTCTCTCTCTCTCTCTCTCTCTCTCTGACAAAGGAGAGATTATAATCTATTTTACTTTGAGGGTTGAATGGGCTCAGAACCAAAACGATGCATTTGCTGTAGCCATAACTGTCCCATTAATCTCCCTTGGGACTCATAAACCTATGGGTGAAGAGAGTACGCCTCTCTTTGCCTGGAACACAGTTTTCATATGTTTCATAAAGGTCATAGTTGGATTCAAACTATTTACCTTCAGATTTTTCATCCTATCTCTAGTAATGAATAACTAATATAAAAAAGACTATGATTTTATGCTTTTGTATTGATATTTGAATTAATAGCTAATTTGCAAGGAAAATAGTTTTGCCCTTCAACTTTATGAATCTACCTTAAGAGGTAATGAAGTCATTCTGTTAGCATATGTGAGATTTATAGATGATCAAGGACCCAGAGAGGAAATGCTCTTTGCCAGAAGTCTTAGGACAGACACAAAAGGTAAAACAATTATGAATGAAGCTGTTACTTATTTCAAGGAAAGCAATATTCCACTCAAAAATATATTTGCATGTGCTACTGATGGTGCACCACCCATGACTGGCAGATACAAAGGTTTTATTACACTCATGAAAAAGGCTGCCCCCAAAGTATTTTACATACTCTGTGTGATACACTGTCAACACTTCGTTGCAAAGCAATTGGGCAGACGTCTGCATGATGCCCTTAGTGTTGTGATAAAAGTGGTTAACCATATTAAATCAAATTCTCTTTGAGATCGCCTCTCTCATGAATTTTGCGCAGAAAATGGAGAAGAGTTTGAATGCCTTTTAATGCATACTGAGGTGAGGTGGTTATCAAAGAGGAATTGTCTTCATCATTTTATTGCACTTGGGTACTCTATTGCCTTATTTCTGGCTAACACCCAGCTTGGAGAACAACTGCTTGCAACAAAAAGTGAAGTATTTTACTTATCAGATATATCTGAAAAAATCAATTTACTTAATAAACAGCTCCAAGGTAAAAATTCTCATCTCATATCCAGTAAAGGTGCTATTATACTGCTTTTCTGAGAAAACTACAGCTGTACAAAATTAATATCGGACATCGTGCATTTGAACAGTTTCCTTGTTTGGCCTTGATTAGCAGCAATTTGCACGATGATTATCTTGCACTGTATGGTGAATATTTGGAAAATTTGCATGAAAATATGTAAGTTCAGTTTAGTGACCTACTCATGATGATTTACCAACTTGGGTGGCAATTCCTTTTGAAGTTAATACTGCCAATGTAGACATTTCTTTATAGGAGACCCTCATTGAATTACAAAGATGGGAAGCATAATATATGGAAAACAAATGACTGCTAAAAAGTACCCATTACTCTGGGATAAAGCACAGCTCTTCGTTACAGCTTTTCCATCATCTTACCTGGTTGAACTCAGGATTTAGTTGTGTTTTTCACTTATTATCAAAAGCTCGTAATGGACTCGACATTGTGAAAAAGGGTGATCTTTGACTATCATTGACATTGATGGAGCCGAATATAAAAATAACCTCGCTGAGCAGCATCAACCACGGGGATCTCATTGAATAAGTCTGCATTTTTTTTCTTAATTACTCATGTATCTTAAAATGGTTTATTGTAAATTATTTACTATTGTACATAAATGCACTATAGAATTTAGTTGTTAAATAACTATTTGCATTAAATTAGTTTTGCTTCAAAATAAAGCACAATCCTTTACTGTTTCTTTAATTTTTTATACAATTCCCTTACTTTTTCATTAGTGAAAAATAGAATAAGCTTTTTTTTTTTTTTCATGGAATGGCTATGGGGGTCCACCAAAAAAAAATTAAAAGGAAAAGGGGTTCAAGGGTAAAGAAAAGGTTGAGAACCACTGATCTAGGCTATATGAATGACCAAAGTTCTATGAGAATAGGTTGTTACATGGGTTAACCTTGCTAAGTTTTCCATGCTGAGAAAATAAAATATACTATACTTGCAAACTATACTACTGTTTTGAAAGACTTTTGTAATGCTTAATAAAAACCTCTAAAGATGAGAACCATGGTATACAAATGCAGTATCTCCTACTGAATCAATGCACAGTAGTTGGCATGATGAGCATTCCATAAATTTTACTAAGGTGTACTCGTGCAGGGGGAGGCCACTACGAAATACTTTGGTTGACAGCTCTACTGTACAAGGCAGTCCCCAGTTATTGGCGGCCTTGGTTAGCAGCAATCCGGTTTTACGGTGCTTGTCTAGTGACAACGATAACTGGATTTTCGACACCGATTCCTGATTACCGGCGCCGATCTCCGGTTATCGGCGCTGATCCCCAGTTATCGCCGCCGATAACCGAGGATCGGCACTGTTATCGCCGATTTTCGGTTGTCGGCGATTTTCGGTTATCGTCACGCTGTCAGGAATAGAACCCCTCAATAACCGGGGACTGCCCTGTAGTTTGAATGGAAGGTAAGAATTTTGTTGAAAAATATGCTTTGTGGATATTGTAAAGTACTAAGATGTGCAGATTTCCCAAGAGCTGGTGGACTGATACCAGCTCCTTAAGATAAAAATCAACCTATGCAATTAACATTTTAAACTTGACCTTTTCAGACTCACTAACCCTGTGAAACAACACTATCAAATCACCGTAATTAGCCCACAAAACTACACTCTTTATAGATATAAGCCCCAGCATGGGTTAATGGTTACAGAATGCTTTGTGAGGTACACTACAGATGGTGTTAACCTTTTCAGCTACATTCACTAAACACACACGTGCACTTTTCTATTTCTTTTACTTTTCATTCACTCTATAGTCATTCCCTACACCTATAACCTCACCTTGCCCTAATATTCACATCTTCCAACCTCCAGGGAAATAAAAAGTCTAAAAATGAGAAATAATATTAAAATACTTTAAAAAAAAGTCACCACCTATGCTCAATCTGTTACCAAATCTTTCAAACATGTACCAAAGGTTACTGTCAACATTTTAACTCACTTATTCAGCAGCTATAAAACTGTCATTACTTAAAACCTCCTTGGTTATGTAGATGAAACTATTTTACTATAATGCTATGAATGGGATATAAAAAATGACAATGAAGTGTACACTTTAGGATCTAAAAAGGCATACGAAATCAACAAATGATAAGTATATAAAATCTCTGTGGCCAACTTATTTCCATTTCAAAACTTACTAATCAAAAGGCTACTCTGTGCACGTTGGTCTTATCTGCCTTTTTAGTAGGCATCTCTATACGTAACAGCAATCAATAAAGGATTGAAATGGACACTCAATAGTTTTAAAAGTATAGCAAGGCAGACTGGATTGTAAAAAAAAGCTCACATGGACGCCAATTTAACTAGCTATAACGAAAATTATTACTGTAAACAGGGAATGGAAATGTACCCTGTATATTTACTACAGTATCTAATGCCTACTGCCATGCCGCCAAAATACCCGTCATGTACTGTTGTAAATTACATCATGATCTACTACCACCCTCAAACCAAACTAACATTATGCCCCACTTCCTGAAACTGGCACATGAAAATGTATATCCATCATATCAATGAAGACCCTAAGTCTTTCCTTGACTGAGTGTAGAACTGACATTTTCTTCCTAAATGATGTCTTTTGTACGAACTGAGAAGGAATCGGACAACTCAAGGTGTACCTATCCATATCTTATCTTTTCACATCCTAGTCCAGAGAGAGTAATTAAAACTTTGGATTGTGGAAGCCCAAGACTGGAGATTTTGCAAGCGAGGAACATTTTAGAAAGTAGTGTACAGATCCCTGTAGAACTGCCTCTGCCCATACAGTGGCTCTGAAAGAGCCGAAACACTCTATATTTATCCCTTAAAACATTTTCGTTTTTTGAATGCTGGGAGAGCAAAACTACAGTACAGTAGAGTAAATTCTGACAGGATAAAAGGTTAGAATACTGATAACTTCTCAAATAACAGCTACATTTAAGAATGCGAGGAATTACTGTATTTAAACAGCAGTCTCTCAGAACTTGAACAAACGACATCCCATCCTACTCCTACCCGTGAATGCTTCAGGGCTTAAGAGATCATGTGATCACTGCAAAACTCCGAGTTGGTCCAAATCCAAAATGCCGTGAGGCAGTCAAAATAGTGTGTTAAATTCTAAGGCTGCAGATTTCCATCTTTGACAGTTGCTATCTTCAAGAGAGTGAAGGAAATATCAAATACTACAATGGAAGCTACCTTGTAGTCTTACTCCTGTATTAATATTAGAGGAATGTTTCTAAGAAACAAAAGGCACATTCATATTATGCCAACTGAATTCACACTGCCAAGTGATCATGTCACAATGGTGGCAGTCAGGAGGAAAACCGGCGTTCCAAATTTTCTCCATTATTTACGCCTCGTTAACGGCAGTATTATAGCTACGATGGCTGGCCACTTCCAACAATATACCGAGGCTAAAAATATCAACAAAATGTATCCTAAGAAATCACAACACTCGCACATGAACTAAACAGTACAATAACTTCCAAAAGTTGTTGGCCACGAAATGCCAGACATGTACAGTATACGTCAGTTCGTGTGATTTCATTCCATACTTAAACAATGATTGTGAAGTATTAAATAAAAATTTTTCCATGTCATTCCTAATCAATGACATTAATAAAGCTAATTGTGAACAAGTTTGAGAATGTTGAAGAACTATGAGAATCACCAAGACATAATATTTTACACAACTTCAAAGAGGAACCATTATACACAGATACTATTTTAACATGAACTAAAAAGTCCCACATACCTAGTGCTAATACCACTTAATTTAGAATAATCTATAATATATAAAGAGTAGCTTTACACGATCCTCTGCTCTTTTATTAGACTGGAAGTATTAAAAGTTTACGGTTTCTTACTGATGTACTGTACTACTATATGCCACTCTCCAGATTTTTTTATGCACTTAATTTTCACTAAGCAGATTTTTGATGTACGTACTTAATTTTCACAGAATCTTATCACTTTGGAATACAAAATGGATAGCTTTTCTAAAAAAAAAATCGTTAAGAGGCAATAATTTACATATAACCTAACAGACTATTTGAGATACAGGGCACTCAGGTACAGCACTACGAGTACATATGTAGTGATTTGCTTTTCTATGGACTGAGAAATAAGCACTACGTACCTATGCAAAAAGAACAACGTACCAGATATCAAGTGTCAGTATCAGTCCAGAAGATATAAGTAACACATGATCATCTCGTACTGTGATGGCTGGGTGATGCATGTTTTTTATTTTCTAACAACAGGTATTCGGTCTTGCTAAGCGTTGACAAGTTGACCGAATGCCGCGAAAAAAGTCTGTTGAAAAATTTACATTAACTCCTTCAAGTCTCAAAACTGTTCAAGTCCCTTTCACATACATTATACTGAAGTGGAAAATCTAAAAACTGAAAATTGTATAACCTATCCGCAATAAATATAATACGCACACTTGTGCTATAAGAATGAATGAAAATCCCGTTGTTTTGGAAATGTACTAAAATCGTTAAAACTCACTACAATTTCAAGACCAACTGGTCTCCTCTTCAGATGATCACAGTATATTACAATAAAAAAAGTAAGTTACATACATTAAGAGAAGAAGAAAAAATTAATAACCATCTTCGGTTACCAAACTGCCACCGTAAAAACAAAATTAATTATTCAGAGACCTGACAATTCTGTTAAGGTTTCCTGCTTGAATTGCATCATACGATAACAAACTGTCAAACTTGTAGTTTCCATCACTTAAGTTAAAACTAGGTACTGCTCTATCCGCAACTATACAGTATATAAATTTCTTTGTGCTGAAATGCATTAATTGTAAGAAGAGAACATAGGTATTTTTTAGTACTGCTAAACTAAACTTGAAACTTACCAATAGCAACGGATGTTTCAGACTTGACGAATGAAGTCATGACATGAACTCCAAGATAAAATTTCTTGAATCTCAAGTATATAGTTTCCCGAACCTTTAAGACCACAAGGGATCTGTCGAAGGAAAAATAATTGAAATAAGTAACAGATAAGGTACTTAAAATCACAAGATAGTAATTATCAAGAAAGTAAACACCGACAATAAATGAAAAGTATAAATTATCGTGTCTACACAGGAACTCTGCAAATTAACCCATTACTATAAAAAGAGTGACGAAACCGTCCCACTAGAACATACAAATCTCATAACAAACCGACTTGGTAATTCAGGAGACGACAAATACTTTTTACATAATTACTAGCCTTGAAGACGGAATTATTAACCACTGTATAAGTGATTGATCTTAAATATGCCCTACTTTTAAGTATTGTGCATTATAATATTTATGTGAAACATCCACATAACGCAGGCAGACAAGTCAAATGCTATTGTTATTCTCGATAAAAGAGTTTACATTGAGAAGATTAATGATTTACTCAGTGATGAAAGTACATATTGCGAAGTTCCAAGGGACCCAACAGCCAATGTAAATAAAACTTTCAACAGCAAAATTAAGAAATTGCTAAAAGACCATCCAGACATGATAAAAAGATTTAACAAGATCAACTCTAGCCTCCCATATTTATACGGCCTTGTAAAAACACACAAGCCTCAGAAACCGCTGAGACCTATCATAAGCTCAGTGGGGTCAGTGTGCTATAGTTTGTCCAAATGGTTAGCTTCAATTTTATCTCCACTGGTAGAGACAATTTCGTCTGCACACATCAAAAATAATGTTGAATTAATTGAAAAACGGAGGGGTAAAGTTTCCAATTTTAAACTCATTAGTTTTGACGTGAATTCTACGTTTGCTAAGGTTCCCATATCAGATTTATTAGTATTTTTGCGTGAAAAACTTGATGATATTCGTTGGCCTTTTAATACTGACACATGTATTGAACTTAAGCTTTGTATTGTAGACAATTATTATACAGTAGATAGTAGGTATTTTAAACAAATATTTGGTATGGCTATGGGGAATCCCCTGTATCCTGTATTTTCCAATTTGTACATGGAATTTTTCGAAAGTAGAATATTGCCTAGTATATGTAGATATCCTTTGTTCTGGATAAGGTATGTTGATGATATTCTGGAGCGTTTGAATAGTCTTGTACCTTCCATTATATTCAAAATAGAAGAAGAAAATAATAATTGTATTGCTTTTATTGATGTATTAATAATCAAATGTAATAACTTACTGAAATTTAAAGTTTACCGTAAACCTACCCAAATTGATGGATATGTACATTATTTCTCTAACCATCATACATCTGTTAAATCATCTGTATTTAATAGTATGTTCCTTAAAGCCCTGAAAATATGTGACCCAGAATATTTGGACGAAGAAATCCTAACTATCTATGCATTAAGGAAGGCATAGAAGTGTTTTTATGGCTCAGCGATTAGGAGGGAGTTTAAAACTGAGAATATTTTATGTTTACCTTATTACAGCGAACTTTGTCATCTCCCTAAATCACTGAAAGAATTTAACGTAAACGTTGTTTTTAAATATGATCATTGTATCAGAACCGTTTTGATAAAGAACAAACCTAAAGAAAGTGACTTAGGATGTGTATATTGTATTCCATTTACAGGCTGTGATAAAGTGTACCTGAGACAGACTGGGAAATCTTGTTGCGCAAGGATTTCCCAGCATCGTTATGAAGTACGAACTGGTAACCAATCTAGTGGCATTTCTATTCATGTGAGGGACGAAGGCCATGTAATAAACTGGAAAGATACGACAACACTGTATAAATCTAGCGATATTTTAAAAAGATTAATAATAGAACCATACTTTATTGATAAAATTAATAATGAGAACCTCGGTCCTGGATTTTATAAAGTTGATGTTATGAAAAATGAGATATTTAAAGAACCAACAATTAAAAGAGCCTTTTCCCTCGTAAGACAACATAGTAATTATTCTTCATAACAGCGGGCTGGCTATTTGGTGTATTACCTAATTTGTAAATACTAGCAATTGGATAGTTGATCTTTACTCTTATGTATATTTTTTTTCCAAACGAATGTAATGTTACAGTATTGTATTTTTTCTCCTCTTTGTTACTGTGATCAGGTCTTGAAATAAAGACGAAAGCTCAAGGTCTACGATCTTTCCTTTCACCTTCTCCTGCGAGGGCTTCTTATATTCATATACTATACCACGGGACCATTGTGGTATTGGATGATTATGTGAAACATGAGGTTTAAAAAAAAAAAAAACTCAATGAGCGCATCAGAATTTGAGAATCATGTAGATTAAACGTCACCAGTTTAAGCTATTCAACACTAATTCAAATAATGCCATGTTGGGTTCAGCTTTCAAGGCAAAATGTGACTAAACGTCCTTTGCTTGACAAATGGTTGTAGAAAAAACTGCGACAAATAATTTAAGTATACCGTATAAATGAAATTCTTGCGTTTTTTCAACATCAAAATACTGTTGTATACAACACTGACAGACTTACCCGGGTCAGCGGCAATGGCAAAAAAGTATTCAGTGTATGCAAAATCTTTCAAGTTACAGAAATCAATCCTTCAGCTTCAAGCGAATTCCGAAAAAATTGCTTGTCATTTACAAGGAAAGAACTGAATATCAGAAGTATCAGACGTTTTGAAAACCTAATCAAGTACTTGTTAAATGGTTTAAATCTAAATAATGTTACAGCGGGGCAAAGGACGAGGCCACCGTTGAAGTCAAGTCACGCACAGCAATTCTTTTAAGGCATCAAAATTGTAAAGAGAAGGTAGACAAAACTAGATTTCTATCAAAGCAGGGCGCCTCACCAAGGAATCTAAAATGACACCTCGCTTTTCATTTTGCTTTACAAGTTGATTAGGGCTTCAAATAAATTATAATCATATTCTTGTGGGTTTCAGTTAGGGAGCATTCTCAACGGGAAATGACCTTAAAAAAGCAGCTTGAGATACTGATGTGGAGTTTAGATCTAAGCGCATACAATCTGGATATCTATGTGGTGGTATAGAATATGCTAGAAAACGCTAAGACGATTTCATAAGTTTTCGTCCCTTTAAAAAGGTGCCACATGTAAGTAGTCAACTTAGGTCACTGCAAGCCTTACAGCCTACTGTGCCGCTAAGTATAACATTTTCTAGTGTGTGTGTGTGTGCACTTCAATTTAATTGTTTCCAAGACTAATTTGGTGTGTTAGACCGTAAGTTTATCATTTATACCAATATATATGAAATAAAGTCATAAAGAAGGATCTAGACCATTGATTCTTAACCTAGGGTACCTGTACCTCCAAGGGGTACGACCTGGGCGTACGAGGCATGACAGCCAGTGCAATGTACTGTATAATTACCATGAGAAAGTAAAACACGTATTTTCCTAATTTTTCTCTTACCATCGTGAATGAGGTAAAAGAACATTTGCAAGACCTGATTCAGTCCTTCCAAGGGTATTTTCACTTTGAAGTTTCTGTGGCACAAAGATGGATAAGGGACCCATTTCTTTTCAACCTTGATTCCATGATTGATAATGATACGGTGAAAGGTGATCTTGTGGAGTTGCAGACCAATGACAGAATCCGAATGGAGTTTGAAAAAAAATGCAAGTGGATATGTTTTCGTGTGCACAACTCAAAACATTCCCACAGTTAGAAGGGAGAGCTTTGGAGGTCTTTGTGCCACTGGCACCTACATACTTATGCGAGGCAGGTTTTTCAACGCTCCTACACATCAAGACAAAAGCCGGAGACCATTTGGATGCAAGTGATGACATCCGGCACTTTCAAAGAAAGAACATCGTTTGAACATCATCCTTAATGAGAAACAACAACAAAAGAGCCACTGAAAATGTGTTGGTGCGCACTATGTAGTATTACTCATAATTACTGATATAATGTGCATTCATTGTCTCCTACTAATTGACACTTTTCATTTGAAAAAAAAAAATGTGCCTTTGTTCAGTAATTGAATACATCTAATAATTTCTCAGCAAGGTTTGCATCATTAGTCCTTTTCATATGTTTGCATTGTATTTATACTGGATGGGGGTACGAGAAGATTTTCTGATATATCAAGGGGTACGGGCACTGAAAAAGGTTGAGAACCACTGATCTAGACAATTTAACTGGAGTTAAAAGTGCGCGGTTACAAGAAAGGGCCTTAAATTATGCCATGATTAGTACAAATGGCCAAATTAAGGGGAATAATAAAAATAAAAATTTATAAGTCACTCCTTTGTCGTCGTTGTTTAACAAGCCATGGTATCATGAAATTAAATTGAAAAACAACTAAATTTACATTTCAACTGCAAAGAACCTTTTTGAATACAGCATCACAAGCTCTCTCTCTCTCTCTCTCTCTCTCTCTCTCTCTCTCTCTCTCTTTGTCTGTCTCTCTATATATATATCATTATATATATATATATATATATATATATATATATATATATATATATATATAGAGTATACTGTGCTCTATATAATATATATACATATATATATATATTATATATACCATATATATATAATATATATATATATATATATATATATATATATACTAATATATATATATATATATATATATATATATATATATATATATATATATATATATATACTCTCTCTCTCTCTTCTCTCTCTCTCTCTCTATATATATATATATATATATATATATATATATATAGATAGATAGATAGATATATATTCATGTGAAAATGTGTGCAAAACGCACCTCATGGCTAGTCTTGTTACTACATTAGGAAAATACAAAATCGAGACTCATTTGTCGTTTAAATGTGCTGAAACAAAGCAAGTAAATTTATCATTAAAATCTGATGATTACGACTGATAATGAAGTGTTGTTACCTTGACTGAACTGCAGATTCCACGCAGCTCTGAGAACTGGCGAAATTCCGGAAAATTAAGTTAAATACCAGACTTCGATTTTCCTTATAACTTCTTAGGTTATAGGTCGAAATCGCTTGTTTCTTTCTAATACATCTCTTACTCCAAACAGAAAATATTCGTCCAAATCAGTATGCAACACGAGAGATACTTGAGCCGATGCATTAATATCTACGCGAGGGCTTCCTTGAAGTAATCTGGTTACTGGCACAAGCCTGGACTGCTCAGAAAACACATTCCTGGATATCGAATTATTTTTCAGCAATTTGAAAAATCGCCAAATATAAGAGAAAAATACCTTTTCTATCATTTGTATCGTCTCATAAATAATCGCAAGAGCAAAATATCGTTTTTAGTAAGAAAATTTTGTCCCAGACCTTTCTCGGCATAGAAAACTTTGCTGTAAGGAGAGCTAGAGTTTTCATTGCCTTGGTCCGTCAACACCACAGGCAAGATACGCTAGACGTCCCTATAGGGAGCATGAAAAAAATAGTATGAATTGCTGAAAACAAAACGGTAAAAAGTGTCTTAATTGTTGGTATGAACATGGCTGAGTGCATAATTCCCAAAGGACCTCGTAGCTACAAAAAAAAATAAGATAAAAATAAAAAAATAAAATAAAATAAAAATAAAAAATACAGGACATACCTCATCGCCTTCAAGCTCATGTGAATGCTATTCAGATTCACCCAGCATTCTGCGATGAAGGCTTGCAATGAGTCATACGAATAACTCTCCTGAGTCTGTTGGATATGGATAGACAGTTACTCGGCGTGTTACCTAATCGGCTGTCGAGTTGCATGTGCTTGATTTGCCCTTGCTTAGGAAGATGACCTTAGGATGAATGAGAGAATTTTCCATACCTTGACGGCTGTATCTATATTAATAGGTTATGTCTCATAGATCCACAAATTTAATGTCGATATTCAGTTTCAAAACTAACATGATGAAAATCTGCCCTCTCGGTTTTGACCAGAATATGTTTGACTACATGTTATGATTTCTTTTGCTGTTATTTAGCTTTGGTTTATTTGTTCTTTTTTCTTTTTTGTAAACGCGTTACCTATCAAAGGAATATTCGAAGAACTGACAAAATACATATGCATACTTCCCAAAACACACAAACACAAACTTCACAAGTACTTTAAAAACTACGAAAATTTCGGCTTCGAGTTAATAGTCAAATTAACAAAAAAAACTTATAATCCCTACCGTAGAATACAATAAAAACAAAAAGGGTTTTTCACTTTTAAGAGCTAAGAGTAGTCTACTAGTTCCTATCCAGACGAGTTAAGGGATAAAAGGTGGCTAGACCTGGAGCGGAGTTGAAGTAAAAAATTTAGTCTACAAAAACTTCGCGGCCCCTTCAAGCGCTTAAGACAACGAAAACAGGAGTTGGACTGGTTCGATAGCAAAATAAGAGAGATCCAGGAAATAAATGAAGTATAAGACTCTCAGGTGAAACTGGCGAAAAACCCAGCATATGCACTTAGTGCACCAAGAAGTATATAATACTTTTGAGGTTGGATAGCTTGATGGAAGAAGGGAAACGGGAATGGAGATGGTGTAAAAGATTAAAATGTGGGTGCAGCCAGGCGACCTTAGGGAAGCTTTAAACACCGTTTAGTAATGCTCAAAGCCTACAGCACACTGCGTGAAGTACACTGACAGCTCCCCTTGACATCAGGAGGCCTAAAAATATAAAATTTTTAAAGATAAAAATTGAAGAATTTATCTTCCGAATACTATAACAGGGTGGATACGACAACTATTATGGAGTACGCCGTATAAAATCTTCAGAATGTCACTGGATTATTGTGTAGGCCAAGGTCCCTTGGTGTAGGCTATATTACGAGCGACTCGAAAAAGGAAGAAAATGCAAACAGCACTGTCCCCATAAGGACCTGCAATTAAGTCGAGTCGTCTACGTCGGTGGTCAGAGCCAGGAGGTCCACATCAAACCAACTCCCTTTCACACCTGACCACACTTACAAGGGCCCGTGTTGGCATAAGCTAGCTTAATCTGACCCACCAACCTGAGGCAAGTGTGGATGTAATGAAGGCCCGCCTTGTTTTTTCTAATTGTAATTGCACAATAGTATTTCAGAATACTTGGTATTACCTCCACCTTCAGACTTTGGGGTTAATCAATACCCACATAAGTGTTAATAAGATCGGCTCGCATTAACACCAAAACTTTATATTCGGTTAACTTTATCTGATTTTGTCTGTCTGCATCCTGTTTACCATTTTATTGTGTCCGTGATCCATTCTGATTTTGTCTGTCTGCATCCTGTTTACCATTTTATTGTGTCCGTGATACATTCTGATTTTGTCTGTCTGCATCCTGTTTACCATTTTGTGTGTGATACATTCTGATTTGTCTGTCTGCATCCTGTTTACCATTTTATTGTGTCCATGATACATTCTGATTTTGTCTGTCTGCATCCTGTTTACCATTTTATTGTGTCCGTGATACATTCTGATTTTGTCTGTCTGCATCCTGTTTACCATTTTATTGTGTCCGTGATACATTCTGATTTTGTCTGTCTGCATCATGTGTACCATTTTATTGTGTCCATGATACATTCTGATTTTGTCTGTCTGCATCCTGTTTACCATTTTATTGTGTTCGTGATACATTCTGATTTTGTCTGTCTGCATCCTGTTTACCATTTTATTGTGTCCGTGATACATTCTGATTTTGTCTGTCTGCATCCTGTTTACCATTTTATTGTGTCCGTGATACATCTGGATTTTGTCTGTCTGCATCCTGTTTACCATTTTATTGTGTCCGTGATACATTCTGATTTTGTCTGTCTGCATCCTGTTTACCATTTTATTGTGTCCGTGATACATTTCCTGATTTTTTGTCTGTCTGCATCATGTGTACCATTTATTGTGTCCATGATACATTCTGATTTTGTCTGTCTGCATCCTGTTTACCATTTTATTGTGTCCGTGATACATTCTGATTTTGTCTGTCTGCATCCTGTGTACCATTTTATTGTGTCCGTGATACATTCTGTTTTGTCTGTCTGCATCCTGTTTACCATTTTATTGTGTCCGTGATACATTCTGATTTTGTCTGTCTGCATCCTGTGTACCATTTTATTGTGTCCGTGATACATTCTGATTTTGTCTGTCTGCATCCTGTTTACCATTTTATTGTGTCCGTGATACATTCTGATTTTTGTCTTGTCTGCATCCTGTGTACCATTTTATTGTGTCCGTGATATTCTGATTTTGTCTGTTTGAATCTGTTTACCATTTTATTGTGTCCGTGATATTCTGATTTTGTCTGCCTGCATCCTGTGTACCATTTTATTGTGTCCGTGATACATTCTGATTTTGTCTGTTTGCATCCTGTTTACCATTTTATTGTGTCTGTGATACATTCTGATTTTGTCTGTCTGCATCCTGTTTACCATTTTATTGTGTCCATGATACATTCTGATTTTGTCTGTCTGCATCATGTACCATTTTATTGTGTCTGTGATACATTCTGATTTTGTCTGTCTGCATCTGTTTACCATTTTATTGTGTCCATTGATACATTCTGATTTTGTCTGTCTGCATCCTGTGTACCATTTTATTGTGTCCGTGATACATACTGATTTTGTCTGTCTGCATCCTGTTTACCATGTTATTGTGTCCGTGGGATACATTCTGATTTTGTCTGTCTGCATCCTGTTTACCATTTTATTGTGTCTTGGGATACATTCTGATTTTGTCTGTCTGCATCCTATGTACCATTTTATTGTGTCCGTGATACATTCTGATTTTGTCTGTCTGCATCCTGTTTACCATTTTATTGTGTCCGTGATACATTCTGATTTTGTCTGTCTGCATCCTGTGTACCATTTTATTGTGTCCGTGATACATTCTGATTTTGTCTGTCTGCATCCTGTTTACCATTTTATTGTGTCCGTGATACATTCTGATTTTGTCTGTCTGCATCCTGTGTACCATTTTATTGTGTCCGTGATACATTCTGATTGTGTCTGTCTGCATCCTGTTTACCATTTTATTGTGTCCGTGATACATTCTGATTTTGTCTGTCTGCATCCTGTGTACCATTTTATTGTGTCCGTGATACATTCTGATTTTGTCTGTCTGCATCCTGTTTACCATTTTATTGTGTCCGTGATACATTCTGATTTTGTCTGTCTGCATCCTGTTTACCATTTTATTGTGTCCGTGATACATTCTGATTTTGTCTGTCTGCATCCTGTGTACCATTTTATTGTGTCCGTGATGCATTCTGATTTTGTCTGTCTGCATCCTGTGTACCATTTTATTGTGTCTGTGATATATCTCTGATTTTGTCTGTCTGCATCCTGTGCCATTTATTGTGTCCGTGATACATTCTGATTTTTGTCTGTCTGCATCCTGTTTTACCTTTTTTGTGTCCGTGATACATTCTGATTTTGTCTGTCTGCATCCTGTGTACCATTTTATTGTGTTCGTGATACATTTTGATTTTGTCTGTATGCATCCTGTTTACCATTTTATTGTGTCCGTGATACATTCTGATTTTGTCTGTCTGCACCCTGTGTACCATTTATTGTGTCCGTGATACATTCTGATTTTATCTGTCTGCATCCTGTGTACCATTTATTGTGTTCGTGATACATTCTGATTTTGTCTGTCTGCATCCTGTTTTACCATTTAATTGTGTCCGTGATACATTCTGATTTTTTGTCTGTCTGCATCCTGTGTACCATTTTATTGTGTCCCAGTGATACATTCTGATTTTGTCTGTCTGCATCCTGTGTACCATTTTATGTCCGTGATACATTCTGATTTTGTCTGTCTGCATCCTGTTTACCATTTTATTGTGTCCATTGATACATTCTGATTTTGTCTGTCTGCATCCTGTGTACCATTTTATTGTGTCTGTGATATACATTCTGATTTTGTCTGTCTGCATCCTGTGTACCATTTTTTATTGTGTCCGTGATACATTTTGATTTTGTCTGTCTGCATCTGTTTACCATTTTATTGTGTCCGTGATACATTCTGATTTTGTCTGTCTGCATCCTGTTTACCATTTTATTGTGTCCGTGATACATTCTGATTTTTGTCTGTCTGCATCCTGTGTACCATTTTACTGTGTCTGGGTGATACATTCTTGATTTTCTCTGTCTGCATCCTGTGTACCATTTTTTATTGTGTCTGTGATACATTCTGATTTTTGTCTGTCTGCATCCTGTGTACCATTTTATTGTGTCCGTGATACATTTTTGATTTTGTCTGTCTGCATCCTGTTTACCATTTTATTGTGTCCGTGATACATTTCTGATTTTGTCTGTCTGCATCCTGTTTACCATTTTATTGTGTCCGTGATACATTCTGATTTTGTCTGTCACCATCCTGTTTACCATTTTATTGTGTCCGTGATACATTCTGATTTGTCTGTCTGCATCCTGTTTACCATTTTATTGTGTCCGTGATACATTCTGATTTTCTCTGTCTGCATCCTGTGTACCATTTTTATTGTGTCCGTGATACATTCTGATTTTGTCTGTCTGCATCCTGTTTACCATTTTATTGTATTCGAGATACATTCTTGATTTTGTCTGTCTGCATCCTGTTTTCATTTTATTGTGTTCGTGATACATACTGATTTTTGTCTGTCTGCATCCTGTTTACCATTTTATTGTGTTCGTGATACATTCTGATTTTGTCTGTCTGCATCCTGTTTACCATTTTATTGTATTCGAGATACATTCTGATTTTGTCTGTTTGCATCCTGTTTACCATTTTATTGTATTCGAGATACATTCTGATTTTGTCTGTCTGCATCCTGTTTACCATTTTATTGTATTCAAGATACATTCTGATTTTGTCTGTCTGCATCCTGTTTACCATTTTATTGTATTCGAGATACATTCTGATTTTGTCTGTTTGCATCCTGTTTACCATTTTATTGTATTCGAGATACATTCTGATTTTGTCTGTCTGCATCCTGTGTACCATTTTAATGTATTCGAGATATATTCTGATTTTGTCTGTCTGCATCCTGTTTACCATTTTATTGTGTCTGTGATACATTCTGATTTTGTCTGTCTACATCCTGTGTACCATTTTTAATGTATTCGAGATATATTCTGATTTTGTCTGTCTGCATCCTGTTTACCATTTTATTGTGTCCGTGATACATTCTGATTTTGTCTGTCTGCATCCTGTGTACCATTTTATTGTGTTCGTGATACATTCTGATTTTGTCTGTCTGCATCCTGTTTACCATTTTATTGTATTCGAGATACATTCTGATTTTGTCTGTCTGCATCCTGTGTACCATTTTATTGTGTTCGTGGGGATACATTCTGATTTTGTCTGTCTGCATCCTGTTTACCATTTTATTGTATTGAGATAACATTCCAGATTTTGTCTGTCTGCATCCTGTTTACCATTTTATTGTGTTCGTGACATACTGATTTTTGTCTGTCTGCATCCTGTTGTTTACCATTTTTATTGTGTTCGTGATACATTCTGATTTTGTCTGTCTGCATCCTGTTTACCATTTTATTGTATTCGAGATACATTCTGATTTTTGTCTGTTTGCATCCTGTTTACCATTTTTATTGTATTCGAGATACATTCTGATTTTGTCTGTCTGCATCCTGTTTACCATTTTATTGTATTCAAGATACATTCTGATTTTGTCTGTTTGCATCCTGTTTACCATTTTATTGTATTCGAGATACATTCTGATTTTGTCTGTTTTGCATCCTGTTTACCATTTATTGTATTCGAGATACATTCTGATTTTGTCTGTTTGCATCCTGTTTACCATTTTGTATATTCGAGATACATTCTGATTTTGTCTGTCTGCATCCTGTTTACCATTTTATTGTGTTCGTGATACATTCTGATTTTGTCTGTCTGCATCCTGTTTACCATTTTATTGTATTCGAGATACATTCTGATTTTGTCTGTTTGCATCCTGTTTACCATTTTATTGTATTCGAGATACATTCTGATTTTGTCTGTCTGCATCCTGTTTACCATTTTATTGTGTTCGTGATACATACTGATTTTGTCTGTCTGCATCCTGTTTACCATTTTATTGTGTCCGTGATACATTCTGATTTTGTCTGTCTGCATCCTGTTTACCATTTTATTGTGTCCGTGATACATTCTGATTTTGTCTGTCTGCATCCTGTGTACCATTTTATTGTGTCCGTGATACATTCTGATTTTGTCTGTCTGCATCCTGTTTACCATTTTATTGTGTCAATGATACATTCTGATTTTGTCTGTCTGCATCCTGTTTACCATTTTATTGTGTCCGTGATACATTCTGATTTTTTTGTCTGTCTGCATCCTGTTTACCATTTTTATTGTGTTCGTGATACATTCTGATTTTGTCTGTCTGCATCCTGTTTACCATTTTATTGTGTCCGTGATACATTCTGATTTTGTCTGTCTGCATCCTGTTTACCATTTTATTGTGTCCGTGATACATTCTGATTTTGTCTGTCTGCATCCTGTGTACCATTTTAATGTATTCGAGATATATTCTGATTTTGTCTGTCTGCATCCTGTTTACCATTTTATTGTGTTCGTGATATTGATTTTGTCTGTCTGCATCCTGTTTACCATTTTATTGTGTCCGTGATACATTCTGATTTTGTCTGTCTGCATCCTGTTTACCATTTTATTGTGTTCGTGATACATTCTGATTTTGTCTGTCTGCATCCTGTTTACCATTTTATTGTGTTCGTGATACATACTGATTTTGTCTGTCTGCATCCTGTTTACCATTTTATTGTGTCCGTGATACATTCTGATTTTGTCTGTCTGCATCCTGTTTACCATTTTATTGTGTTCGTGATACATTCTGATTTTGTCTGTCTGCATCCTGTTTACTATTTTATTGTGTTCGTGATACATACTGATTTTGTCTGTCTGCATCCTGTTTACCATTTTATTGTGTTCAGGATACATTCTGATTTTGTCTGTCTGCATCCTGTTTACCATTTTATTGTGTCCGTGATACATTCTGATTTTGTCTGTCTGCATCCTGTTTACCATTTTATTGTGTCCGTGATACATTCTGATTTTGTCTGTCTGCATCCTGTGTACCATTTTAATGTATTCGAGATATATTCTGATTTTGTCTGTCTGCATCCTGTTTACTATTTTATTGAAAGTGTGCATAATGATTTTTGTCTGTCTGCATCCTGTTTACCATTTTATTGTGTTCGTGATACATTCTGATTTTGTCTGTCTGCATCCTGTTTACCATTTATTGTGTCCAGTGATACATTCTGATTTTGTCTGTCTGCATCCTGTGTACCATTTTTTAATGTATTCTGAGATATATTCTGATTTTGTCTGTCTGCATCCTGTTTACCATTTTATTGTGTTCGTGATACATTCTGATTTTGTCTGTCTGCATCCTGTTTACCATTTTATTGTGTTCGTGATACATTCTGATTTTGTCTGTCTGCATCCTGTTTACCATTTAATTGTGTTCGTGATATTGATTTTGTCTGTCTCCATCCTGTTTACCATTTTATTGTGTTCGTAATATATTAGGTCAAGATCGTCCATCAAAAAAGACAAGAATAAAAAGCATAAAATTTTTATAACTTTCCCATTCACGTTCGTATTCCAAACTTATATAAACATCGGACTTCACATATACCAATTCTGGGAAAAGACAATCCTATCAAATGGAAGCAGTCAACCTGAACTAAAACTAAACATTTCAGCACCAAGGAATTCGCTATGAACAATTCTGTTATTCAAGTCTCACTTTTGATGTAATGTGCATTCAAAACATCACACCTTGCACTTACATAAAAATGAATAATGCCATATTCATATGACACGTCAGAACTGATTACCATATTTACGAAAACGAGAGATCTAATGACAAATCTCATCAATCAATCCGGATCAAGAACCAGACTTGCCTGACCAATAGCGGAGATGGAATACAGACAAGACCGTCAAAATACATTACGTGATCTATATTTCTTTTTCTTTCTTTTTACATGCGTCTATTGACGCAAACATGTACAGAATCACAAAGACATATAAGTACAAGTGTGAAGCCAACGTCTAAGAAAACTACTAATGTAATTATTCTCAGTTAAAATAACTGTGACCGTAACAGAATTTTCCAGGAAATGAATCTAGATATAACTGCATTGGTCACTTTCGTTTATGGAAATGTAGTATCATCCCAGATAAAGGTGTTGTTAGTCGCCACAGGTAAACGGCATCGCAGATAAAGGATAGACTGAGCTGGGAGGTGGAAAGTGGACGGTTCGGAGAGGATTAATAATACCTAAACACGAGAGGATTAATAATACCTAAACACGAGAGGATTAATAATACCTTATCCTTGCTTGCTGAAGGGCTCCTTCAACCTCGGCCCGAAATATTCCTAATTTCAGTGCGCTATTCTTGCTTTGGGAGCGGGAGGAGTCGGACGCTCCGAGTGCGCTTTCTAGAGCCTGGTGCGAACGTGGGAATCACTTGTCTGTCACATTGTTCAAAGCGGGATGTGCTGTGGATCGTATCAAACGACAGGTATGTCTATTACAGTTTCCTTAATGTAACTTTAATATTTTAAACGTCTCTTACAGTTTATTTTAGTTTAACCAAGATATTGTACTGGAATTTTCTGATTTGACAATTTACATGGTCATCAGGATGCACAACTCCCTTACAGCCATCTCTCTCTCTCTCTCTCTCTCTCTCTCTCTCTCTCTCTCTCTCATATGTGTGTGTCTGTGTTAGTTTTTTGTGAGATTTAACGTAACCATAGAAGAACTTGCTTGAACTGGAAAATCAAGCCTGATAATATGAATTAAGTCTTGAGAAATTACCAAAAACTTTGAAGAGATTAGTTATCATGTTAAAACCCGGAACAAATATGCTTGCGTTAAAGAAGAATAAATACATTGTTTATAATTTTGTGGTTCATTAAGGGCCACAATTTATTGACAAATGAACAGTGAATCGATACATTCAAGATTGGTACCCGATATTTTTCGATGACGTCAAAGAAACTGCATATAATTCCACCAAGCTTTGTGTTAAGCCTAGCAACTGAAATAGGCCAAGAGAATAGCGATTTATTTTTCTTGCGTGGTTTGATTTCGGTAGCAGCTGTTCTAAATGCTGCGTTGATATTTCAAAGTTATGATCTAATTACGGAAATCAAGAATTTGAGTAAAAAAATAATAAATTTAGTTTTAAATTTCAATCACAGATCTTGTTCCGCAAAACTTGAAAACCGAAACATTTTTTGACAACAGACGTTGAGGTTTTAGGACGTTACAGAGATACATGGGAATGAATAATATATAAAATTTGGGCTTTTGGGCCGGCGTTTGTGCTGGGAGGCCATTCAGCACCGACATGGCAATGATATACGACTGGATTCTTATCAGATAACACGTTACTAAAAACTCACACAGACAAGCATATAGGAATGCATAAAAATTATGCTTATTATTCACATACATACATTTTGAGAAATTACTCAAAAAATACTTCAGTCAAAAGTCGTTAAGAATTTTCCTTTACAAAAGCCCCAGGCTGCTCATTTAAAACCTCTGAACCCTTAACCCCGGCCAGAGATTTCCAGTGAAGGCCATACTTGTCCTGCTGCTCATAAATCGCGGGCAGCGCACCAGAATATGCTCAGCTGACAGTAACCCGCAGCAAAGTGCACACGCTGTCGCACTGCCACCATGTAAAATACGGTACACACCGGCGCACTGCTACCATGTAAAATAAGGTGCACACTGGCGCACTGCTGCCATATAAAATACGGTCCACACTGGCGCACTGCTACCATGTAAAATACGGTGCACACTGGCGCACTGCTACCATGTAAAATACGGTGCACAATGGCGCACTGCTACCATGTAAAATACGGTGCACACTGGCGCACTTCTACCATGTACAATATAGTGTACACTAGCGCACTTCTACCATGTAAAATACGGTGCACACTGGCGCACTTCTACTATGTAAAATATGGTGTACACTGGCGCACTGCTACCATGTAAAATGAGGTGCACACTGGTGCACTCTACCATGTAAATACGGTGCACACTGGCGCACTTTACCATGTAAAATACGGTGCACACTGGCGCACTTCTACCATGTAAAAATACGGTACAACACGCACTTCTACCATGTAAAATACGTGCACACGCACTTCTACCACCATGTAAAACACGGGTGCACACTGGCGCACTTCTACCATGTAAAATACGGTGCACACTGGCGCACTTCTACTATGTAAAATATGGTGCACACTGGCGCACTGCTACCATGTAAAATGAGGTGCACACTGGTGCACTTCTACTATGTAAAATACGGTGCACATCATGCACTTTACCATGTAAAATACGGTGCACACTGGCGCACTTCTACCATGTAAAATACGGTGCACACTGGCGCACTTCTACCATGTAAAATACGGTGCACACTGGCGCACTCACCATGTAAAATACGGTGCACACTGGCACTTCTACCATGTAAAATACGGTGCACACTGGCGCACTTCTACTATGTAAAAATATGGTGCACTGGGCGCACTGCTACCATAAAATGAGGCACACTTGACTTCATTTCACTGATAAAATACGGTGCACACTGGCGCACTTCTACCATGTAAAATACGGTGCACACTGGCGCACTTCTACCATGTAAAATACGGTGCACACTGGCGCACTTCTACCATGTAAAATACGGTGCACACTGGCGCACTTCTACCATAAAAATACGGTGCACACTGGCGCACTTCTACCATGTAAATACGGTGCACACCGGCGCACTTCTACCATGTAAAAATACGGTGCACACTGGCGCACTTCTACCATAAAATACGTGCACTGGCGCACTTCACTATGTAAAAATATGGTGCACACTGGCGCACTGCTAACATGTAAATGAGGGCACAAGTGTGCACTTCAATGTAAAATACGGTGCACACTGGCGCACTTCTACTATGTAAAATATGGTGCACACTGGCGCACTGCTACCATGTAAAATGAGGTGCACACTGGTGCACTTCTACCATGTAAAATACGGTGCACACTGGCGCACTTCTACTATGTAAAATATGGTGCACACTGGCGCACTGCTACCATGCAAAATGCAGTGCACACTGGCGCACTTCTACTACCATGTAAAATACGATGCACACTGGGGCACTTCTACTATGTAAAATATGGTGCACACTGGCGCACTGCTACCATGTAAAATGAGGTGCACACTGGTGCACTTCTACCATGTAAAATACGGTGCACACTGGCGCACTTCTACCATGTAAAATATGGTGCACACTGGCGCACTGCTACCATGTAAAATACGATGCACACTGGCGCACTTCTACCATGTAAAATACGGTGCACACTGGCGCACTTCTACCATGTAAAATATGGTACACACTGGCGCACTGCTAACATGTAAAATGCAGTGCACACTGGCGCACTTCTACTACCATGTAAAATACGATGCACACTGGCGCACTTCTGCCATGTAAAATACGGTGCACACTGGCGCACTGCTACCATGTAAAATGCGGTGCACACTGGCGCACTTCTACGACCATGTAAAATACGGTGCACCGTGGCACACTGCTACCATATAAAATGCTTCACTTTGTTTGGTTTTATGTACAGCCCTCCACAAGGATAATTCCCTCTCTGGCGAGCCCTTGTACATTTTCAAAATAAGGTGCTCTTACATTTTATAATTGTTTTTCAGTGTTTTCTCCTCAGTATCTTAGCTCCTGCAGAATAGGAGTCTTTTAGTTCTTTTTTAAATTTGCTTTCTTCTTGTATTAAACTGCATAGAAGTATTATTAGTCAAAGCCATGATTCGTATTTTTCACCTTTGACACATATTCTTTATTATATACTGTGCACTTATTGCCATCATATGTTTTATGCTTAGTAACACTATAACCTTTCTTTACACAACTTTTACACTTGAAGATGTTGCTAGCACATTCATTTGATTTGTGATTTTCACTACATCTAGGGCGAGCTTGGTCATTTCTACAATTTGTTGCGCTGTGACCAAATTCCTGACATTTATAGCATTGATAGGACATGTAACAGTCGTATACTTTGCAACGGCTATACAGTGTAGTATACAATTTGTCACCTCTATCATAGATAGCCTTTCGCATTTGTGGTGTGCATTTGATGATATAGCGTTTATATTTGTCATCTTTGGCTATCATTTCCTTTATAACTTTCAGGTCATCATTTTCAGAAATAAGGCTACCTATCCATGGATTTTTCTTTACAATGTTATCGACAATGTCATCTTCATCCTTCGGGACATAGACTACTTTTATTTTTGGTTTAAGTTCACCCTTCTCATTTACTGATATATTGCTGATTTTCTGAATCTCCATTTTTGCCTTTTCTAAGTTTTTCTTGTCTGGAAATCTTACAAATAAGTGGCCATCTCTTGTTGTTTTAACCTGCTCAACTGGCGCCGTTATTTTACTCATAATTTGTCTCTTTTCATTGGCTACGTGCTCTGCTCGTTTGTAGATTTAATCAGAAGCACTTTTTTGTCTTTAGTGATTCATAAGTTTTGTCCATGTTTGTCATGGTCTTTACATCTTTATCAGCATTGTCAATTTTGTTTTGGGTTTCATCTATGTTGATCATTGCGTCATTAGTTCATTAGTTTTCTAAGCCGAATCCTGAATCAACTTGGTTAATATCTCTGTGTTTTCTTTTATTTCTTCAAGTTCGTCTTCAATGAGTTTTTTGTGTGTTCTTTGTTCAGGCCTCTTGCAATTATTACAGATGTACAATATGTTATCACTATGAAGTGTGGGTGTGTATCTGACCTTGATACCTGAACATTCTTAGTGGAATCATACGTCACACATTTCACAGCAAGTTCCTTCATCATGAACTTCCCCACAGCAATGTCCGCAGGTTGCTGACTCTCTCTCGATTTGGGTTGACTCATCCTTCTCCAGTATTTTATTTAGTGTTCCATCTTTACGTGCTGCTTCGATAATTATGAGATAATGTTCGTATGATAGTTCGATCTTCCCTTTACTTGATTTAATTTCTACAGTACTTTTCTTTTTTTTCCTTCCTCTTCTTCGTATTCACTTTGAACATCACGCAAGTCAGGCACTTTTCACAGAGTACTTCACAGACACGTCCTACCCGCACGAAAGCCGGAATAACAAACACATTGCAAACTAGCGCACTGCTACCATATAAAATACGATGCACACTAGCGTACTGCTATCATAAAAAATACATTTGCGTGTGAGGCTGAAGAGCCTGATCCTCAATCGAATTCAAAAACTTTAACCTTTCAATTGCTATCAAAATTTGTAGGTCAGAAGCTAATACTACCCTTAATGCTTTTACGTATATTATTCGTTTTTGGCAGGGAGGTGCAATCATCTTCCTTAAAATGCATTTACTAGTTTGTCTCTTCCTATCAGGGTGAAGGACACTTTAATCCATAATCATAAAATGGCTCCTCTTGCTTCCCTGTCCAGTGCCTCATTACCACTAATTCCCAAATGAACGGAAACCCAGCAAAAATGGACAGTTTTGTGACAACAAGAAACTTGAAAGTCACCCTTGAGCTTTTTGGACTACAGTGGAAACTATATTAAACTCAAAAAATATAATGCACTAAGTCAAGGTATCTGACAAAACATTTAACTTTACTATTCAGAATGAGTTCCAAAGCCTCAATGATGCTGTCAACTCTACAGTAAATACTGAAGGACATTCTGGCAATTTTGCTACATATAGTTCAGTCTTTATATAGCAAATCCAAAATAATTTTCGAACTTTTTCCATCCGTAAATAGCTCAATGTGATTTTTATAAACAGCATCCTGTTCATGGAATTTGGACTTGACTTCCTCTATGGGAGTGTTTTCTTTTTTTAATGAACTTCATGGAAGTGTTTTTTTTGAAAAGGATCGTCTATGGGAGTGTTGTTTTGAAAAGGATTTTAGGTACACGGATATTCTAGGCTTGATCCCGCGTGAGATATGAGGATGGTTAACTTCATGGATCTTTGCATCTTAAGAATGACGTAATTAACTTGTTCATTTAATCCAATTTGAAAAGGATTGGATTATCTTGACCCACTAAATCTCTGAGTCACCAGTTTCTTTTGAAACACCAAAGGAAGAGTTACTTGGGGCATATTTAATTCTACACAAATACTGCAGACCTAACCATTCCCTTTGCAAATCAAGTGGTAATTCACGAAGCTCTACATCAAAGCTTTCAACATGAGAGGTTCTAAATCCACTGCAATATATTCTAAGGCCCATATGTACAACATATTTGACAGCTTTACTCAAGCTGGAACTTCTACCACTGTACAACCTCACTAAAGACCCATCTGATCCCAGTGAAGTACAGATACAAATTCTAGAATATTTATTAAAGATTCCTTGACCTTTAACTACAGGACAACAATGATGACTAGACTATATGAGTTTAGAGTCAAATGTCATGCCCAAAAATGCCACTTCCATTTTAAAAGTGGTTACTGCTTTAGTATGCTTTCATCTAATAAATCGTATGGCAACCCTTAGATTTTGACAAATTCAAGCCATGCTCATCAGCCTACTTACTGATAGCACTAATAGACTTCTGCAAGTGTTTAAAGGCTGATCTAACATCATAGCTAGTACAATAGACTGCCAAGTCATCAAAAAAACAAGAAAAGCTCTTCACAGGAGAAAAAACTGCTTCTACAACATTGTTAAAAGCTAGTAGAAAACGTTTAAGTGATACAAGGATGTCTCCATCTCCTAGGCAAATTACATCCAAGATGTCCAACCAGTGATTTGTCTCATTTTGTTTTCACCTGTTGCATTCTAACGTTCTTTCCATATACCCCTAACAAAACTCTGAATCTTGGCAAGAAATCACTGCAGAAAAGCTGATATTGCCTTGAAAGTAAATCAACTAAATATAGGAAGTAAAATAAATAAAAATACATAGAAATAACAACATAAGAAAAAATACGGACGCTGTTGCTTTTGGTAATTTACTGGTACCTAGAAGAAATTTATTTGTATTACTTTGCCAGTGATCATGTGAAGCCACTGAATTATTTTTAAAACTTTTGGATCAGTAGAGTTTAAAAAAATTGCTTGTAAAGTACTTTTTGCATTGCTAAATGAAACTATGCTCTGCATTTCTTGTTTGAATTATACTCCCTTCTGAACAGTGTCTATGCTCGCGAGTCAGGGCCCTTCATTTATTTCTCTGCAAGTTTGAAAGTTCTTATGACCACCAAGCTACTGGTTGCCTTTGAAACAGACCTTTAGTTGTGGGATAGAACTGACTCCTGCTGTATGAGAGGTTCTTCTGAGCAAGTCACTGGAATCGCCCATAACTAGGAACTTGCCTGCACTGTATTTGATCTCACTTAAGTCTTGATTTTTTTTCCCAATCTGCTTTTTCAAGGTTCCGCCTCATCAGCACTCTTCGCAAGGGGTGGATATTGTTGGTGCTAATAATAACTGGCACATGGTCACTTGTATGCCAATTATCCAGTGTTCTCCAGTCAATATCAAAAGGGCAATAGGTAAAATTAGAAATTTCAATTGAAAGGTTAACTTATGACAAAATACCTATTTGGATAAGAAAGTATGGGGGCTCTCCTCTATTAAGGAATCAAACATCGTTTTCTAAAAGTGATGATATAAGATTCCCCCTAGCATTTAGCAGAGCACTGTCCCCTAACAGAAGTCTGCCGTACATATCTTCAAGTAGAAGGCATGGCTGGGGGGATGATGAAATACTCCAACTAGATTACCATGTAAAACATCATTATTTGGAAGCAAGTATATTTATTTGTACAGCCACAGCCTGCAGAAGTATGTAAACTCAGATAAATATTGGGTAAATCACAGCAGATTATGATGGAAAATTCATAGATAAGTAGTTTTAGCCTTCATATTTAGCCATCCGACCTTTAAAAGTCCACTGCAAGAAACAGGTGGAAATACTGGCTCACTTGCTGGAAGGCTCTTACGTGAAGACTTCATCAAAATTTCTTGATTTGTTAGGATTCCAGGATGATTCTTTGAGTACTGATAGGTCTGGTTTTAGATTGTTTTTAATAGCCTTTTGATTTAGTGGCCGAGGGGGATGATGTACCTCAGAACTGGCTTTTGAGTTGAATTATTTAAGTTAGTTGATGTTTCATGTACCTCGTTTCATCACGCCTACTTGACTTAAGTATTCTCACATTTCTTGTTAGTGAAAGGGGAAGAGAGGCTTTCTTTTTCAGTTATAGGATGGGGAGCTATTAGGGTTATGCGCCTTCTTCATGGCTGGTGCGTCTAATAGCTTTCCAGTAAATACAGTAATTCTTCCCCTAAATCAGGCAAGGACATTGCTTAAGATGACAACTGGAACTGCACATTTGAGGTGTGGTTAGAATTGGCAACGGAGGGGGAGCAGTGCACTTATGACAGGGAACATCGATTCAGCATCACGGGGCCCCCAAAAAATGTTTTAGATGGTTGTATATTTTTTTTAACATTTACAGATATTATATTTCTTTCTATCTGGCCAGCATTGTTAGATTTTAAGGCTTTGGCTTAATTTTTTGTTTTGCTCAGTTGTTGCCGCGATACCCTACATTTATATTCTCTGCACCCGACTCTGATACTGTGGACGCTTCCTGTCATACAGTTTGTGATCCAGGCAACAATTAGAGCAACTTGATATAGATGTGAAAGTTCTGGAGCCAAGCAATTTGATTCTTTTATACCAGAGAATCAAGTCCAAATCTGAAGCAATTGTGGCACTACAGAAGTTTCCGTTTGAAGAGTCAAATTGGTAATTCTTTTATTTGCAATACTTACATGCGATAATACGTTATGATATTCAAATGTAAAGATGATCGGTGTTGTTCAAGGGACCTTATATACCTTCCATACTTCCTTAGAGCACATATCTTATATTCATTCTTCAGTAAAATCATACAGCTCCCTGTTAAAGATCATTCCTCTTTCATAGCTAAAATTCAAATGAAGTCCGATATACACTGACATACCTTTATGTGAATTCACATGTAGGGCTCTGATTCTGAATTAATATGAATTGATGAGCTGGGAATTTTCATGGGATTCAAGGACAGAGGAGATCACATCTACATCCATGGTTAAGTCTGGAAATTTCAGGCACAACATTATCCTTCCATGGGTTTCATTCCTCTTCCATGACTAGAGTGGCTCAAGTGTAGGTCAAGCCCACTTCATGGGACTGCGAGCATTACATAAATTCAATCACCCATGTTCTAATCATCTTTTCACGCAAGCCGAACAAAATGTCAAGAGTCCTATCCCCAGAAAGCAGCCCACGCCTGGAATCCATGGGCCACTTCTGAATACAGTCCCACCCCTTGGATACCAATATGACTAGCATTTTGACACCTCTCAAATATTGGCTTCGAAAATGAGCTCCATTCCCAGCGATGGTATCCCTTCTTGATAATAAAGACAATGAAGAGGAAGTTGGAGTGGTTGGACGGAAAGACTAAAGAAAGCTGATCAAATATGAAAGAGGATGAAGTAATAATAAGAGAGATACCGAGTATAGGGACATGTTTTAGGTTCAAACCAGTGGAAACGAGATTGCCTCGGTTCGAGAGCCCTCTCGCCTGTCACACAGCTACAACCAGGATCCAGAAATCCTGGCTACAACACAAGAGCATAAGCATACTTCGTAGGATCCATGTGACTTATCTTATTGAGAAAGAGGACTGCGTGTGGGCCCTAACCTTAGACCGCTGGTCCATTTTCTCATTAGTACCATGGAAAACAATTATATTTTCAAGTAATTTACTTGAAATCCAAACCGATTCGTGGCCATTCCAATTTAAAGAAAGCCTTCCTCCCAGTACCAAAGATGTTGAAAGCATACTTTCAAATTAGTTATACCTACTGCAATCCGGAAGTATGTGCAGTACTGGATTATTACAGTCAGGATCTGAGCAATATCAAATTAAGCATTCGTAATCAAATAATAATTAAATGGCAAACGTTACCAAAGAATAAGTGTATCGTTAAGTGCAAACGTGAGCCGAACCGGGACAATCCCAAGGAACGGGAACTAAATACTTTTAATTGTCACAGGTTCGAAGTTATATAAAGAGAGCATAAAAGTGTAAAACTCTCCCTCCCCCCCACATACAAAAAATGTGATAATGAGCAATCTATGCAACGTTACTGGAAAAAACCAGCATTGGGCCGAATAACTAATTATTATCAGCGTATCTAACTTGGAAATTAATAAGCCAACTTGGTCAAGCACCGTTGTCTTTGTTTCTTAACGCAAATGAAAGGGGCGGCTTTGATAATATTAGAGAAGGGCATTTGCATTAAAATCCTGTGAAATTGTGTAGTTTGGTTTCTCTCGACTGAATTCAAGGAAAAAAACACACACGAAAAAAAAAGAGATTCTCGAAGTACGGTCAAATCAGGACCCAATGTCCGATACTCCTAGTTTTCAGTTAACTACGGTCCACTCGCACTAGGATCATCCTCATGTAACTGTACCAGTCACTAATTTCAGCTGGAAACCACACTGTTCTGTTCTTAACACTCAAAGTAAGGGCTGTCTGTATTCACTGGATCATAATGACCCTGACAATGGCGGGCCGAGAGAAATCAAAAGTCCTGACTTGAATTAATCGAGATTAAGGCTCTTGATGACGTACATCTCGCCTAGACCGAGTGACGACAAGGGAAGTTTCGGGTGCCCGGTCCTACTGGTATCCACTAGCGGATCCGGGGGGTGGGGGGGCACCTGGGCACGTGAGGCTCCCCATGAAAAATGACAAAATAATAATACTGAAGATTTAGATAATAACAACATAAATGAGATGTATAAAAATGGGAAAAATATAAAATCTATAATGAAAATAAAATTGAGAAAAAAGATGATAATTTATATATATATATATATATATATATATATATATATATATATATATATATATATATATACAGTATATATAGTGCTAGTATCTATAGCCAAGTCCTCGATTTACGGTACTTGGATAACTTTCCAATAGCGACCCACCTTTCCCACCTGCCTTAGACACAAGCACAATCTCTCTCTCTCTCTCTCTCTCTCTCTCTCTCTCTCTCTCTCTCTCTCTCTCTCTCTCTCTCTCTCTCTCGAATTTTCTCTTTCTAGAATATCATGAAGGATTTCCTAATTCTCCTCCGCCACGTCAATGAAAGCTGACTGCATTACATACCAACACAACAAGAATGTAAATGAGAATACTGACGCTCACAGATCGATTAAAATGCACGAGGCATAATTGGCGCATCCGCTGCTTGAAACAGAAATTAAGGTGTACCTAAAATATTTGGTCATGATAAAATAAGGAAGTCTGATCGCTAGCAGCTGATCGGTCTTGTTAACCAAGGTCTAGAGAGTATACTCTCTAGACCTTGTTATTAACGGCCCAAACAACCAATTAGGCAGATATCTTTCACCGTTATCGTATTAGAAAATGTGTGTTCGCGAGGAACAGTCCAGCTATCTTCCCATCCGTTAGCAATCGATGTGACATACGACTTAAAAGATTTTAAAGCATTGTACTACGGAAATATAAAAGAAGCGAAGTGTTACTCTTGAATAGTAATAACCAAGGATGCTATACCATTGTAATGCAAAAACGGACAGCTCAGTCTGTGTCGCCACGGCAATGATTATAACGTATGGTAAGACAAGTCAGCTCCTTAGTGAATATCGTGGACGCTAAAACCATTCTCACGTCATTGCTACATATGGTAAACTGATATTCACTGTTTTCCCCCAATGCGGCGTGTAAATTTAAATCACCCCAAAGGGTCGATTTTTTTTTTTTTTTTTTGGCCTTTTAGTTATGTTGGTTGTCATGATGAATCATTTATTAAAGTTAAAATCGGCGGCGAGTAATTAAAGTTACAAAAGTAGTAAATGTTTTCATTAAATCTACAAAAGTAGTAAATGTATTTAATTAAAGTTACAAAAGTAGTAAATGTATTCAACTAAAGTTACAAAAGTAGTAAATGTGTTTAATTAAAGTTACAAAAGTAGTAAATGTATTCAATTAAAGTTACAAAAGCAATAAATGTATTTAATTAAAGTTACAAAAGTAGTAAATGTATTTAAAGTTACAAAAGTAGTAAATGTATTTAATTAAAGTTACAAAATAGTAAATGTATTTAAGTTACAAAAGTAGTAAATGTATTTAGCCTAATTAAAGTTACAAAAGTAGTAAACGTATTTCATTAAAGTTACAAAATTAGTAAATGTATTTAATTAAAGCTACAAAAGTAGTAAATGTATCTAAAGTTACAAAAGTAGTAAATGTATTTAATTAAAGTTACAAAAGTACTAAAGTAGTAAATGAATTTAATTAAAGTTACAAAAGTACTAAAGTAGTAAATGAAGTTAAAGTTACAAAAGTAGTAAATGTATTTAAATAAAGTTACAAAAGTAGTAAATGTATTTAATTAAAGTTACAAAGGTAGTAAATGTATTTAATCAAAGTTACAAAGGTAGTAAATGTATTTAATTACAATAATTTAAAAAGTCTAGAAATTTCCAAGACCTTTCGTGAGCTGAAATGTTTTCTCGGAATTATCTTTAGTCCCTGACTGTTCTTGTTACTTTTATATCAGGAAACAAACATTCTAACGAGTTACTTTTTTTTCCGTAACACCCTCGACCCCCAACCGCCAAATCGTCAACAAATAAAAGAATAAATAATTCCTTACTAGCTGAGGAGAGAGAGAGAGAGAGAGAGAGAGAGAGAGAGAGAGAGAGAGAGAGAGAGAGAGAGAGAGTTTGTTGCTAACCCAGTTCCCTTGTTCATATCATTGTTTCTTTACAGGTGGTGTCCGACCATGGATATATACGATGATCGTCGTGATAACGGTAATGAAATTATCTGTTATGCAGTGGGGATCCCTTGGGCCATCAAGTTTAAATAACGGTCAATTAACGGTAAGTCAGTTGAAGATTGTGTATTTTCATTTACCTGCTTATATATATATATATATATATATATATATATATATATATATATATATATATATATATATATATATATATATATATATATAATATATATATATATATATATATATATATATATATATATATATATATATATAATATATTTATATATATATATATATATATATATATATATATATATATATAATATATATATATATATATATATATATATATATATATATATAATATATATATATATATATATATATATATATATATATATAATATATTTATATAATATATATATATATATATATATATATATATATATAATATATATAATATATATATATATATATATATATATATATATATATATATATATATATATATATATATATATATATATAATATATTTATATATATAATATATATATAATATATTTATATATATAATATATATATATATATATATATATATATATATATATATATATATATATATATATATATATATATATATATATATATATATATATATATATATATATATATATATATATATATATATATATATATAATATATATATATATATATATATATATATATATATATATATATATATATATATATATATATATATATATATATATATATATATATATATATATATATATATATATATATATATATATATATATATATATATATATATATATATATATATATATATATATATATATATATATATATATATATATATATATATTATATATATATATATATATATATATATATACATGCATATACAAATATATACAATATGTATGTATACACACATGTATATATATATACATATAATATATATATATATATATATATATATATATATATTTCCCTAAACCTAAAAATGACTAACTAAAAGTAGAGCAGTTTTTTCATCCATGAATATAAACTTGACCATAATGTAATCAATATAATAACTGAACATATTTCGCTTTAGAAGTAAATTTCCCAAAAAAAAAAATGATCAGACAATACCATGTTTATTTATCCATGAAGTATTTGCATAGCTGTCATATAAATATAACGACTGAACATTTCGCTCTAGTTACAACTGCCGTGCAGTTATTTCATTGCATTCTTTCGAAGTGCAAACCTATCAATGTTGACAAATCGTATTTGGTCTTCGGCGGAAAGCCATCCAAGGCTAATAAACGACTGTATTGGCAAAGAGGGTGAACAGCAACTACGAATTAAATCTTTTATGGAACAACTGTCTAGGGCAAGGTGGTAATTCAGCAATAAAAGTCTAGTGATCCTCTCCAGTATAGTTTTCTGTAAAAGAAAACTATTGTGCGGGCTTTGTCTGTCCGCCCTCAGATCTTAAAAACTACTGAGGCCAGAGGGCTGCAAATTGGTATGTTGATCATCCACCCTCCAATCATCAAACATACCAAAATGCAGCCCTCTGGCCTCTGTAGTTTTTATTTTTCTTAAGGTTAAAGGTAGCCATAATCATGCGTCTAGCAACTATATAAGACAGGCCACCACCGGCCCGTGGTTAAAGTTTCATGGGCAGCGGCTCATGCAGCATTATACCGAGACCACCGAAAGATAGATCTAATTTTGGTGGCCTTGATTATACGCTGTACTTTAAACTCGATTGCGCCGAGGAAACTAGGGCGCATTTTTCACTTGTTTATTTAACGTACCTTATGCATAGTCTGCAAACTTTCATAAACGTGATATACTGAGGGTAATCTACTGTCAGTTGTTCTGAGTATGGAGGGTTAGCTAACCCGGCCTTTTCTGGTAATGGAAAGCAGAGATATTGCTCAGTTTACTAAACACACACCAAAAATATTTAATTGATGTTGGGATGAAGGTGAAAATGGCTGTACATTTAATAATTACTCCGTCCGTAAGATATTTGAGGCTTGGGTAGCCTACCTGAACATTTTTCTTGCAGCCCTAATTGTTAGGAAATATTAAAATGTAAATTCTGCCATAAATCTACAACAACAAAAAATGAATGCTCATTCCCCATCCTGCTTTGTGTAGCTATTTAGTAATCTCCCGATTACCTGTAATATTGGGTAAAAAAATGAGACGTTTTTTGACAGTTCTGCTTAGCTCCGTAGAGGACCGTTTGACTTGAACTGCGTACTAGGCTATCAACCTAACCTGCCCGGCCTAGTCTATCTTCCTAGTTATTTCTTATTATAATCAACCTTGTTTATTTTCTCATTTTTTGCCCTTATTTGTTCCCGCCGAGTCCTATTTATCTGTCAACTACAGCTGCTGGTTTACTTGAACAAACTGTAATCCAGTGCTACAGGAGAAGCTGTTTGTTGAATGTATACGCCTTCAGTTTTTTCTTATATTTCTCTTGTAATGGCCACAAAAACATTTATAATCTTAACCAAAAAATGTTTGAGAAGGCATTCAAAGTACCTTACCTTAGACCCACTTCCATTTGCATTCCACAGGGCTTTCTTTCCAAAGATGGGTTAGAGCACTATTACCACCTGCAGGCTACTGTCCCCACCAATTTCACTATAGAGGAAGAGGCCTTCTGCAGACGTCGCCCGGGTATCGAAGTGATCACGTACGTGCATTCGGTCATCAGCCACGTGGAGAAACGCATGAACACCCGCAGAACCTGGGCCCGCCTCGACACCTGTGGCAGAGGAGTGAAGATAGGCGTCGTGTTCGCCGTCGGGCGATCCAAAACAAAGGAGGAAGAAGAGATCATTCGGAGAGAGAGCGCACTCTACCACGACATTGTGCAGGTGAGGTCTTTACAACACTCTCGTGGTCAGTAGAAATTAACTGCATGAACGAATGGGGTTTCATTTACGGATAATTCACTGATTTTGTTATTTGACTCCTTAAAATTAGAAAAGTAGACTGTGCTGTTAGGTTATGCTCAAAATGCTAAGATTTAAAGCTACAGCCAGCTCCCTGTAGGTTGCAAACACCAGATAAAGTAATTTTATTTAGTCGTTTAAATATGCATTATCGTTCCTAACAAGAAGATCGAGAGAACCGTTGTAACTGCTCAAGAAATCTTTAAATGCTATGTATTTAATAACATTTATGCACATTCATGTATACATGCACTACAAACTAACAAACTTTTTATTAATTCAGTCATAAAATATTGACTGCCTGGTCCATATCAAAGTGGCATTAAATTGGATATATCTATGCTCATTATTATTAGAGAGAACATATCGTCCTCTGACCTATATTGTAATTACGTTCACGTTTTCCCCACAGGGTGACTACACTGACGACTATCATCTCCTTAGTTACAAGGGACTATCCTCGCTCCACTGGATCAATAAAAATTGTCCCTCAGTGCCATGGACTCTTCACGCTGATGATGATATTATTGTTGATGTATTCCTCTTGAAGAACATAACCGATACCACCCACTCCAGCGCAGAGGACGGATTCATCTGCAAATGTCTGGAAGGACCGGTTAGAAGGTCTGGAAAGTGGGCCGTGCCGCGGCTGCAATACTCCCAGGATCAGTATGACACATACTGCAAGGGGACCTTTTGGCTCTTGCCTACCAGGAAACTGCAGGACCTCTTGCTTGCTTCCAGAAATGCCACTTTCCTCTGGGTGGACGACGCTTACGTGACGGGAGTCCTGGCAAAGGAGGCAGGCATCGGCCATCGAGACTTCAACGAACAGTTTGTCGAGGCCGAGTTTCACGAGGACCAGGTGGGTAGGAATATTTCCTGGTACCACTTACCAGAGGAGAAGAGAACAGATCTCTGGCGCAAGATCCTAGAACACAACAATTGCACGTAGTTACTGAGGAGTAAGTTAGTTTCTTATGGGCTAATGGCAAATGCCACCTCTGGTTGCGTAAACAGTCTCGCTTGAAATATTTGAATCCATCGTATTTCTAGGGTATGAAGATATCGGATTGCTCTATTTCTGAAAACGGAGGCTGTCATTGGATGTTACTTCCACTTTGCTTTATGACAGTACCATAACATGGTCCGCCTAAAGACACCTAGGCATTTCGTAATATTAGTATATAAATTTTAGACGACCGAGAGCGGCACTGGTGTCATGCACAGTTTGATGACCTATTCCTGAAGGTACTGAAGTGCTTTTGCCTTCATCTGTAGTACAAGAATAGTCTGTAGGTTTTACACATCATGTTTATGGTGTGCACTGTATCCTATAGTTATTAACTGAATACCAATGAGCTAGTTTTTGAGATAAAGTTTTAAACTTAATTTTTCGGAACTACGCTCAAGTTCTTAACACCAATCAGGGACTATTTACTGTTTTGATTTGCTTACTATTCCAAAGAATACACACACACAATGTTGTATACTAGTTATGACACCCCGCATATATGCAGAAAGTCTTGCGTTTTATGGACAAGTATGATCTCATAATTTTACGATGAGAAAAAATAGCTCAAATTACGCTGTGATAACCTTTCAGGGTAATACACTATTAGATATGATTACACGGCGCCCAATAAATTATGAGTTAATGGGTTAACGTTTATAGTAACAAATATTTCAGGCAACTTGAGCCAGTGAACATCGAAGAAATGGCTGCTGTAAAGAGCTGAACAAGATGAAATTTTTACTCATCGACGCAACAAAACTAGATAATAAAGTATAAGTTGTCTTTCTGTGAAGCCGAAAGTCCAGATTATTTAAAAAATTCTAGATAAATTCAATTGAACTGTTTTGATCCATGACATTACTTAGTTAGTTTTTTAGGTAATAAATATCGGCTGAACTTTGGATAATAATTTAGTCTTTACACAGGTGTATTCTTATAGGCTGTATTTATTCTGCCTCATTTCTATGGCAGATAATGACAGTCTTTTCGATGTAGCCGATATCAAGTGAAAGCTCAGTGAACGATTTCTCTCCGTAGTATATTTTTCTTAAAGTGTGATGTGATAGTTCATTACTTAATGATCACCTTTCTTCGTTTCAAAAAAGGTGCTTAGACGGGTAACAAAACTTGAATCTGACTCAATGAAGAGTATATTTGTTTTTTTTTACGACAGTTCTTCACTATTATGTCAGGTTGTTGTGTGCAATACTTTGCTTGTGTTTCATTCAAATGTATTACGGGAACGTGTGATTTTGCAGATTTCGACTTCTTGATAATGATTATCTTTAATAATAATCATCGGCACGTAAATGTATTTAGGATACGAAGAATTAAAAGCTTAATGATGATTATTTCCACGTTAGTAATCTCACGTCCTTTTGACATTTTTTCAAAAACCTGAAATGTATGGCAACCACCCAAAATAGCTCTTAGTATTTCATACTTTAAAACGTGCAAGGTGAACATTTTGGATGTGTTTTCATAACAGAGAAGGGAAAGCAGTGAATAATAAGCACTGACTTTATACTGTGTTACTGTACTAGGAGAAATCTCAAAACTATAAATAAAGTATTTTTTTAATGCCTGTTTTCTTAACTTGTATTAACCTGCAAACGTTAGCATGAATTATGATGAAATGTTTTTAGTGTGTGTGTGTGAAAAGGGTTAACGTCAGAATTTACGTGAAATTTAAGATATCACGGGGAAATGTCACGATCGCCATCGAAAAGGCTATGTAACACAAACGAAATACCTTATATGTGTATGAAATCGGAAATCTGTGTACGTGAGATGCTACATCTGTGTGCAGAGAATTGTATTGTGATTTATACCATTATTTAAGTCATAAATTACAGATGCAAGAGAAATTTGGGAGTAATGCAAAAAAAAAAAAAATGTGGTGAGAATTCACTTCCATAATATAAGAAATGAAAGCATTCGAGCAATACGGCTGAAGCAAAACATTAAATAAGTATCTCTCTCTCTCTCTCTCTCTCTCTCTCTCTCTCTCTCTCTCTCTCTCACATGCATAACTAAAACCTGTTCATACACGAACAAACGTATGCATGTCAGTTAGTGTACATTTACACCTAGTTGAGATTAAAACAGATATAAATCGTAAGCCTGTCCTTGGCCAGGGGCGAATTGCTACGATACCATCCTGACCTGTTACGGAGGGAAAACATTTGTAAAGCCAACTGCCAGAGCTTGTAAAGACACGATAAGCCACGTGAGAGAAATCAATTCTCTCAGGTCTCACGATGCTGATTGTTGAGTTACATCTGCACAATTTAACTACGGAACACGACGAAAGGCTACGAGCTTTTATGGCCAGTAGAAGAAAGTAGCACTGGATACGTGAACCTAATAATAAACTTATTACGAGAAGAAAATTCGCTTTGGTGTACATTAAAACGAGGAAAATCGGACCCTTGATTTTGGAAGGCTACGGTAAATAGGATATCACATAGGGCCATGGTACAGAGGCAACAAAGCACAGGGGTTTTTGAGTTCCCCATTGGCAGGGTTGGTATCGTCCTCGGATAGCACTGTGCTGGGCCCGAGTTCGATTCTCCGACTGGCCAATGAAGAATTAGAGAAATTTATTTCTGGTGATAGAAATTCATTTCTCGTTATAATGTGGTTCGGATTCCACAATAACTGTAGATCCCGTTGCTAGGTAACCAATTGGTTCTTAGCCACGTAAAATAAATCTAAGCCTTCGGGCCAGCCCTAGGGGAGTTGTTAATCAGCTCAGTGGCCTAGTTAAACTAAGGTATACTTAACTTATCATATAAAAGCTATGGCACTGAGGCTATCACACAGTGACCATGGTTTGCATACTATCAGATGAAGGCCATGATACAGAAGCTATCACACAGAGCACTGGGTGTCGCAGCTTTCACGCTAAGATCATGGTACAGAGGCCATCACATGAAGGCCATGGTGCAAGTGGCTATAACACTAAGGTCATAGTACATAGGCTATTTCAGTAGTCCATGGTACAGAGGTCAACACAAGGCCTCGGTACAGAGGCTATCACACAGGCCCTATTACAGATACTATTAAAAAGAGGCTGCAGTGCAGATGCTATTTGTCATGGTCCAGATATCTCACAAAGGTCATAGTACATGGGCTTTTACACACAGGCCATGGTACAGAGGCTATCATGAACAGGTCATTGTATAGAGGCTATCACACATAGGTTATGGTAAAAACACTGTTACACAGGCAATGGGAAAGATGCTGTAGAACAAAGGCCATGGCAAAATGGCTGTCACAAAGATGCACTAGTTCAAAGGTTATTACACCCAGGCCACAGTGCAAAGGCTACCACACAGGCCATGGCTGACAGGATATCACGCAGAGGCTACAGTACAGAGGCTTCCATAAACAGGCCACAGTACAGAGACTTCCATGTACAGGTCACAGTGCAGAGGCTTCTATACACAGGCCACAGTACAGAGGCTTCCATACACAGGTCACAGTACAAAAGCTTCCACACACATGCTACAGTACAGAGGTTTCCATACACAGGCCACAGTACAGAGGCTTTCATATACTCGTACAGGCCACAGTACAGGGGCTTCCATATGCAGGCCACAGTACAGAGGCTTCCATATGCAGGCCACAGTACAGAGGCTTCCATATGCAGGCCACAGTACAGAAGCTTCCAAACACAGGCCACAGTACAGAGTCTTCCATACACAGGCCACAGTGCAGAGGCTTAAATATACAGGCCACAGTACAGAGGCTTCTATATGCAGGCCACAGTACAGAGGCTTCCGTACACAGGCCACAGTATGAAGGCTTCTGTACACAGGCCACAGTATGGAGGTTATCACACACGAGCCATGCTAAAGAGGCTAACGCACTCAAGTCAATGCACAGAGACAGCCACACACACACACACACAAACGGATTGGTGGAGAAGCTAGGCACAGACCAGCCACCAGCCAAATGATCAGCTGCCTAAAACAGTAGGACCTACCCAGTCAATTGCAGAAACATATTTTAAACGAGGGAGCGGCGAACGCTTAGACTAAAAGTCGGCTGTCAATGATACTCGCGAGGTCAGTGTGGGAACTTGATAAGATGGCGAGTGGTTTCATCTTCTTGAAGCTGAAACCCTTGCGCAAGAAATAAACGAAAACTTACAAAGAATATTCTTTTCTGTGCCAAAATATCGTAAATGTTGAGATTTCATAAAAAGTAAGTTTACCATCAGAAATGAAAACTTATTCTGCCACTGATGGAAAAAGGTTAAAAACGACAATTTTGGAGACAGAAACACCACAGGACAGATATCGAAAACGGTATGGAGATCGAATATATAACACTAAATGACTCAAAAGGGAAAGTGAATTTTCAAACTCATTTTTGATCAGTGTAAACGACAAACATTAGGTTTATTAGTTTATCGATACCAAATCGATCAAGTTCTCTTGGCGAGTCCCGTGTTTGCGTGACAGAATGGTTCGTGGTATTTATCATAATGGCGAACAACGTCCTTCTCACAAAACAAAGGGTCAATAAATTCATGAGCTTACTGCTGTTGTCAGATTAAACTGGATTTATATCTGGGCATGCTCTTGTTCGGACGAACAGCCCGTTTCTATGACCTTGCACAAACCGTTTATATGACCTTGTACAAACCGTTCGCTAGAATAAAGCACGAAGTGCGGATAAGTCTGCATACAACTGCCTAAAAGCGAAAGCTGACATTATGTATTATCTAGGTTAACATGTAGGTTCTTAATAGATTTCAAATGCTTATTGTTTTAAGATTATTTATTTAAAAAAGTACTAAAATTACCTAATATTGAAACCTAAAAAAAGGGTACATAACCATAATCAACCCCTTATTGTTTCTTAGAGAGTTGTATAAAATACCAAAGCTACGAGCTCCAAGAAACTTTCCAGAAGACACGTGAATTATTAAGTCCACTTGATTGCAATGGGATCTTGTTGACTCACGGATAATGTATGCATCAAAACACCACAGCAGCCTAATTTGAAGTCAACAAGATTTGCCGGTAGGTCAACACGCCTCATCAACTCTCACGTCACGCACAAACTGATTCGTCATCAAGAAATTCGGTATTTGCATCAGCCACGCAGAATGAGTCAGAGAAAGAGACCTTTTCCAGATTATGTCCAATGTCCAAATCTCGACCTGAATAGGAGATTAGTTTGGGCAGAAAAAGTAGAAATCTTTCATCCTAACAAGAAGCTTTTTGACCCGGAAGGCCCTTGACCCTTGTCTCAATGAACGAGCAAGTCTAAGACAAAGCAAAGGAAGGCATTTTAATAATAATGATGAAAATAACATGGGTGAAATTAAGTGAGCACTGTAACTGAAATGCGGGTTGATAAGACAAAACTCTGTCGAATGTTAAGCACGCCCAAAATCAATGGATACAACAAGGAAACAAACTGTAGCTAAAATAAAAACCAGAAGGCACGGAAACAAAGATAACGGGGCAGAAGGAAACAAAGAACCACATAAGAATCTGTGTTTGTACAGCGCAAGAAGCGGTGGAGTCCAACGGCAATTTTGACAGCTAAGGTATAAAAAAAGAGCTTTAATTTTGTTTAACCTTAAAAAAAATTAAACGCAAGTTCAAGGGTTATATGAATTCTACAAGCAATGGAAAAATATTATTTTCTCACATCTCTCGACGACTGAAATTAGTACGATAAAAGACGCAATGTCTTAATGTAATGAAGTATAAACACAATGTCATCCACGAGGAAACAATTAACTGTGGCTGGAAAATTCTCTCTCTCTCTCTCTCTCTCTCTCTCTCTCTCTCTCTCTCTCTCTCTCTCTCTCTCTCTCTCTCTCTCTCTCTCATTCTGCGTGGCTGATGCAAGTACCCAATTTTTTGTTGGTGGATCATCAGGAAAATTTCCTCTAATCTGTCGAACCCCTGCTAAAGCAGTTAACCACAAATCTAAACAAAGTATTATGACGCAATTAAAAAAAAATAAAAAATAAAATCTCATGAAGCGTAAAAAACAAATAAAAAACGCTCATATACTTTTTGAATGTTCTGGGAGAGAAATATTACCTATCATGAGCAAGATTATTTACAAAAAAAAAAAAAATGCGATCAAGCTATTGTTAGTGAAAAAGGCCCTACGTTAATTATAGAAAATATACCAGGTGATGAAGATGACCGAATGATGAATCATACTTGGACGAGAGTTCATGACTTATGTGATCAGATATGAAGCTGATTTCGAGATTTCTGCTCAAATGCTGGCAGACTGAGAATAAGAAGCTAGAATTAATAATGCTCAGCACAAATAAGCGGGAACACGGGGATAAAACAGAAATATCTGTAAATAGTGCACGTTGTTACGTCTGTGATAAGTTTCCGAGTACTGAACATTTCAGAAATTCGGACAAGAGCAATTTCGTAAAGGGTCAAAACCAAAGGAATTGCTGAGTACTCTGTAATGAATACCATCTTAACGCAATAAGATATGTAAATTCAACAGATCTTGAAGAGCAATTGTATACGGTAGCATGCGTTCACCACTCAAGTTCTCATCACATTCCACTGGCTGCCTGTTAACGACAGAATGGAACACAAATAGTGTCTGGTCTACATTGCAATAAACCTTACAAAACTAAATATTCTTGAGACCTTCTTGAGTCATATCACCACATGAGCATAGATGAATCTAGTCCAGTAAAGCTTAGATGCTAAAAATCACTGGAAGTTATCCATACTCCAAAAATCAAGGTAAAATTAAAGAATTTTTTAAAAATAACTCTTTGGTTTTGACACCGAGCCCCAGGTCCTTCAGGAAAATTATAAACTAAACCAAACAATCAAACAAACAAAACACACACACACACACAAAGGGACACCATAGACCAAATATGGGCCAGTAAAATAAAGCAAAATAAAGTAAAAGTAAAATAAAATAAAGTAAAAGTAAAATAAAATAAAGCAGCCAGTAAGATACCCATCGGAACACAAATATTGGCCGGTAAAATAAACGTGTAAGATACCAATCAGAACACTGGCCAATTTTAGATCTAAAGTACAGGGACTGAAAAATATCTTTTGGCCTGAGGCTACTTACGTAAACCACTGTTTCTCACCTCTCATTACCAGAGGTATCATTTGTGCTTTCCTATGAATTTTTTGTTATGGCCAAATTTCCATGAAGTCGGCCACAAACATAAACATCAAGAACAAACAAAAATGGAGTAAATAATATTGGTAGTGGTTAGTTATTATCAAATACAAGATGAATTTTGTAAGGACTCACACAAGAAATTTTAGACTGTATGAAACTCCTCGTTCTCCCATCGCGAGCTAGAAATTTCAGAGGCTAAATATCGCTCTGGGCTTATCGGTTTATTTGAGGCCTTTTCACACCAAACTTTGATAACTTAACAAATGGCCGATCTCGTAAAAAACCATTTCTGAACCTTCCTTGAACTTTAACTGGAGATTGTGTTTGACGATACCACAAAACATATTGGACTTACTCTTTCACACATACTATTTTGATATTCAACAGAGATTTTTAAGATACGGTTGGTCAAAAACAGTGAAAGACTTTACACTTATCATGTTTTAAAATTTCATCTTTAGTATCTTGTATAAATGCTCTCTCTCTCTCTCTCTCTCTCTCTCTCTCTCTCTCTCTCTCTCTCTCTCTCTCTCTCTCTCTCTCTCTCTCGTAAACTTAAAAATTTGAAGGCTAAAGTAAAATGTTCTAAAATATGTATAAAAAAATGGGTTGGAGAGAATATCCTATATAATTCGACTTCTCATGTACGTCCTTAAATGTTCTAAAAAGAAGAAAATTAGCAGAGCAAAAAAGAAGAATACAGTATAAGATTTGGGCAGAGGAAAGATGACTAATTGGAGAAGCACAAGAGCTACAGTATTGGCAAACCTCATTGGGAAATCCAGAGCAAGAAACCAGTACTAACTGACTAGGGAAGGAGACGGAACCACCGGATTCTTAAAGATAATCAACCACATACACTTGTAGTACATGTATAATGGTACACTGTATATGCACGAGCCAAAAATTGTATATATTAAACATACCATTCAAACCTTCACGCTCTTTATTCTAGCAATCTTTGGTGGGGGGAGAAAAAAAAACGCATCAGATAAGGAAATTTAGCATAACCGAGGAAAAGCCACACCAAGCAAATTTTAAGACGAGACAAGAAACGAAAGTTGAAAGTATGGAGGACCTGGTTATTACCAGCTGGTTTGCCCACCCTGCAATCCACTATACACAACCTGGGACAATTTCCATATGCTCAATAACAGCTACATTTATTCTACTTTTTTTTTTTTTTTAGAGTTTATGAGATTATGGGATACTTGTAAGAGCTTGAGCCCACCCTGGTACAAGATCACTTTAATCACTTGTGGGAACATTGTCTACCTGTGAATTGTTTGCTTAACGATATACTGTACTATCACAGAGCAGTAACTGATTCTAGGATGGAATCCAAGCTCAGATATGTTGGCTGATAATTCAGTTGTCTCTGATCCCGTTTATAATCTACTGTATATGCCATTATATACAAGAAAGTTGCTAAGATAGACTATACTGGCATTTGTCCACTTGTTGAAAAGAAGAACAGAGTCAGAGATCCTGCAATCAAGATCGACTTGAATACAGCAATAGCTACAAGAGAAGCACAATGAAAGGAAAGGCTATGGCGTACATTCTGGTCTAAACCTGCGAGAAGTGAATATCAAGTGGGCAATAAACAGGCTAAAGATGCTTATAAGGCAGAGAAAACTTATGTATTACTGATAGAAGGTTAATGACATAGGTTCAGATGCAAGTGTACAGAATTTTCAACAATTTAACGGGTAATAAAACGAAAAAGAAACCGTCAAAGGTTATCTCTTGAATTGTTTGATAATAAAATTCAGAATGCTGTGAACAGTTTCATCTGAAACAGTATTTACAAGATATCGTTCGTTTCTGAAGTTAGAGTAAATAAAACGTAATGTTTTCGTCATATCTATGGTGATCAGACTAAATCAACGGCGTATAAGGTGAAGCTAATATAGCGATAATGATCCAGCATCGATGGCGGGTATTATAAGGAAGGGAAATCTGTCTTTTGTGTTTGATATAATCCTGAATAGGGAAACTTTAAGCTTTAAATATAAGACATGCGCTGAAGATGAAGGACAGGTGACTGTAAAGCTCATAGTAAAGGGCACGCTTGTCAGAGTCTCATATCTTGCACACTCTCATCAAAGTATACTATTTTTCATATTATGCAAGACCATTGAGGCTGGTTTCCGATAAATTTTTGGAGAATCTAAATTAGACCCGTTTTGCAAGATGGGCATTCTACGTACGTACTGGCAGTTAAACTCGACAGAAACATTCCCTTATTCCTTTGTTGATGATCTGGTTCTATTAATGGATGAAGAGGAGTGTGGTGTGCCATTCTGCTATATCTTAGACCTGTCTTTATTCGCTAACACATAATTTCATGCTCGAGAACAGTCACTGAAAACAGGCACTTCACGAGGGAGTGGGATAGCTCTCATACTGTTTTCCATTAACACAACTGAGTTGTCACAACTTAAGAAACGCAGAGGAGACTTTAAGCTTTTCACTGACGACACAATTTTATTCGACAACCAGCAATACTAGAGGAGAAATTGAGCGACCGTATATGAGTTATGAAGAAATGAATGGATTGAAAGAGTTGAAATCGGATGAGGATAAGACTGAATATTTGGTTGCGGGGAAAAAATGTGTATAACGAGGCTGGAGGACGTCTCGAGAATCAGCGCCTAGGTTTAATGAGTCGAAATCCATGAAGTGGTGAAGTGAGTTGATATATTATGAGAAACTTCATGTGGTAATTTTCCTGAAAAATTTCGAGGCAGATTTTCTAAAGGCTCTAAAGTCCATCTCATAGTTGTACTTTTAAATCATAGGTTCCCCCATCCTAAGAAGCTCGGCACAATACCTAAGTGTTTTAATTGTTCTCGGCTGAAAAATCTTCAATATCTCCACTTTATAATTTATATAAAAGTTCTCTCCTTAATATTTAACCAATGAAAATCCACCAATACCCGTGTCGATTCTTTCATATACCGGTAGACCCTTCACTAATTTCGCAGCTTTATTCGTAATGTTCTGATTTTCTTCAGCCGGCAATTCTATAAGCAAAAGTTGATCAAATGAACATAACCTAACCCGCCAATGGCATAATTATGAATTAGGATATTAAAGATATGCTGGTCTAAATACTTTTTGATAAATGCAACCTTTCTCAAGTGACATCCCACCACTTTCACCACCAAGATGATTTCATCACTCATAAAGACAGATTATTTCATCACTCATAAAGACGGATTAATGCCTAAAATAATAGTATCACTCGCCAATCTTTTCATAAATTTGACACATTAAAACTCAAGAGGCCGAGGCTCCAAACGCCCCAGCCTCCTCATTGCACTATTTTTCTTACAGTCAAACATTCAGTCTTGCTCCAACTTCAAAAGTTTCATTTCCATCCATTTCTTAATCTCTATTTGTACACAATCGTTAAACTTTCAACAAGTAGAGATAAAATCAAGCGAAAGGAAGACAGTATTTCTATTCATTCACCAACAGAACCACTACATATTCAAGAAGAGAGTATAATTATTCCTTTTTTAGTGATTGCTAAACCAGCGAAAACAGGATTATTGATACCTACAGAATAAATGATAGCATGAACTGATAGTAGGAGGTGCGACCATGCAGAGCATGTCCTTCGAAGGAATGGCCCAAGAATTGATAGGTAACTAAGCAATCCGCTTACAAGCGGAGGGTTATGAGCTATAAAACCTACACTTGGTATGAAACTGGGTTTTTTCTACACTTTTAGGGCTTCTGACACTGGCGGTGCATTTGTTTGTTGTCGGCCAAATGGATGGACTTCAGGGGTTAATTACAGGTTAATTACGACCGACCCCCCAAAAATAACGTTAAATTGTAAATAAGCAACCAAAATACTATAAGAAACTGCCATTTCTCGCTAAATACCGGCCGTGTATCTATTACTTAGAAATACCCTATATAGGTCTACCATTTTTTTTATTCAACATGTAAATATATCTCTGTAAAATGGGAAAAGCTTCAACTGTCTACAAATTGAAACAAACATAGGGTCCCCCATGTATATTCTAAAGAAAACGTACCTTACAACAAGAAATAGAGAATTGTGTTCAAGGCCTAACTCAAATATCACTCTGACTTGCCATTTCAATTTGTATTATCTTTACTCTTGATTTTATGAATTTTTGGTGCTTGCCCTTTTCAGATCAGCATCATCCAGGATCCAGGAACTAAACATAAAAATTTAAATATGAAAAATTTTCCTTAATAAAGAGCAACTATTTGCTTCGATGTGTACAAATACATAAGCTGGAAGTTTCAGTACTGGGAGTTATTTTGTTACTTCCCTACCTTTTATATTTTATGTGGTGGATTTGCAAGATGTTTTTAAGTCTTGTTAGCTACTGAAGAGACAAATGAACAGACACCTTAGTATTCTTATAAAACAATAGCCAAAAAGGAGCGCAAAAATGAAGGGTGAGAAAATAAAATTGGGATCCGACAGGCACCACATATCGGCAGTTCAGCATATAGAACGGCAATTAAAGTGTTTTCATTCGCATTTGAAAGTATCATGTACTAACTAAAGAACGCATTTTCGAAAATATTTTGGAATACCTAAAATAGTTAGGCCAAGGAGCGCTGAAAGATTGACAGGAGGTGACACTGGAAGGAAATAAAAGTTGTAAAAGACTACCCCAACGAATTTAACTCGTATGCTTCAGGGAATTTTTGAATATGTCCACAAAAGGTATTTATTATAATGTGACATCACAGATTGCAAGATAAAAAGCTATCTGAACTCAGTCTGGAGAAAACAGATTACTATTTCACAGTTGTGTCAGCATTAAAAGTACGATATAAGCAAGTTAATGATAAACAATGGGCTTATATGCTTTGAAGAAACGTCGAAACTGGCTAAGATGGAACAGATATTCATGGATCAATTGTAATACATTTGAAGTCCGCTAAACAAATGGATAGAGATCTTATAGGGAGATTTACCCTTATAGTATCAAAGCCTATAACATCTACACTGTATAAAATCCATATATAATAAATAAATTTAAATAAAATCTTTACACAATAAAAGCATAAAAATAAACATCGGAGAAGCATGATCACAAGCAACAAAGATTTCGCAGTGACTCTGAACTACAGACACAAGCGAGATCTGCTTTAATAGACTACACGACAGCTAAATCATTCATTACTAATTACAGCACTTTTGAGTAATCATAACGCTACATAACAACAACTTCGCTGATTAATTACCGTTTCGGCTTAAGGTTTTCAGCTATTGGAATGTCCATATTGCCACCATTAGTAAAAAAATTGTTCTTGTCTTTCGAGAAATTTCCTAACGCCATTACAAGGCAGTTCCGGGAAAACAAGTTGTAGCATTACACGTCTGGTCACCTAAGGATAATTGTTTTGCACGGACTTTTGGGTACTTCAGATAGTGTTCACGCAGAAGCAAAGGATCAAAGAAGGATGAAGCACAATAATTCAACTAAACTTCTTTTTCCGTGATGAAAAAAGTAATTACGAAGGAATACCGAAAATTTTAGATTTTTGATCAAAGGCTACACTACTGCTTTGAACTTGAACAGGCTTCCAAGTGACAAATGGGCGAGTTGTAACAAAGATACAGGAGCTTCGTTATAAGGTAAAGTTTTTGTATCTGTCAAGTAACCCGTCAAAAGGTAATTCTTACTTCAAAATTTCCTTTTCTTCAATAAGTAAATTGGCTAATCCCATTTTGATTGCTTCATATATTTTAGGTAAACCTTAATGCACTGTACATATATCGATAATGTAGTATTACTTAGTGAATATGTTACTGTATTGTGGAGTTGTGCAGCTCCTACGGTAATAATTCTGCCATAGAAGTTATAAACCAGTATGCCCTATCCACGGTCCAGACAGAACATTAAAGAAAATGTTTTACGGTCATGTTAAGGGACTTCAGCAATATGTACGTGGTTCCTACAAAATTTAATATAGGAAGCTCCAACCAGTAGATATTGAAACAAAACTTATATTTATGTGGGTGTCACAGATAGAAAAATAATAAATAAATAAATAAATAAAAAAATAAAAGCGATCAGTAAAATCCATACGTTCCAACTAAAACATTTATTTTTAAACCGACGATCGACTTACATGAAGGTGGAATTTAAGAATAACCTCCTTGGAACGACCATTCCTCACACGAATAAGTTTTCCCAACAGATGTCAGTATTTCGAAGCCAAAATTTGACCCCAGAATTTCTCTATCCAGAAGGGAAAAGGGATGACATGTTAGTTCTCCCGAGACACTGCCGTGCGAGTCTTTGGTACCAAAATAGCAAAATATTTGCTCTGGTGCAAAGTCAGACAGCAAGATGTTAAGATAAAAAAAAAAGTGATTTCGAGTCTCTATTTATTAGCACGTTCTTTTGCATGCCTAAACGGCACTTAATATTTTTTCTTTTATTAAATATTGTATTGGAAGAACTGGGTCAGGAATTGGTTACGGCATACAGTATTTAATGTAGTCAAATATTTAACGTAGTCAAACGAAGGTTTACCACCGCACAGAAAAGATAAAGCTAGGTAAACCGCAAGTTTAGGTCTGAATTTGGAAATAGAATTTGAAGGCGAGCATGGAAGGATGGAATTAAAAACTATTTTCTTTTCCCAGAGGACTGGCCTGACCTGTAACTTACAATATAGATGAAATTTCCAGCTTCCAGTTTCTTTATTGCTTTTGGATCGAAAGGAGTTGGACACTGGACAAAAAAAATCTCTAAAATTTAAGGAGAGAAAGCGCTAGACAGGGAGAACTGCTTCTCCTCAGGTGTTATCGATACAACATTTCTTAAGCAACGTGATCATAATGGCTCGTGGGTGCACTCATAATACAGGTATGTCCGTGAATGGTTTTTCTCATAGTTTACTTCATATTACGCGGGGAAACCCAATACCTCCCAAACCCCCAACCCCTCTTCTTGTTCAAATACTGAACTCTAACATCATGTGGCTAACACAGCACTGGCAGATTATTTTTTATTGTTTTAGTGATATCATTGTGATCAAAATTATTCAATAATGTAAGACGTGGCGTCGTAAATATTTAGCATTTCATGGTAAAGTTTAAACTATTGAAAAACTAACAAAAGACTTTTAAAATATGTAATTCCATACAACAAATGGAAACCGCAGCATTACTCTTTTAAAATTAAAGATTTTAACGATAATCAAGACGAACAGACGACCATTTATCGATGCCCCTAGATCTAAAAAGTCTGGGAACTTCCACAAAATTATAGAATTTAAAGATAGACTCAATAATTAACGTATAAAAACTAGCTGGCGCTAAAAATAGCATTCACTAAAAATACCAATTATAATAAAAGTATAAAAGATCACCTGAAGGATGAACAAGATGTACACGATATCATAGAGATTGAAACACACGAATTGCAATCTTGGAATTGATTTCCCATGACAACATAATTTCCGCCACATGTTCAAGCAAAAAGGTCAAAAGGAGAAATTAAGGTTAAGGGAAACACACTTCCACAGAGCTACCATTCAGTTGATGGAATATTTTAGGTGTTTGCGTTTACTCTTGCTGTTGTGGGTCTAACAAAATTAGTTTAATCCTCCATTCCTCGAAAGCAATACTTACAGGATATTTTCACATCAGGAAATTGGCGTCTGAGATTTTTTTTAATAAAAAATAAGTGCATTTATATTTATAAAAATTGAATGACGTTTTGTTTGCACTGCCCGACAGTAAACATTTGAGGTATAATCCCCTCCACCCTCAAAAAAAAAAAAAAATATATATATAGACATGACGTGACCTTGGCAGGTAAGCATGTCATTAGCAGTAAGTAAACTACAATAATCTTTCAGCGTTGTGGCCCTGTAAAGACTTGACAGAATATTAGGTTACCCAGAGGATTTGGTAATAAACTAGAAGATATAAATATCTAGGAGACCTGACTTGAGGATATTTTTAATCTCATATAAAGAGTTTCGTAGAGGGATAACGATGTCAGAGCACTTAACACTATTCACTATACGCATTACCATAAAAATATTCTTATATAACTATTTCCAATCCTGCTTGGCGCTTCAAGCGTTTCATCCCCTGCTGCTAAATGTAATTGGCTGGAAATGAAACCGTTTGTTCCTCTCTTAATCCTTACCTTCGGCAGCGAAAACAAACGCTGTTTGGGCCTACTATCTAATAAAGACATAGCGAATCTCTCAAGGAATTGTGCACAAGTCCCATGTCTTACAAAACAAGGTTAATTAAAAGAGTGCAGAAATTTTCAGAACGCCTTTGGCAATTATCGAGCAAGTTAGGAAGAAAAGAAGTATGATGCAGAGTCCTCCGAACGTTTTTCTCCTTACGTCGTTTTAATATTAGTAAAAGAAAATTCTCCTTCTCCCTCCACTATTTTAGTCTGTAGAGGTTTTTCTTTCATAACTGTTACCTTCTTATATTAGCTTCAACCTACACACGCCCAAAAGGCGGCTTAGCTTGACTGTGAATCATTTTAGTGGCGATGAAGCTCAAAATGTGTGTAAAGCTTCAATAAAGCATTATTTACATGGATACCCAGTGTAAAAATACTAGGAGTCTTAATATTATAAAAAGAAAATACTCTTTTTCCACATGCAAGGCGCGCGACCTGGATGACTGTCTCTTTGAGATTGCATTAATAAACTCTTTTAATTACTGGATGTTAGCAGCTGTTAGGAACAGCAAGAAAAAACCACTGAAGTAACGCAGATCCAAGTACACCGACTTCAATTCTTAGGAAGAGATTCATTTCATAAACTGTTCATTTCTCCCTTTTCACGGGCCCCCGCCACGCCCCCTTCCGTAATGGTCCTGTTGAAAAAGCCTAAACTGTTTTGCATGTGTCACTGACTTAGAATTTTCACATAGAAATTGAAAGAAATAAGGCAAGACTAAATCAATTCTATACATATACAAATGGTTTTATCCATCGTTTCATGTATCTATTCACATTGTTTAAATTCCTATTCACAGGTCTTCAGACTCGCTTTAGCGCATGCCCACATCCCTTGGTATATATTATGTTCATCATGGTGGTGCTGACGAAGCTGTCGCTAATAAACTGGGGTTTCCCAACACATTCGAGTCCCACACAGCAAATGGCAGACCATTTCATGGTAAGAAAAGTAAACTGTTTAAGGGGGTAATTGAACGTCTCTGCTTTTCTGTGCTGAAAAATATTTAACCCCATTTCACCTATTTAGTCGGAAGTGGAACAAAGATGGCAACTTTTGGGAGCAGCGAAACTAATAACAATTACAGCACTTAAACAGAACCGCTCCTGGCTTAGTTATCTTCACTGGAAAAAATTAAAGGATGGCATTTCGTATACTCTACTTCAGGGTCTTTTCATTTGAGTAAAGTTAATTGCTTTCAAAAGATGATAGCTGATTAGAAAATGACTTCGAAACTTGAACTAAATCAGAGTCCTAAAGGTTAATTAGATTCGAATAAAAGTAACACAAAAATTCAAAACACACTATCATCAGAAGGTGTTACATCTTGCTAATTAGCTTCACCTTCGGGTGCCTGATATTCAAACAATTATTTCAGCGTTTGAGTTTGAACTTTAATTTACTGAAAATCGTTGACCAGCACAATATGTAGTACGGGCATATACTGTCATCTCTTGATTGTAGCTTAACCTCAAGTCTTTAGCTTTGCCTATTCTAGCGAGAAGGGTAATAGCTAGATAATATTACTTAGTTCTGTCTCTACTCAACGACTGGAATGGATTGGGATAAGATATGGTAACAACCTTTGATAGTTTAGCCTCTGCATTGTGCAACCTCGCAAAATACAATTTTAAGGGATTAGTTTCAGTTCTACAGAAAATGCCATCTTAAGAGAATTAACAGTTGACCTGATTATGACTCTTATTTCAGACCCAAGTTAACCTGACTGTTGCTCCTATTTCAGACCAAAGTTAACCTGATTGTTGCTCCTATTTCAGACCCAAGTTAACCTGATTGTTGCTCCTATTTCAGACCAAAGTTAACCTGATTATGACTCCTATCTCAGACCCAAGTTAACTAACTGTACAACTTTCCTTTAGTCGTGAAAACAGGGAGTGGTCCTTACCTTCCACAATTTCTTCTTCAATTGTTTCTCTTCTGTCCTACAGAATGTCCTTCCCTCACTTCCGGTAGCTTTCCCTTCAGAGCTTCACGCTTCTGTCCCGACGAATTTCACCAAAGAAGAAGAGGCCTTCTGCAGACACCACCCGGATATCGAAGTGATCACGTACGTGCACTCGGTTATCAGCCACTCGGAGAAACGCATGAACACCCGCAGAACCTGGGCTCGAATCGACACCTGTGGCAAAGGGGTAAAGTTGGGCGCCGTGTTTGCCGTCGGACGATCCAAAACAAAGGAGGAAGAAGAGATCGTTCGGAAAGAGAGCGAACTCTACCACGATATTGTGCAGGTGAGGGCAGTGAGGAAGTCTTGACTTCTGCTTGCAGAGTGACCAATTTATTATGTATGCCGAATTCTACTCATATATATCTTTTCCATTATAGTTCTAGTCAGGATAGCTTTACTTAAGAATGAAACGAGACTTAACCAATCGCAGTAAACAGTGCTGATGAAAGTCAGTTTTATAGAGCTACATTATTTAGAAATTTAGTTTGTGTAGCAGAAAAGGGCCCTTAAAAGCACTGTATGAAAGATGAGCGCACAACCCTACTGTAATCTTTTGTTGAGAACGTAAACTATAATCCCTTTTAGCACTATGAAATTCCTATTCACATCAAGACATGATTTCAATTTAACTGATTTTATTGAAGAGGCTGCAGGTACCGTGAAATTATTCAAAATTTATTTCAAGTTATAAACAATATAACATACAACCTATAACAAACATTATAAGAAATACAATGTTATTTCAGGTTACTTAACTTGCATACTACCTACCGAGTGTTTCCATGCGCAAGCACACTTTTTTTTTTATTTAATGTACTTCTTCCACAGGGTGACTATCCCGACGACTATCACCTTCTGAGCTACAAGGGACTATCATCTCTCTACTGGATCAACAAGAACTGTCCTTCGGTGCCCTGGACTCTCCACGCCGATGACGATATCGTTGTTGACGTCTTCGTCTTGAAGAACATGATTGACACAATCATCTCCAATGCAGAGGACAAGTTCACTTGCAGATGTCTGAACGGTCCTGTCAGGAGGACCGGGAAGTGGGCCGTACCTCTCCAGCAGTTCTCGCAGGCTCAGTACCCCAAATACTGCAAGGGGACCTTGTGGCTCTTGCCCACGAGGAAACTGCACGACCTCCTACTTGCTTCGAGAAGTGCAAACTATCTCTGGGTGGACGACGCTTACTTGACTGGAATTCTGGCGAAAGAAGCAGGCATCGGCCATCGAGATTTCAACGAGCAGTTTGGTGAGGCAGAGTTTCAAGAGGAACAGGTCGGGAGGAACATTTCCTGGTATCACTTGCCGGAAGATGGGAGAATGGATCTGTGGCAAAGGATTCTGGAACACAACAACTGTTCCAGTGATTTAGTCACAGTTATGCCAGTTCAGATGAGGTAGTATCCACGAGGTTTTTACTTGGTAACTGCTGTCTGTGGTTATTACATGGAATGTGAGTCAAAAACGCATTTATACTAGTGTATTGCGTTTACAGTACAAGAATCTATTGCATTTAAGAGATCAATAATGCTGACATTCCCTCACTTTTAAGCTTATTATTATTTGAACATTTCATTTAAATTGAAATCCGCTGGTTTTAATTGTGATTACAGGTGTAAATTTTACACTATTCTTAATGAATAAACAGACAAATTTTAAAGAAAGATATAAATTCTTTAAAACTTCAATATGACAATCTACTGAGCTCTTGTCCTTTAAAAATTCTTAATATTAATTCTTTAATTAGTGCTGCAAAATAAGGCGGCGAGGTTTTAAGCGTTAACACATTTTATTTGTAGTATAAACATAATCTTGATTATATTCTGGTCTTTAAAGAACGGTGTTGTTAAAACTAAACTTTTAGCTACCAGATCCTTTCAGATGCTGAATAAATTTTATTTCCAATATCTAATGGGATTTATTACATAGCATGCATTAAACATTTATTATGTAATACCTAATCGTAATTTTAGGACTGTTAGTTTTCACTGACGGGTAATGTAAGTAATTAGCAAACGTGAACATATATTGTAATTATGCTACCTGTAATGCAGTTAATTTTAGTGCAGACACCTTTTGTGATACATTCTAGATATGTAAATTGTCATAAATATCTAATTTGAGAATCTACTCGTATTATATAAATCAAGATAATGCGTTTTGTAACTAGGAAGCTGTCCTATTTTTTAAAACTAATTTTACTTGAAGATTGTAGTCATGACATATACATCTTTATATTCTAATTGTGTGGTGTGTTTTTAATGTACTGGAGGGAATATCTGGAATTGCAGAATGTAGTCATAAACGAAAATAAATTTTTTAAGTCTTGTTCGGCTACTGCAGTTTTTTTTTTTTTTTATTACTTTTGATGTGGTACATCAGTGTGTCCTTTTGTAAATCTCATTTTATTTCTGAATACACTGCCATGGCACCTGGTCCATTTATTTTCAGAGGCATTTTAATTAAGACGTATTTCAGAACAACTGTGGCCACGAAAGCATTTAATATAGATTCTTACATTAATAGGAGCATTTCTTTTGACCTTCATTGACATTAGAATACTCTTGTTGTACAGAAATGTGACCTAAGTAAATTTAGTTCTGTCATTAAATATTTCTGTAAAGAAAGAGTGAAAGGATCTGAGGAGACCATTTATTCATTAGAGAATATGTGAAGAATTTTGTGATATATCCGGGATTGGTGAACTAGTACCATAATTTTCCAATATTAAAGCATTCTCTCTCTCTCTCTCTCTATACATACATACATATATATATATATACATATATATATATATATATATATATATATATATATATATATATATATATATATATATATATATATATATATATATATATATATATATATATAGTCTTATGCTGTGGTTTTCATAATGCAGTAATCTCCCCTGTGTGTATGTGTGAGTTGTTGTATAACTGTATAATTTTGTGTTCAGAGTTAGCGTACAGTTAGTGATTAAACGCTATATGGTTTGAGAGAGGACGTGAGTGGCGCTAAGAGAGAGAGGGTCGTTGTTCATTGTGCAGGGTGCAATTTGTTAGTCAGTATTCAAAACTGCTGGAGTAATGCATTCCTATCACCTTCTCGGATGACTCCATTAGCGTACAAGGCGTTATGGGCCGCGATCAAAACACTGTGGGGTGGAAGATTCCATTTCAAAAGTTGCCTAATGTCGTTCAGGAATGTTATATGAAGCGATGTTTTCCATTCTTATTATAATAACTAGAGATTCTCTTGTTCTGAAACTATGTAATAATAAGTATTATTATTAACTGTAATTCCACTTTGTCTCTAATTATCATTTTAAGAGTTTTTAAAATAAAGCCTCGTCTAGGACCTGTCCGTGCACCCATAGGCTGTTCCCTTTACGTCTAAGGTGCCCTTACAAGGCCCCTCATTCCAGAGACCAAAAAGCGTTGCTGAAGGAGATGCTCTCTCTCTCTCTCTCTCTCTCTCTCTCTCTCTCTCTCTCTCTCGGGATTACGAATGTCCCGTTTTAATGTAATAGATATTTTGGTAGACGATGGTCGCTCATATTCTTTAACTGTTTAATTCTTTAGTAAATGTATCTGAGTTATCTGAACAGTGTATTTTGTTAAGTGTGTGTAACAGCGCCTGATTAAAAGCACAAAAACAATTTGGTACCAAAGGTATTGTAACATAATTATTGGGATTTAGTGCACTAAAATAATATTTAGAGTGGTTATATGTAAAGATACCTTTTCATCTTTTCAATATTTTTTCGTGTTATATGTTTTATGCTTTATCTTTTGAAGAATTTTTCTTATATACATAAATGTGATGTGTTTGCTATTGCCTTAATTTTTGCTTTACATTTTTGATATTTAATCTTTTTGCAGAGTATATTTCTGTGTCTTTTGCATCCACATTTTACATGATTGATTTATTTGCTTTATTTTGTTTAACACTTGGGAATTAATTTAATTACAGTATATTTCCTCTCAATCAAGTTTTGTTATTTAACAATTTAAATTTTACTTGAATAATTTTTGATTAATTAATAAATTAATTTTGATTTAATTTTGAGTGATGATTAATTCAGATTTAATCCAATTTTGTTTTGTTTTCAAGTAATAATAAATTTCCCTGAGACTGTTAATGTCATGTATAATCTTTGAATTTAGAAATAAATTTTTGTATTTAAAATATTATATCAGAGTTTCATTCATTGACCCACCAGTAATTTTGATTTGAATTAGAGATAGAGTGGTAAGTGAGATGTTTTCCTTCAAGTAATTGAAGTGAGCTCGAACCAGGGAAATGAAATAAATAGAAATACTTGAACTTTTATAATGTTAATGGAGTGACATAGATTTTACCTCACACCTGTTTAACGAACTTAATCTGCTTTCTTTCATGATTGATAAGTTTTATAAGGGATCACTGTTGCCTTTAGAGAAATCAGTCGTCTTGTATGTGTGATGAGGTTCAGGTGTCTGGCTTTTGTGAGGTAACTATAATTGTTGAATAAATGGTAAGTTTGGTAATCAAATATCAAGCACTTAGATACCAGGTTTGATTTAAAGAACAGACACTGGACACTCCAGGGTCACCATATATAAATGGTGCACTAGACTCCGGACAAGCACTTAGTTACCAGGTTTGATTTGAAGAACAGACACTGGACACTTCGTCACAATATATATATATATATATATATATATATATATATATATATATATATATATATATATATATATATATATATACAGTATGTGTGTGTATAAATATATACTGTATATGTATATCTATATGTATATGCATATATATTATATATATATATATATATATATATATATATATATATATATATATATATATATATATTTATATATATTTTATAAGCGTACACAGGAAGAAAGCTTCATCGTGACTACTTTTTCTTCTATATCGGACCATACCAACGTTCAAACATACAAATGGTAAAGCATATCGTACCTAAAGAATTTTTCAAACAAGACCTCAAGTCATGCAACTCTACTAACTTCTCCTCATGTACAGTTTACTGCTCAGCTTGGCTCATCCCAGCTAAGTGACGCGACTGCTGTATCCAACAACGACGTCAGGAAATAAGTGGCAAGACTGAACTGAACTTGTCACTTACTTAAACTCTAGTAAAAGCGCTACGGTTAAGTATAACTTTGTAAAAGCAAAAAAAAAAAAAAAAGGAAAAACACTTGGTGACCCTGGGTGAAGCCAAGCAAAAAGACAGTCAATAAATTGGTGGTGGGATTTATTCAGTTTTTCCTCGTTTGTAAATGCTGCATTTATCAATTGAATGCTCTCCTAAATGTTGATTCTCACATACTGTGAGTACTTGTTCTTTCTATTCTGTTATTGTGTCTTATAATCCAGACATTTAGAAGCACATACTTCAAAATTCTTTAATTAAAAATGTACGTTCTCAGACGTGATTAAAAACAGCGGAAAGGGAAAAGAAGAACGATGCATTTTCTCAAGCAGAAGGTAAGTATTACCGTAGCTAACTATAGCAGCCTGGCGACCGATCAGAACTTTCAAGATGACTCAGGTTTGAAGTTCTCTGAAATCTGTCTGTTGACCTCTGCAGTTACTTAGGGACCTAGTAGTAGGCTAACCTAATCCAAAAATCCGTTTGGAAAATCTAAATGTTAGCACCCTCCACAGCCAAGACTTTCTGGGAAACGCGGCAGATAGTGCTGGTAGTAGTTTAGTTGCGTTAATAAAACATACACACGTACATATGTACACACATTTATTATATATATATATATATATATATATATATATATATATATATATATATATATATATATATATATATATATATATATTATGTATTTATGTTTTCGTATGCAATGTTTACTCAATGTTAAACCCTTAAACTCTCTTTCATGAATTTATGGTCAAGTGGTTTAATGTATTGCCATTTTTCATTAGAGAGAAATCTTTCACTTAGTAAGGGGGTCTTCGATAAAAAAAATTGCCGAGTCAAGGATGACGATTACATGTAAAAAAAAAAAGAAACTTTGTAAATAAAGAAATCCACAATCCTGTAACAGTAGTTTGTAATGATAATGTTAGTCTTGTTCTAAGTAAAGAAAACATAAAACAAATAAAAATCTCTGAGTTTTCGTCCAATTGCACAGCGGACCTTCCCAGCCAAAACTATGAAGGCACCCGAATTTTATCTTTATTCTTCCTTTATATTTTATTCTTCGACTAAAATTATTTCTTTACAAGAAACTATGGATTAATATTGCGTAAAAATTTATGAACTCCGACGGAATCACATGTTTTCTGAAAAACAGAAATTCCAGCAGTGTTATAAGTAAGCTGCATTAAATGTAAGAAAATGAAAAAATAATGTTCCCCTTTTTGATCATAGGAATAACAGTCGAACATTGCATTGCTGTTGGGCGGTGGTGATCAAATACAAAGAAATCTCTTTATAAATCTAAAAAAAAAAAAGGGCTAACTTCTAACCTGGGCTGAGGTCGCGTTTTCTGTAGTTGACGAGCCCTGTTACTCTCTAGACATTTGCATATCCATTAGGTCACCAACTACGTCGGGGAACGCATAGACACTGGAAGGATACTGGAAGGACCTGTGCTGGTGTCGCCGCCCTGTGAAAGACAAATGACGTTAGGAATCGTGTTTTAATTAGAATATCTGAAAAAAATTGTTCAAATATGAAAACGAACTCTACTGCGAAGTTGTGTAGCTATTGGCAAACCAGCACAACACTGAATTGTGTTCTATATAAAAGTAAACTTTCAATATCTCTCTCTCTCTCTCTCTCTCTCTCTCTCTCTCTCTAGACAACCTGGCCATATAACAAAATGACTTGAACATAGGATTTTACCATTTCAATAAATGGGGTTTTCTAGCCTGAAGGTCGTCTGTAATGACTGACTCTTAAGGCTACAAGAAAAAGGAGCTAAGTTGGCAGTTTGTCTATGGAAGGAACAATATCCACAAATACACAAATAAAGAGAGCCTACTTGCAGAGGCATAAGAGAGAGAGAGAGAGAGAGAGAGAGAGAGAGAGAGAGAGAGAGAGAGAGAGAGAGAGAGAGAGAGAGAGAGAGAGTCATACACTACTAGAAAAAGATGACCTTTCAGACACAAATTTTGAGAGAGAGAGAGAGAGAGAGAGAGAGAGAGAGAGAGAGAGAGAGAGAGAGAGAGAGAGAGAGATACACTACTAGGAAAAAGGTGACATTTCAGACACAGATTTTGAGAGAGAGAGAGAGAGAGAGAGAGAGAGAGAGAGAGAGAGAGAGAGAGAGAGAGAGAGAGAGAGAGAGAGAGATTACTTTTCAAGTATTGCACAAAGTATGGGGGCTTTTTTAATACTGAAGCTTTCATTTTAAAAGATTAGATTTTCCTCTTTGGAGGATAAAAAGTTATGAATTCCAGATTACAGCCATTTTTAGTCTCCGCATTAAGATAACCTACGATAATGTATTAAATAGTCCATTTCAACCTCCGTATATTATGACAACTATAATAACATGAAGTTTTATATTAAATATTTCTAAAAAAACAGGCAAGTTTCTCTCAGACTTGTGTCTGGAAAAAATGTAAACTACTGCTACTTTTAATAAAGATAAACAATCCACAGGCGGCCATTCCCTCCACCCCCGTCTCATAAAAAAATATGTTTCTTGCGCAGATTTGGAAGTCTCACAAAACTGCGTGTCACGAGGTCTACTCGGGATAACTTTTTCGTAAGAATCGAGAAATAACGTTTTGCCTAAGTCTGCTCTCACACACATTTAGGCAGCAAAGCAAGATAAACAAACCGACTTAAAAATACAGCTCTTTTTATTGGAATATCCACGGCCGAAGAATTGGGCAATAATCTAAGAGCCACGTGTCCAAAGTAGTTTTAATATTTTAGTAAGATGACGAGACCAATGCAGGTTCATGACTGAGATGACGCAAGATATACATACAGTATGAACGTGCCATCGTGTAAAACACTGAAATTCAATACGAGTACAGTTACGAAAAATGTAAGCTAGCCAAGCAAGTACTTATGAAAAATGCAAGCGATAAGGAACAGCGCGCGAGGGAGAGACGAGTATGTTTCGCTGCTGCGTACTGAAACATACAAAGGTGAAATTCATTATCGCATGTGTCTGGCTTTACGAACCCCCTCAGAATAGCTATAAAAACGATATAAGTCTGCTGTAAATTCGGCAAGATGTCAAGGACACAATATGCTGTCGTAATAAACGACCACGGGAGCCCTTCATTCAGTTATAAAAGAAAACTCTACCCGGCCAGATTGCTTGAGCGCTAATGAACCTGTGCTTGCTTAAGAACGTTGGTCCACTTCCAAAAATGAAGTAAGCGCCACTTTCGGCCGATCGTATTCTTTCACTCTCTCTTTTTTTTTTTGATGCTGCATATCTTTTTTGTTGGTGTTTTTGTAAATTGCTTACTGGCTTCAATTGCTAGTTCATTATACACATTCTTTAGTAGATCATCTATGCTTTATAATATCTTTCACATACATATTTTTCGGAGGAACCTCATTTCTCCTTTGAAGTCAACTTAATTTCTCTGTGAATGTGTTACTATGCTAATTTTTCCCATGAAATTACTTTACCAGTGAAGTAACTCTCTCTCTCTCTCTCTCCAAGTAGTCACAATCACTTACGTTTTCATTTTTTTCTTTCAACAAAACTTTATTGGAGTTAAAAGCAACATATCTAATCAAGACGAGAGAGATTTTTATCCTAGCTTTAAATCTCTTTTCGTTGCTGCTGCTACTTTTACTAAGGCAACTGCTATTTCGACGAGGGTAAAGGAAATAAGCAAAGACCAAGCTGGATGATAAAACTGATAACTGCATGTTGGTATCCCCCTTGTGAACCAGCAACTGCACTCAAATTTGATAAGGTGACGTGACAGCAGTAAAAAGGCGAGTCAATAACTTGTCATAGATAGCGCTTGCCTAGGAGACCAGTTTATTAGGTTGCATAATTGTTTATGGATAAAATATGCTGGTAATATGAGTTCTGCACTGGGTATAACGCTAACATAAATGTATACACAATAGTTCGTGAGAATATTAAAATTAAACCTCTCCGATCTTTAAGTATCTTGTAATTCGACTTAAACAGTAACATTAGCTTGGAAGGATCTCATTATGGGTCTGGACAAACCAGCCTCTATAAGATGTGCATACTCTTCAGGTGTTGCATGCATTTCCTTATCGAAATGCATATACATAGTCACCTAGATGAATGCATGTGTAAGTTCCGTGCTTAATACACGATTAATAATAATAAAAAAACCTGAGCTTTTATAATAATTCGTCGAAAGATTGCTAACTGCATGATATATTTACCCCTCCTGCGAAGGCTGATTTATTTACGAAAGTTGAATTTCTTACTATTCTATTAAGAGTGGGTAACCCGATCCTGACTGTTAGTGCCACTGCACACTTTCTTTTTCTTTCTTTTGTTTCTGTCGCATTAATCGTGAACTTAATACCATACTTTATTATGTTGTATGGTACTAACATATTTCTTGTATAGGCTACTTTGTTTTTTTATAACGAATATCATCTGCTCTCCTCTCCTCTTTCTCCTTTACACTGTAGACAACTATTGTTCTTTTTTCGCAGCCTTTTATTTAACGATTACCAAACCAACTTACGCAATGCTCACTTTGGCAAGTGGTCGCCCTTCAAAAATAAACGCACTGTCTAATTGGACGCCAGAATCGTTGTTTCGAATTCACGAGAATTCAGGGAGCAAGAGCAGTTGCATAATTCCGCTCTTTCACTATTTTCACGGTGATATGAAAGCCAGCAGGATCAGGAGCATTGAGCAAAGCCCTGAAACTATTTGTCAATAAGATCCTCGGGGGGAAAATTCCACATGCTTCGGGTCCGTCTTGTGAATTCGCTCGAGCGTTAAATTCGTCGTTAAGAGAAACTTCTGTACTGAGTGAAAATGCAAAGTGAATCATCGTCAGTTTATTATAATTCTTCATGTCCATCATACATGGAGATTTTAAAACTCACGAAGGTGATGAGAAGGAATAAAAGTCTTTGTAATGAAGAGTTGGAATTGGAATTTAAAATTTAGGCCGAAGGCCAAGCGATGGAAGAAAGGGAATATGAACGGAGGTATAGTAAAAGAAATGAAAGCGCTTGCAGCTAAGGGACGAAGGGACATGGGTAATGCCCTAGTGTGAGGTGCACTGATGGCACTAAACAACCTCCCCTCACCCCACCACCACGGGGTAATAAAGAGTAACTGAGTAATAATCTCAAACAGTAATTCAGTGGTGAACGAATCAACCGTTCTTCGATCTTAGTATCTGAGCTCTCGAAGGAACTGTAAACGATTCCTTCAGAAATGCCTTTTTTTATGCCTCTACAGTAAATATTTAAGAATGTACCCTGAAGCCCAAGGTTGATAATTATCTGAACATAAGCAGTGATAAAAAAATTTCATGATTTTTTTGAGAATAATAAAACACACACTTAACATAATCATGAAATCCAGGGCAATAAATCCGTAATTCTGAATTCTCTTAAAAATATATCACCCAGAAAAGGTCACCTAATTTACGTATCCATTAAGTTTTATATATCTATCCTCGAGATATGTTCACATATATCTATTAAGTCTCAACAATTTTTCTGTATAATTTTTGTGACATGTCTGAATACCTATTAAGTTTCACCAAATTTTGTCCATCTATTCTTGTGATATGCCTGAACAAATCTACCGAGTTTCATCAAATTTTGTTCATCAATTCTTAAGCGTGGTTGCTAGTATGACTTAACTAACTTGTCGCTAAAGGGAAAGTTTCCTTGTAAATTATATGTTCATAAATGTCCTAGCTTTGTGGTTGTGTTGCTACCAATTTAAACCAAATCAGGGGAGTTAGCACAGTGCTTATTATTTTTTCCTGCGTCAACGAAGTTAAAGATGTTACATTTCTCCATTGTTTCTCTGTTTGTGTGTTAGCAGAATATATAAAGAACTTGGTGGACACTGCAAATTCTATATATTATATATATATATATATATATATATATATATATATATATATATATATATATATATATATATATATATATATATATATAAATAATTATCAGTTGAGGAGAGGGCCTATCTTTTCTGAATTGGGAAATTTGTAAAACGCCCACTCAATCCAAAAGAAAGTAGGCAAAAGAATAAAATAAAAATGACAATTCCAAGCAAGTTAAATGTTGCATCAGTTCAGTATTAGCGTATTTATTTTATGTTAATCCGTACATGATACAAATCAAGAAAATCTTGGTAATGTTATGATAAATTGAAAATCTCAATCACAGAACAACCAATCAGAGGATTTTACGAAACAAATTTGAAATTTTGTTTGAAGTATATCTAAAATTAGTTTAAATTTTATAATGTGAGCATATATTACAAGTAAAATATGCCTCTGCAGCGTATAATCAAGGTCACCGAAAACAGATCTATCTTTCGGTTGTCTCGGTATAATGCTGTATGAGCCGCGGCCCATGAAACTTTAACCACAGCCCGGTGGTGGCCTGTCTTATATAGTTGCCAGAAGAACGATTATGGCTAACTTTAACCTTAAATAAAATAAAAACTAATAAGGCTAGAGGGCTGCAATTTGGTATGTTTGATGATTGGTGATAATACATCCAATTTCCTCAGTCAGTTTTAAGATCTGAGGGCGGACAGAAAAAGTGCGGACGGACAGACAAAGCCGGCATTAATAGTTTTTTTTTACAGAAAACTAAAAACAGTCAAAATTGATTTCGTCCAGAAAACTTTTGCGTTTTTTTTTTCACCAGGAAAGGAATATCGAAACTTTAGAAAGTAAATCTTTTCGATGCATATCAGTATAAAAGTTTCAAGTGGCTCATCTGATGACGAAGAGCGCAAACGAAATTTTATTGCAATTCTCCGCTGCCTGAATTCGCCTTCGAAACTGCCTTGCGTGAACGAGTGTCAGAAGATATTTGTCAGTCAAGAACAAATTCGGGCAGGCAGGTGTATGCGAAGAAAACTTCAGGTGGATACGAACACAAGATCCTAAACAGAAGCGTCTGTAAGCATCGAATGAATTATAAGGAAAGTCGCAATTTTAAGTTCGGTGTGTTGCGAGAAGATTACAAAATACGTAAAGGGAAATGTAACCCCAATTGAAAATGCATCCCCGTGAAAGAAAGGCATATCTAATTTATATATATATATATATTTCAGAGCAGCCGTAATGAACTTGTACTCCATATGTAATTAATGGTGGTTCCCATTTTCAGGCCGCCACGACTAAAAGTATGACTGATTTTTCGATTATTGTGTTATTGAAGTCAAGTATACCTTAGTTTAACCAGACCACTGAGCTGATTAACAGTTCTCCTAGGGCTGGCCCGAAGGATTAGATTTATTTTACGTGGCTAAGAACCAACTGGCAACGGGACCTACAGCTTATTGTGGAATCCGAACCACATTATGTCGAGAAATAAATTCCTCTAATTCTCCATTGGCCGGTCGGAGCGTCGAACGCTGGGCCAACAGCGTGCTAGCCGAGAGCTCTACCCACCCAATATCTCGTGGTACTGAACAACGGCAGAACTTATGTATGGAAAGGTATATCCAAATAAACATAAAACTTTTGAACCTTATAATTAACACCAGTGCATATTTTGTATATACGTAATATACTCACATAATAGCTATGCACACTTCATCACATTAGGTAAACTGATCAAGAATAATCAAACTTTCTGATGCCGTGGAATCTAACAGTTCTGAGAACGAAGTCTGTAAGATGTGTTTGGATCCACGAATTAAAAGCTTACCTCGGAGGCATTTAAAGGATGCGTAAGAAGAATATTGTGTAACAAGAGGTTTGACCAACAACAAGAGCGTACGTACTTACATGAAGCTACCCGTAAAAGTAACGGAAAGTTTGTGTTTGTGTATATAAGAAGGCATCGTGCTTACCCCATACAAATGGGAAAACAAGCACGTTAAAAGAAGATATATATATATATATATACACATATATATATAGTATATATATATATATATATATATATATATATATATATATATATATATATAATATATATATATATATAAATATATATATATATATATATATATATGTATATATATATATATATATATATATATATGTATATATATATATATATATATATATATATATATATAATTCCCTATCAATAGTCTAAAACTATGTTATCAAAATACGTACTAAACACACACACAAACAAACGCAAACTGAAACAGGAAACATGAAATCTATAGAAATAAACAGATATTCGCAAGGTTTAGGCAAGAGGTGAATCTTATTTCATGGTGAAATGCGAGCTGGGAATCGCGGATTTCACGAAGGCCACTGAATAACGGGAAAACAGCAGGTGAATGAATCGTGCAAACCACAAATGAACGAAATACGAACTTTAACTGAACTGTAGTCCACTGGAATTTCCAGATGAATGCAGTTATTGGCACAGACAGCATTAAACAACGGTGACAGTTTAATAACAGAAATAATACTAGTGACGCTGGTAACAATGCGAGTGATTATAACTGCCTTAATTGATTGCATTCCAGCGAGAACTGGTCCTTTGTAGGAGGAAGGATCAATCGATGTCATGTTAGCAGGTCAAAGTTTGAGGAGCTTTAACAAACCCCCAAAAAATCTTTTAAGGCTGCTCATTTTGAGACTATGCATTTTGGTCGTTCAGTCAGCAAAGGTACGTAACAATGGGTCTTGCCCGCACTTAAATGAAAGACCCCCAAGAAAGACCAGTCACAGATTATGTATAATTCAGTCCTTTGCTTCAAGGGCACCGTAGATAGAGGTTCAAAAACAAGTCACTGCTGAAACTGACAATGACACACTCCCAAGGGCAGTCTCTAGGAACCCCCAGGGGTAGAGTTGTCCCCTAAGTATCTGTTGTTTTTCCAGGGCGTGGCATTCGAGGATTGTCTATTACTAGAATTTAGTGGCAATCCAAGTGAGGACATGTTAATTGATTCAGGAGAAAGCATAGAGCGTTAGTTTGAAAAGGGGTCACAAATATTGGTGCCAAGCGGTTAGGGAGTCACATAATTCTAGCTAGTATTGGGAAAAAAGAAAAAAAGATTGGTAAAATGTTTCTTTGGTTTTCTATGATTTTTCTATGTATATTTATACATAGATTTACACAGACAAATATATATATAATACATTTATAATACATTTATATATATATATATATATATATATATATTTAATATATATATATATATATATATATATATATATATATATATATATATATATATATATATATATATATATTGTGTGCGTGTGTGTATAAAGCTGCATTGCCATCATGCTAGCTTTGTTGTTTCCTTGTAAGATTGCCCTGATGATAGCTATGAGTTAATGGCTGAAACGTCTGTCGGCAAAGGGGTAAATAAATGGAAGAGCACAGTACCCATGTTCGTCTTTTCTCTGAGAACCTTAGCCCTGAAGATAAGGTACTGAAAATTGGAAAAATGTTGTTGCAGAATACTATACGATACGTGTTCATTAGTATTTAATAAGTGCCTATGAGAAAAATTGTACTAGTGCATTTATATATATATATGTGTGAGATATATATATATATATATATATATATATATATATATATATATATATATATATATATATATATATATATATATATATATATGTATATATGTGTGTGTGTGTGTGATATACATATATATATATATATATATATATATATATATATATATATATATATATATAATAAAACAGAGCATACAAACAAACTTTTAATGTTAGTCCTCTCTCTCTCTCTCTCTCTCTCTCTCTCTCTCTCTCTCTCTCTCTCTTCTCTTCTTCTTTTTCTTCTCTTTCTTTCTTCTTCTTCTTCTTCTTGCCCGATGTTGCCTGTAGCAACTTAAGATGGAAGACATCGGAAACTGCCAAACTCGTTGCAACAAAAAAAGAGAGAAAAAGAAAAAAAAGGGCCGAGCAACTTCCCTTTTCGCCTCAAATTCCAAAACAACCTAAAACTCGATCTTGCTTCCTGAAATGGCAAGTGAAGATCACCTTTCACCACTAAATTTAGTTCTTACATTATCGGTACATCATTATTGCTCACTGGTTACGAGAAGCGGTGCGTGCGTGTACATAATATGCACGAGTATGTCTGTGTTTGAGAGAGAGAGAGAGAGAGAGAGAGAGAGAGAGAGGAGAGAAGGGGGTGCCACTAAAACAGTACCATCTGAGAGAGAGAGAGAGAGAGAGGGGGTTCATTAAAACAGTACCATCTGAGAGAGAGAGAGAGAGAGAGAGAGGGAATGCATTAAAACAGTACCATCTGAGAGAGAGAGAGGGGGTTCATTAAAACAGTATCTGGAGAGAGAGAGAGAGGGTCATTAAAACTACCACCTGAGAGAGAGAACAAATGAGAAAGGGAGAGAAAAAGACAGGCGTCGAAACACTGCAATCTGAGAGAGAGAGAGAGAGAGAGAGAGAGAGAGAGAGAGAGAGAGACTGCAGCGATAAAACAGCTTTAAGATGCAGAGAGGCAAATCGGTTCTATAAACCTATAACATTATTAATAACTCGGGCTCTACGTCTTCTGATAGCTGTCTGGATCGGACCTGATTCAAGCCTAATTCTTCCCGCTTTAGTAACATTTTAACCAAACATTTCAATTATATCGCAGGTAAGGCGAAGCGACTATTTTCTACTCATGCTTATTACGGTTGACTAAAACCTAATACCAATGACTCTCAGTCAAGTAGGGGAAGGCGTGGACCCAAAATGTACCCAGTCTAATGTTTCGTGTTCTCTTGCAGCGTCATGATATAAAGCGGTAATATTGATTGATTGCACTAAGTTATGATGAACATTCGTACAGCCTTTGTTTTTCTTGCTAAGTACAAAAGCGACGCTTCTAAAGAAAAGTGGTAGTACAATATTGTAATCTTGCATTGCACCTTTTACTGTTTACAACATAATTCAGTCTAATCTCTAGTAAACTTCTTTGTATGCGCGAAAACTGTTATACCCTCATATAAAAATCTGAATGAATGAAAAATGGTTTAAATATTTGTAATCCCATGTACATATGACCACCATAATTCATTTCATTATTTATATTCTCTACTTGCTCTTTTACGTAAAAAAAAATGCATGAAAACGCTTTTCCACTCCACAGTCAACGACAAATCGAACGCAGCCCAAATCTCTCCAAACATCACAAGCGCTTTTACTCTCCCCTTCACATGCCTGGGATAACATCAAAACCTCATTATCCTCATAATATCATAGAGGAGGGTAGCGATCAGCATAATTTCGTTCTAAGCAACGAAGTAGAAAAAAAAAAATTGGAAGAAAAACAAGGATCACTGACGTCAGTCTAAACCTCGTGATGATGATGTGTGTGTGCGTGTGTGTGTATGGAGAGAGAGAGCGTAGGCGTGTACGTGTACTCGTGAGCAGAAGGACTCTGCAGTACCAACAGGTAAGGGAGGGGGAAAAATATGAGAAAAGACTTGAAGCGATCGGCATCCCGTGCATTTGTGGTTGTGCAATATCACGCTCCACCCTCGTGATACTCTCCGATTGTATTTTGGTTCGCTGTGATTATAAAAGACTACCCAGGTTCTTGGCAAACATCGTCGTTCACACATTTTTTCTCCTCACCATTCATCGGGTTGAGAGAGAGAGAGAGAGAGAGAGAGAGAGAGAGAGAGAGAGATAGGAACGAACGAGCGATGATTTGTTTTGTTTAGTAAAATGAAAGTATCAACATTATGTTAGACGACACAGACAGAGAGAGAGAGAGAGAGAGAGAGCGTGGTTTGTTTGTTTGTTTATTACACGAAAGTAAAAGTATCAAAATTATGAGGTAGAGAGAGAGAGAGAGAGAGAGAGAGAGAGAGAGAGAAAGAGCGCGATGGTTTGTTTGTTTGTTTATTACACGAAAGTATCAAAATTATGGTAGATAAGAGAGAGAGAGAGAGAGAGAGAGAGAGAGAGAGAGAGAGAGAGGGGATTTGTTTGGTCAGTAAACGAAAGTATCAATATTATGTTAGATGAGAGAGAGAGAGATGATTTGTTTGTTTAGTAAATGAAGGTGTCACCATTATGTTAGCTGAGAGAGAGAGAGAGAGAGAGAGAGAGAGAGAGAGAGAGAGAGAGGGATTTGTTTGGTCAGTAAACATATCAAAATGTATCAACAGAGAGAGTTAGAGGGAGAGAGGGAGGAGAGAGAGAGAGAGAGAGAGAGAGAGAGAGAGAGAGGAGATGATTTGTTTGTTTAGTAAATGAAGGTGTCAACACCATGTTAGCTGTGAGAGAATGATTTGTTTGTTTAGTAAATGAAAGTGTCAACATTATGTTAGCTGAGAGAGAGAGAGAGAGAGAGAGAGAGAGAGAGAGAATTTTTGGTTAGCAAACGAAAGTATCAATATATGTTAGAGGGAGAGAGAGAGAGAGAGAGAGAGAGAGAGAGAGAGAGAGAGAGAGAGAGAGAATAACATTGTCGGATTCATTTGCAATTAATTTTTTTTATTCTTAACAACTGCAATGTATCCATCTTGATCATATTGTTGATTTGGTGTTATTCCTCCATTTTTTGTTATCTAATCATACTTAATTTCTCTTCCCATAATGTTGATCATCGCCAAGTCTCTCTTGTTCTTGCTCTTGATGTTAAAGTTGCTCTTTAGTGCCTTCATTTTCTTTCTTATTCGTCTCTCCATCTTCCTCTCCTTCCTGCTGTTGCGTTCCCGCTTCACGTTCTTCGTTGTAACTGTTGTTTTCTGCTTAATTTCCTGCATTTTCTTGTTATCCTTGTCACCTCTCGTCTTTCTCAGTTAAGTCCATGTTATTGCTTTATTTTGTTCTTCCTACTCATCTTCCACTCAGTATTCCTCCTCTCAGTTTTCTCCTTTTACCTTTCTACCACTCCTCCTCCTCCTCCTCTTGTTCCTCCTCATCCTCCTACTCTTTCTCCTCCTCCTCCTCCTCCTGCTCTTGTTCCTCCTCACCCTCCTACTCTTTCTCCTCCTCCTCCTCCTTCTCTTGTTCCTCCTCACCCTCCTACTCTTTCTCCTCCTCCTCCTCCTCCTGCATGACCACTGATGATGCCAATAGGAGGCTCGTTGAAGGACATTGACTGTAGTTTCCTGGGAATAAAACGGATGGCACCATTCAGTGTCAGGGTGATTAAGCGAATCTAGTAATCTTGTTTGGAGACGGGCCAACTCGACCAAATGATCACTCTCCCGTACAGACAATTATAGCCACGCACACATGCATGCACAGGCACACAGACACAAAGACATACAAACGCGCGCGCACACACACACACACACGCGCACACACAAAGAGGCTTGAGCGAGGGAATTTTGGCGCCATCATTATTTAACCTTCAAGATGTCGCCTCCCCTTCAACTGGGCCTTCAAGAGCAAAAAAAAATTATGGTAGTGCATAGTGTGTTTATATATATGCATATATATACATATATATATATATATAGATATATATATATATATATATATATATATATATATATATATATATATACATACATATATATATATAATATATATAATATAAATAATATATATACGTATGTGTATGTATGTATGTACGCATGTATGTATACATATACACACTGCAAATCATCACGAGAAGAAGAGGAAACGCATTCCCTCAACCTTCACAGCTTTGCAAGAAGACAAATGTACCTGGCGGAGTGCAACATCAATCAAGGAGCGCTTGGCTTGCAACACGTCGAAACATTTCGGACGGAAGACGCTCCTTGCAAAACATTGCTTTCATTTTTGGTCCTGTTGCTTTCTTGGAGAGTTTTCTTTCACTTGTTTTTACATTCCCTTCGCCTCACGTTGCTTTCACAGGAGCTCCTGTTCATCAGCACAAAACCATGAAGATCGGATTTCTTCTGATGTCTGTTCGTAGTTATGAATGTTCTGAATATGCTGACTCCTCTGTAGGGATATAAGGTTGATAGTTGTTACGAGTGATTTTTCGGAGAGAGAGAGAGAGAGAGAGAGAGAGAGAGAGAGTAAGTCACCTAAACCACATACCTGTAAACGAGAGAGAGAGAAAGAGAGAAAGTAAATCATCCTAACCACATGCCTGTAAACGAGAGAGAGAGAGAGAGAGAGAGAGAGAGAGAGAGAGAGAGAGAGAGAGAGAGCAGTAAATCATCCAAACCACATGCCTGTAATACAAGAGAGAGAGAGAGAGAGAGAGATAGTTATGGGGACGTGTATTACCGAACCAGCCTTCGTAACAAACTTCTTCCTTTTCCCATAGCATGACACACATCTGCAGACGACCTTCTAGAACATTTCACACTGCATGGCGATCGATCCCCCATAGCAACAGAATACCTCTGCCCTTTTATGAGCGTTGGTTTATTTTCTTTTCTTTTTTCTTTTTATTTTACTTGTCGTCAAGGTGGCTTTGGAGATCTGGACATTGCAAATTTCTTATATATTCTAGAACATGCAATTGCCCAGAGTGTTCATTCGTTGTACAAATTGCACAAGGCAGGTTTTCAATAGTTTCAAATTGCAACTACATGACTTTTATCCCACAAATTAACATGTACATTTCGTCTACGTAATTCGCAAATTTCAGATTACCTTCTGAAAAATTGGCAAAAAGAAATTACAAATATTTTTTATAGATTTACAATAATGTTGATGTGCTTATTTTGGGAAAGGTTTGCATTTCCCACAGAGTATGTTTTCTTGAAGGGAATTTTCCAAATGTTACAAACACATTAATTTGCAGAACGTTTAAAACTTACAATTAGTAGGGTTAATCAAAGAAGGCCCTCTTAATTCGACGGTATTTATATACGAAAAAGGTTAGTAATCCGAAATACGTACGTTCAGTTAAAAAGATGGTTAACTGCATAGGGAATTTGTTTGATGTATGCAAGCGGAAAAGAGGACATTAACTTGATGACGATATGCGGATTACAAAGTATATAATTAAGTTTTCAAAGATATAGATGACATGACACAAGTGTCAGAATGAAAAAAAAACTTTATACACAAAATGTTAAGAGTGTACGCATGTGCGCGTGTGTGGATGCGTTTGTGTACGTGTGTGTGTGTATGTGTGTGCAAGGTAGCGTAAGGTGAGTCGAACAGCTCACTCGTCTGTTGGTTCAACAATGATTGTCGACTATCTTTAGCTTAACTTAGCTTCCAATTTTTTGTTATTCGACACAGCGAAGATAATATCAGTATTTTCCGCTGCTCAAGATTACTCCCCACTGGAAAAAAAAATTCAAAGCACAGGACACATTTCTTTCAATTTACCTGGAGAAGCTGAGTTTTTTGTAAAACGAATTATTTGCGTGCCCATCTTGTGTAATGTAATTCAAGCCCCACCACCAGTGATAATACTACAACTGAAGATTTCCAAATTTGATCACATTCTGACACCACGTAACTTGAGTATTTTTTATTCTCTCGCTATTACAGTTTCACACGCATATATGTATGTATGTATGTATGTATGTATGTATGTATGTATGTATGTATGTATGTATGCATACGAAACATTTACCAGCGAAATGGTGAATCAATGAAAAGCATAGTGTCAGCGAATTTATGAATTCAGTCCACACAATGAGGTTGGGGATTTCGGAAAACGATGCCAGATAATACTGCACTAATTTATACCTTCTGTTCCATTTCATTGCGATGTATATTTTCTTTGCTTGATGTGAAGCAGCAAAAACATCGATGACTAATTCCAGAGAAATATCACAAAATTAAATAATGAAACGCAAACCTCAACTTACCACTGCCTTCCGTGCTCGATCACTTTCTCTTTTTCTCTTGCTACCGCGTTTGTTGAAGAACAGCTTGATAAAAAAAGAGAATATTAACAAAATCTAATCTCTCTCTCTCTCTCTCTGTTCATCTATTTCCATTTAATTTTATTTTTCTTTCAAGGAAATGTGAGAGTGATTGATATAATGCCATCTCTGCTTAAAGTAGTTAAGCTAACATAATGCAAAGAGTTATTCACTTTCGTTCATTCGGTATCATTGATTTCATCACAACTCTATTTTTATAATTGGTGTCGAACTTCATACTACTTCTAATAGTCATCGCGAATTGCTAACACTTATTATCATCATAATTTTTTAATGGTGTTGTAGTTACTTTCAAATAGTTACTATTTTGTTTTTATGCTGCTTGCCTAAAAATACCATTCCTTCACATTCTGCTCACATCGAATCCATATATATATATATATATATATATATATATATATATATATATATATATATATATATATATATATATATATATATATTATAAAGTGAAGTGTGAACGTTGATTGCGGATGAAAGCAAAAAGGTGGAAGCTGTCAGGTGAAGGTAGCTCAGGTGAAATGGATCCGAGTGTTTTAAAATGTCTTGAAATCTTGTGGACAGAATGGGATCGATAAGGTGGTAAAAAGACTTCACAATTCGAAAGGTTTGGAGGAGAGGAAGAGAGGAAGACCTTGGAATGAAAGAATTGGCGGAAAGGAGAGGCCTCAAAATTCGAGAAGCAAAACGGTGCGTGCAAGTTTTAAGAGGTCAATGGGGCAGTTTGTGCAACGGGTTTTAGTGCACCGCTGATGAGCAACGTCTTTTAGTGTAGCCTATAAAGCAGCCACTGTTGAACTCTCCGCATAGAGAGTTTATCCACCATTCAGCAGTTAAAGTATGAATGTGGCAGTGATCGCCGTTTCTTCTCGCGAGCCTGTCTTCTGTTGAGAGGAAAACACTTCAAGTTGAAATATGTTGTACCGTCTGCTCGCAAGCGTCTGCCATCCTAAACACAGTTACGTAAGCGAAGTCAAAAATACCATAGTCAGTGAAAATCTAAATCCCTCTTTAAGCTAACGTGACGAAACACTCAGTCTGTATCAGCCATGTCTAGATACGGTCCCATATAACTTGCAACGTACACACCTGGCTGGATAATTTACCCGGTATCATGGCACTCTACTATATTCATGGGTTATTTGGAGTCATTTTGATATCCCTCCCTTTGATGATGTAAATAAAGGACTTGGGGAGCTTCATAAACTCCCCCGTGATATTAATAGGATATTTTTGTGGTAAAGTCTTGTCATTAGTGACTCATGCAAGTATGAATAGCGAGGAGCAAAGTTTGGCGTTCCCTTCCCGTAGAGTTTATAAGTTCTTGCCAAACATGAAGACGAGAATGTTTGACACAGAACTTTATAAATACGCGATCGTAACCTCGAAAGATAAATAGTTATTCTTTAGGAATATTTTCTTTTCCCTTTTCAGCACTAAAATTGGTCACCATTTATGTCTTTTTACGAAAAAGGAAAGGTTTACTTTACCGATAAACTGTCCTTCGCACATAATGCATATAACTGACTTTTCTATTGGTAAGAGGTACTTATGGACTTATGCCACCATTATTACAATGAATTCACTGAAGAAATTTTCAGTGAAAGGGAGACATGAAAATGGCACCATGATTCCTTGGACTCTATGGAGTCAGATGAGTAGAAGAGTGCGAATTTTTTTTTTTTCTTTTTACCTAATGCCATACACAAGCCAAGGACTGAAGGAAGACATGGGGTCTATCCCCAAAGGTATCAACAGACAGGCTTCTTGAAAGATAGGTGATTATAGTTACAAAATTACTCGAGGCTGGGGACGAGAAAGTACTTTCTAATCTAAATTCAATTTAAATACTTAAAATTTCTGCCTGTACTTCTTTAACAAATGCCTATTCAGCATTAGAAGGATGGTCAAACAACTCTGGGAACACAGAGGATGGCAAAAATTTCGTAGTATGGAGGCAGAAGGGAGAAGAGAGATATGACAGATATCCACTGTATGTAGTGAATTTGATCTTGGCAAGTGTCACAAGCATATGCACATTATGTATGAATGCATGTTTGTATGCTATTATCAACGTTACCTGGATAGACTTCAGCATGCATTGGCTCATGAAATACAATGACAAAAGGAGAGAGAGAGAGAGAGAGAGAGAGAGAGATTCGACCTTGATCTTTTTTACTCCTCATTTTCTCACGTCCCCTCTTCCTTCATACCAGTGGCAGACCCACCAGTTGAGAGAGAGAACGATATGCAGACAGGCACGTATATCATCGTGTGCGTTTACAGGAATGGAATTTTTTTTTTATTTTCCCATTCCAAGAAATGTCTCGTGAGCAAAGGAACGTTGCGTTGTAACCAGCTGAGCTTGAGTCATGAGGAGGGAACGCGTACCTTGTCTGGGAAATCTACTAGCGCCCCATCCCCCTCTTTCTCTCTCTCTCTCTCTCTCTCTTTCTTACCATTTACCTCGTTCCCTCCATCCCCTCCCCCATAAAAAGAAAAAACTAGTTACAGTCTTGTAACTAGACATGAATATGAATGAACCAAGTTCGTCACACCCATACTCACACCCACCCCTCTCCCTCTCTCTTTCTGTCTCTCTCTCTCTCTGTCTCTGTCTCTCTTTCTCTCTCTCTGTCTCTCTCGTTACAACAAAATTAATAGCAGTAATGTCATGTGCCATGATTATGAATGAACCACTTTCACTCACATGCAAATACACATTTCAACCTTGATCACCTGTCAGGTCATTTTAATATATGTGTATTTAATGTTCTTAAAATAAAGTTCTTAACATTCTGCTCTTTATTCTATCCCGTAGAACATCTGCTTCTCAATATTCCCCGCAGACATAACGCGCAAGTATCAATTTAATTTAAAAAAAGGCGACCCAGTAAATATTTTTGAGATGCCTATCTGCCTTACGCAGTGCCAAATGCTGTGCTTGTGAGCGTTCAGAAGTGTTGCGAGTGAGCCATAGGGTATGAAAATGCAATATTTCATCCGCCGTTAGATCTGAAATATGATGATCACCCACAAGCAACGTCAAGTCTGAGCGCAGCTTGGGCCCGAAACTCCTTCTCTTCATAAACGCAAGTGAAAGCCATGAATTCTCTAAGTCGGGGAAATGTCAAGTGAAAATTCTCTCATTAACCTGTGGCATATATTTCGTGATGTACGAAAAAGCGATGTTCTATACTGAACTCTATTCTTGAAATGGACGCACACATACAAATATAAATGTAAATATAAAAATAAATAAATACGTATACATACATACACAAACACACATGTGTATATATAAGTAGCGTATAAGCCATAATGATAAACAAGAAATAATTAAAAAAGCAATATAACACAGATACGTACACGTGCACAAACAGAGAGAGAGAGAGAGAGAGAGAGAGAGAGAGAGAGAGAGAGAAGTATCCGAAACAGGAATGCATGTACATAGTGTTTACATTGGACTTAATTTCATTAAAGATTTGGGGAATTTCGTAAAAAAAAATTAGTTAAAATCAGGATAACTTCTGGCAGAAATGTATTTCAGCTATCCCATTAACCGACCCTTAGGAGAGAAACTGACGTGGACTATCCTATTAAAGCTTGGTGACAGATCAAAACAAAAACTTATGTGCAGGCATGTCTTCTTGACGGCTGACCCAGATGGTTTTCTGAGCGGCAAAATATATTTCTCCTGAAAGCGAAGACAAAAACACAAAAGCGGGCGAAAAGGAGCGGGGGGGGGGGTTGGTTAGGGGAGTGCAGGGGTGATGTATATGGATACAAACAGTTTGCCTGAAAATTTTTAGAATCTTCAAGATAATATCTATTCCCAAATGATGTATGATCGTGTATGAGTTCTCTTTCAAGTGGGCATGTCCGTGTGGTAAATTTGCATTGGGTGATGTGATGAAATTAATATTCTCAAGAAACTGAGATTATCGTTATTACCTTGCCAGAGCACATCTTGGATTAATTAACGAAATTTTGGTAGGATTAATGATAAGGTAACAGATACACCTACCAAGTAATACTGGCAGCAGGTATCTAAACTGCTGGGTATAACGTTTGGGCAATGATTAATATACACACAAAAGGAAACAAATCTTTAAACAAGTAAAAAATGCGCCCAAGTTTCTTCGGCACAATCGAGTTTCCTGTACAGCGTATAATTATGTGTGAAACTCTCAGTCGCTGCCCGTGAAACTTTTAGTCACGGCCCGGTGGTGGCCTGTGTTGTTGGCACCTAAAGCTGTGCCAGACACACGATCATGGCTAACTTTAACCTTAAATAAAACAACAACTACCGAGGCTACAGGTCTGCAATTTGGGATGTTTGATGACTGGAGGGTGAATGGATCAACATACCAACTTGCAGCCCTCTAGCCTCAGTAGTTTTAAGATCTGAAGGCGGACAGAAAAAGTGCGGACGGACAGACAAATAGCCATCTCAATTGTTTTCTTTTACAGAAAACTAAAAAGTAGACCAACTGCACGTGATACTTACGAGATAACGAGAACTAAGACCTTAAGCCTACAGTATTGGGTCTTATCAAAGTAATCACATTATCTACCTATGGCGAGGGTTCAGATTCACTGATTACTTTTCACTTCCAACAAAGCAGTGATTTGTAGGGAACAATAGCCGCATGTTTGACCGCTACATTTATCTGACTTACTTTTTCTTACGGGCAAAATCGCTCTTTAAAGAATTTATTTTTTTCAGCTGTTCGAAGACCTGCTAAATATGATTCTGCCCCGCAGTTTCTAAGGCATGACCTCAAAATCTCCTGAAGAAGTCCTTTGGATTCTCACTTGCGTTTGAAACTCATTGCCGTTTGTTTTACTCCGTAGAATTCGCGTGTGGGTCCAGCGAAATCAAATTTGGGCACTTTGGATGATCTTTTTAATAAAGGAGTTGTTCCCGAGAAAAACTGGACAACTGCAAATCACCAAGTTGGTGGGTCACATTTTCAGATCTCTTCTTTACTGGTTTATATAATGAAGTAACCAATTCAACATAATATCACAGCCTAATAAGGTCCACGAAACTCGCCCATAGTTAATATAAGATATACTTTCATGCTTCCAAGAGGTATTGATGGCATCTTCTATGGAATATTCAACTATGCAACTTTCCACGTTCTGTCAGGTGCAACTGGAGGTACGGGAGGTAGGCTATGGGTGTTCTTAGTTTCGGAGGGAGGCTTTCAAATAAGCGCAAGTATCAGTTTAATTTCAAAAGAATAAGAGAAGGAAGGAGGAAAACTCTAGGGGTTATACATTAGTTTAACCAGACCACTGAGCTGATTAACAGCTCTCCTAGGGCTGGTCCGAAGGATTAGACTTATTTTATGTGGCTAAGAACCAATTGGTTACCTAGCAACGGGACCTACAGCTTATTGTGGAATCCGAACCACATTATAGCGAGAAATGAATCTCTATCACCAGAAATAAATTCCTCTAATTCTTCATTGGCCGGTCGGAGAATCGAACGCGGGGAGGAACACACTAAAAAGAAAAATAGACCTCGTGCGATCAAATGAAGGGTAATTGACATATCGGACGAGAGAAAATGACTGTAATAAAAAGAAATGATTTAATGAACATCCACCATG